>NC_092803.1:13454925-13765874 GCF_040954645.1 Diabrotica undecimpunctata | reverse complement strand
CACGACAAATATCACATATGCAATCCGTAAAATTCAAATAATTCAAAATAAATATCAAATGTACGATTGGTAAAGAAAATAAAAATCAAATAAATCAATAGCAGTAAATATCACCTAACTACGATCAATCAATAAATTAAATTTTTATCCACTGGAAAAATTGTCAAAATACTTTCAAATTCAAATTCCCTCAATGTTATTTTTTTTTATCTCTGGACCACCTGTACTTATTCCAGATCTCTTTCCCTACCATCATACGTAAAGCTGCGATATTTTCAAGCCACCACGTTTTGGAAGCCAGTTAATGTGATATTAAAAGTCAGAGATGCGCCAAGCAATTAATTAGCTAATTAATTAATTAATTAAACTTATTTAAATGATGCAATCATGATTTTATCACACTATTTAATTCTCTTATCTCAGGGTTATATTCGTGCTTCATAATCTATGCTTTACATATGATAGGTAAGGTCTGAGGAATACCGGAATAATAAACATATATGATACAAAATTATATATTGAAATAAAATTCACTACGTTCACTCAAATATATTTTACAAAGAAAATAATTTATGCATATCTTAAATTTTGTTTACTACAGGTAATCCAAAGATAATGGACTTTCTTTTCTTTGAAATATCTTTCATAGTTTATCAGTTGAAATATTTTGAATTATTATATTTTATAATTTGAAATATATTAAGAGCAAACCAATATTATTTTTAATTTTTACATAGCATAACAACTCTCCAGGATATCTTGAAAATCTATTTAGATGGTCTATTTAGTAATTTTAATTTTATCTTTGGCGGATAAAATGAATCATAACAATATATATATATATATATATATATATATATATATATATATATATATATATATATATATATATATTAACACTAATTTTTTTAAGATCCAAAGTACAATAAGTAAAACTATTTGAATAGCATTCTCATGCTGTCATGCTGTCATGCTGTCAATTTTCAGTATAATCTTATGTATTTATTAGTATATATATACAATATTTCAATGCGTATCAGACTCAAATTAAGCTTATTCAGTAGAATTCGTTATTTAGAAATCGCACTCCCTTTTGCTTTTTTTATTTTCTGAGAATAAAAGACTCCAAAATTCGCATTTTATTCCTTTTTTATCGTTTTCTCCAAAACAACTATCAAAATAAACAAGTTTATTGCGGTCTCGCGGCCTTAAAGTAACAAAAAGGTTTTTACTGTCGCATAGAATCTCTTTTTGTTGTAATTTCAAAAGAATTGTACAGTATTTCAATCCGCTTTATTTATGATCTACACTTAAAAAAAATACACGCTATTGAGTGCCATCGACGAAGACGTAAAAAATATTTCTTTGATCTGTTTAAATATGGACCGAGATCAATCTTGGGCGACTAGCGATTTGTTGTAATAAAAACAATGATTCTTGACGGCATTTATATTTTATGATTTCCAAAAAGAGCAGTAGTATGTATGTATACAGCATGTCACAAATATCAAATATCATAACGCTTTTTGAAGAAATGAAAATCGAAAAGTCTTAACATATTTATCTGCAAAAGTCAACATAAATTTTTTTCTTATTCCGTATCTTTATTATTTCGTGTTTTCTGTCCCTTTCTTACTTATTATCTTTTGATCTGTTAATACTCATTTATCACAGTAAAATTTCTTGTGAAGTGGATTCGCGTGTTTCCTTCCTCCATCTATTAAATCTTCAGAGGTGTTCCTTGAGTGAGCTATCTAACTGCGTTTCTTTCTAACGAAGTTCTCGGTAATCTATACTAGTGCATTCATTTCATGTCATTATCTCATTCACACCAGTTTTGTTATTCCAATCTTTATACATCTTGCATATAAGGGTACCAGAGTTCAGTTTTTTATTAACCGATAAATATCACTGCAATGAAAAAAAAATTATTTTAGAACTTACTTTTGTATATATTTAATATTGGATGAAGCTGCCTTTAACAAAGATTTGTTACTCTCTCTCTTATCTTTTCCTCATTACTAAAGATTACGATTTTTTCCAAAATTCCTAACAATTTTTCTTCATTGGTCTCTATCTTCACCACTATCCTCTGTGAACTACGTGACCAAAAAATTGCAGAATACGTTGTAGACATATTATGGATAGCCTTTTTTTTATTTCGAGTTGTTTTAGAACGAGAACGTTTATCCTATGAGCTATCCAATGTATGTTCAACATTATTCTTCTTAACCACATCTCAAAGGCATCAATTTTTTGGCGCTCGCATCCGCGAAGAGTCCAAGTCTCTACCTCGTATAGAAATATTGAGAATACAACGGCATTCGCCAGTCACATCTTGATATTTGAGAGATAGATCTGTCTTTCCAAACTTTAGTTAGTTAGTCATTGCATTTTTAAAGTTATACTTCTATACGCACAGAAGATATATTTTCTCTCTCTTTCTCTCTCGAGAATAAAAATGTTCCTTTTGTAAATATATTTAATATTTATTAAAAAATAAATTTTTTATGGTATGTACGCAAGGGGATTTCTTTCTTCAGTACATACATTCCCATGATGCTAAAGGTGTGTTTCACAAAAATGTTATATAGAGGACAAATTGCACAATCTTCAAAAAGATACATTATCCTTTGGTTTGGGAATACACAATGAACCGAGCAGGTCAAGTCAGTTGAATAAGCTGGATGAAAAAGCAATTCAAAGATCAACAAAGGCCAACCTTCGAAAGGAGTCGGCGCCATGAGAAGAAGATAGATTTGAACTACAACAAACTAAACAAACAGTTTATCTATCTTGGAACCATAGTAAACGAACAATAAGATCACTTACAAGAAGTAAAATGTCG
Source organism: Diabrotica undecimpunctata (assembly GCF_040954645.1). Classification (NCBI taxonomy): domain Eukaryota; kingdom Metazoa; phylum Arthropoda; class Insecta; order Coleoptera; family Chrysomelidae; genus Diabrotica; species Diabrotica undecimpunctata. The sequence continues at coordinate 13,763,026 of NC_092803.1, read as the reverse complement.
AATAGAGAAGGCTAGGCTAAGAATATCATGATTAATAAACCTGAGATAATGGTTCTCCACAACAACAACTAATCTATTTAAAATAATTAGTTATTAAAATAATTACAGCCAAAATGACCGCCAATATTCGAAACGAATAAACACTAAAAGAACAAGAAGGAGAAGCAATTCATTTGTTGATTTTTAGTTTGTATTCTTTTCTTATTAAATTCTGTCTACATCTGAATTGTATCAAAATTTCTTCCTAAACCTTTACACCAAATGACTTCTAAAAAAATTTGGGGCTGCTTTGAAAACACTCTGTGTACATCAAAACTAAATCACGGTTTAAGAGCTTGGCAGCAAAATATTGCGTCAGTGCGTGTATTTCCCGGTAACAGGGAAAGTGCCATTTTTAAGGATTACATTGGAAACAGATTGATGGCCATTCAGTTTGTTTTAATCGACAAAAAGTTGGTTGTTGGTGAAAAATGTTCGTCAATTAATTGTGGTGAATCAGTCTCGCGATATGTGTTTTTAATAGAATCTCAGTTTATAATAGAAAAACTATTTAATATTTTACAACGAGTTTCTTTCTGTTGACCCAGACCAAGTTTTTCGAACAAAAAATGTAATCTTTAACGTATGAAAAAGTGTTATTAAATATATTAGGAAATTAGTAGTGCAAACTACCAGCAGTTTCCACGACTAAAACCTTTTACGTCAAAAGGAACATTTCGAAATTTTCTGATGTGTTAAAATTGGTCACATATAAAATTATGTTTTATTTTTTTACTACTCTTCTCCGATATTCAAACTTCAATTTGTCTTTTGTCCATTGGTGCACTTTTTTTGGTTCATGTAATTAAATTAAAACATTTATAATATTTATATCTTAAAGAACATTAATATCTGCATATCAAACATTTAACAATGTACTTTTGAGATACTGTAACTCTTTACGAAAGATATTGTTGGGCATTACCAATGCGGATTCACTGTAGGAAAGTCAACTTGTAGCATTTGCATTTTCCTTGGTATATATTTTAAAATCCCCTCATATATGTATTAAAATAACGAAGAATGTTTTCCATGTTTCCCTGTTCCTATCGTACGAGTTAAAACCCAAATAGTATTTCAATCTTTCTACGACGCCGAAGTTAATGTAAACCATTTTAAAGTTCGTTTATATCACGGACGCAAATTCTTTGATATTTTTTTTTTGATCGAAACCGCTAAATATTCTGCGTTTCAAATAAACATCCATTGAGATCGCTGAGAAGTTTTTGCCGGAAAAATAATTGTTCACTTTCGCTGAGGAGCGGTCAAGAGCGGTGGGCCTCAGCGTTATCTCCAAAATTCTACGTCGAATTTAAAAGTTTTCTGTTTTGTTCCTTTTCATACAAAATGTGTAGCAGTTTAATCAATTTAATGGTTCAGTTGCAGTTTAAGTGAGGTTTGGAAGAATCGTTATTTCCATCTTCGTTTTGTTTCTCCCTGTCATCCCAGGCTTTTTGGCAGTTCGGAGATGAATTTGTTCGTGTTTAGAGATTTTCCATCCAGTTCTACCCCCAGCAAATTTAATAGATCCAGTTCCCATCCAGTTACGATTAATTTATTGCACATTGTAGCCTTTTGCGAGAGTGTTGACGTTTGGCAGGTTTTTGGCAAAATGCTAGGATGTTTTAATAGCTGGGCTTCACATATGACATCGATATCTATAAGATACAGAAGAATGCCTGTACAAATTCTTTGACTTTAACTGATCTGTTTGCATGTTTCTTAGTTTATTGTTATAGTTCTTTTTCTTTAGAATTACTTCATATACTTACTTGTATGTAGATTTACAGTAACTAATAGCCACATCTTTATTTCATTTTCCCCTGTCACAGTACTTTTTGTTTGTTCGTGTTTTGCATACATAACTGAACCAGTGCGGATAAACCAATCCTTCAATCTTTTAAATCTTGCTATTATAGGTTGTCGCCTCCCAGTAAGCCGTTTATAATAAATTCCTACTGATAATAACACATTTTTATTGCATTCCCCCAATATCCAGATCATATCTACTATTTCATCAACAGTAAAATTTATCTTAACTATTTAGTTAGTTTATACACAAACAATCATGGTGAGTTAGACAATTCGGTCATGACTTACTTAAAATTTTTACAAGTTTAGACACCTAATTAATAATTTCATTTGAAAAATGAAAATATCTCAAAAACTTATAAATTAAAATATAGGAAATATTAAATAAAAATTAAAGTATGGTAGTGGTACTTTTCGATAGTAATGTAAAATATAGGGTGTTCTATTTAAAATCACTGAGAAAATAATGTACTTAAGTTTTGACTCACCCTATATACGATATAAAAAAAATAGCTATATCGATAATTTTTAAAAATTTTGACAAATCAATAAAAAATATAGCAGCAATACATCATTTTTATTGTGTTTTTTTATTATAGAGGGAGTTAAATTTGTTACAATTTTCATAGAAAATTGGTTATACCTATGTAAATACCCTGTATACCATAACAAAACTTTATATTGTTGTGATGGGGGAGTGAAGAAGATTTCGGATGTAAAATAAAATATAGGGTATTCCATTAAAAAAAAAATAATTAACTAATTTTGTAATGTGAATTGTCATCGAATGCCATAGTCTGTGGACTAGTACGCATTTCGATGCGCATCGCTCCGCCTCGAATTTTCCCATTGGCTCTACACCTGGAAATCCCTATTTATCGCTTGAACAGCGCATATAAATATTGGCGATTTTCAGGTCAGCCAAGTCAGTCCCTCACGGGCTTTCCGAGAGCTTAGTGCTCTCGGGGCTCTGCTTCCTGCATTTATTTTCCATACTCTGTGGCTGAGAATTGTTTCAACTTAACTTGGTGTTTTATTTCGACGAAGAAAATGTCATGTAAGAAATATCTTGCGTTTTTCAAGGCCAGACACCGAAGATAAATATTTTCCAAGTCCATAACCCGAAAATGGACTTAAGTAGAGGAGCTCTCGACAGTATATTCGAAGCCCTCTACAGAGCACCCGGAGACAACAGAAGGTGGTTAGACCCTTATTTGTTCCCCCGAGGTGACAGAATCTCAAAAGTTGCCTACAATTTTTGTCAGTAACTTTTATTGCTATCTATTATTAAAGGGGATCTACTGAGCTTTATCACACTAATATCAACCACCCCGTATAAGAATACATATACAGATATACAATATTTATATTTTCCTTATCAACTACAGATTTTACTGAAAATAGAGATTATTCATACAAATTGTAAATATGGCCGATAAACAAAAATTCAAAACAGAATCAAAATAATTTCTTATCGGTTTTAACACAAATAAACTTCTGTCGATAACATAATATAGTAAAAATCCAAATTAGTTAATTAATTTCAAAAATAATTAAGCAAACATAAAAACAACAACTAGGCTTTTGCTAAGGTCGATATAATTATATTCCACCCTGTATACCGGCAACATTATTAAACAATAAATTCCGTGCATATTTCTGTGGTCACGATTTTCCGGAAGTGATGATCCGATTTTACAGGATCTTCTGCTGGGTTAACGAACCCCCACCGCTTCCAATGTTCGCCTCTTCCTGCTGTGGTCAGGACAAAAGCAGCGTCCTTACTGCGGAATGGATGATAAATGATGTAGTATCTGGAAAATAAAAGAAGAGAAAATGAAAATAAATACCTTGAGATGCTTATATTGTCGTCAAGGGACGAAAAGGGATTTTAAATTCTGGTGATGTTTTAGTATTAGGTTTGAAAAATGACAAAACCGTACATAATGTATGCCATGTACACTGAAAGGGTGCATTCAGTGTTAAACACATATATCCGGTTTTTTAATTAATTTTTGGTGTAGAGTCATCGAAAAAACTCATAATTTATGTTGACCTTCTCATAATTCCCATAATTTAAAAAATCGTGACAATTATGTTTGAACATTTTTAATGAAAGTTTGATTAGTCTTGTATTGTAAATATTGTATTAGTCTTGTATTGTAAATTAATTAAAAATGGTATTCATAACAGTAATTATTAACAAATATTACGTCTGTGCAGATGTAAAAGTAAATAGCTAATCTCAAGAGAGTGTGAATTTTAAAATTGATACTACTAATGATGATTTAATTATACAAACCAGGGTAACGATCCAATATCTTTGAGTTTTTTTAAAGACAAAAGGTCAAAAAAGGTTTGTTTTCTTTGTTGCAGAGAAGAGTTAATGTCTGTTTAGAATTCAGTAGACCAAATTCTCAACAATGTCCAACAATAAAGTTTAAATGTTTATTTGCAGCATTACAACATTTTCAGTATAATAATTTCAATGATCCTAATAATTATCTTTCCTTTCCAATCTAAAATATTTACTTCATATAGTCAATGCAGAGAGCTAGATTTCTAAACAGGAGTATTTCGGTGCTGGTTTTTCGCATGATGCTAACCAAAGTGATGTTCAAGAGGAGTGGGGATAGCTCATAGGTTTGAGTCTTACTGTACTTATGGATCCCACCACAGATGCTTTTGTGAGACTCATAAATAAATTCAGGTCGAGGACTACAAAGGGCTATTGATACGTAATGCATCCATAAAAATGTGTGGTCTTCATCACACGGGTGGTATATAGACATTCAGGCATATAAACATTCTTTAGAAATGTTTCTATTACAAATGGTGAATGCACTTAACATTTTGGTGAAGACGCCGAGAAAAAAAATGTGCCATAATGAACTAAATCGACTTTTTCTTTGAAACTTAAAAACTTCCTTTTGGCGGACGCCATGTTATTCACGTCGCAAGATATTCAGAACTAAAATTATTTTAGTTACTTTAATTATACAGTGTGTTCCAACGAAAATTTTACCCACAAAAAATCTCAGAAACCAAGAATTTCTTCAAAATTAAAAAAAAAAACATGTAAATTTGCATTGGGAGGGGGTAGAATTTTCATGCAAAATTCATGCACTCAAATGTAACCGCCTACTGCCCCGCATCAACTCCCAGTTTTTTTTAAATACCAAGTGTGGTCGAGTCATACATCATTTGAAAGACATTTTTTTTTTCTCTACACGAGACTATATTTTTATTTAATTTACGGAACAACTTTAAAGATAAAAAGCTATCCTTTACTGTTCGCGTTCGTCATTGAGAGTGTTTGTTGAAGGGAGTTGAAGAGTACAGGTTCATATATCTCCGACTGATTTTGGTTTTGTATGTATGTATATATGTGTATGTGCCATTTGTTCTTACAGTACATTATACTTTTTATTTATTAACATATGTTACAAGCTATATAATCGTTAAAATAATTAAAAAGGTACTGAATATTAAAGTCTTTCTGTATACGTAGGTCTTGGGCGACCAAAAGACATCCTAGTGCACTGTCGCTGTACGTTTTCGAGAATATTACGATCGCTCACTAATACCGGACACTAAACAGTTATAACCGCAATATTCCAGAACTGGACGAATGTATAGTTTATACAGATGAACTGAGCTCATAAATGACACTTTCGCAAACGTTTTATTTAGTAGATATAATTTACTGTTAGCTTTTTTTAAAAAATATGCAAATTATGTTCAGACCAACTTAGATTGTTATTAATTATATTTATTTATTAATAGAGTGAGGAAGACACGAATTATTTTTACTCATGTGAAGAACTACACATTTTGGACCCACAATAAAAGTGGGTCCAAAACTGATCCTTGCGATCCTTAAAACCGTTCTCTCAACATAGAAAGAGTTTCTAACTCTAACAAAACACTTTCTGTCTGTTAAATACGCGTCGATCTATCTCAGTAATTGACCACGGATACCAAAGTGTTCCAATTTATCTAATAGTCTTCGTTTTGGAACTCGATCAAAAGCTTTAGCAAAATCGAGGTAAATAATGTCTACCGGGGCTTTTCTGTCTAATGCTCTTGACCATTCATTGACGCACCAGAGAAAATTTTTCATTGTAGAACGTCCTTTGACAAAACCATGCTGCTGTTCTGGTATAACCAGTTCATTTTGCAGAAAATCAGAAATTGTCTTGGCAATAATAGATTCCATTATCTTAGATATTGGAATAGCAATATATTGGAAAGCATCAGAACATTTCTTTAAAAATAAAGAAGATACTAAGTCGAGATCAGGAGACGAATTATTTTTTAGGCTTTGAAGATGATGCTAAACTTTTTCAGGAGTAATAATTATATTTTCAAGGGAAGAAAAAACTCGTGACGAAGTAATATTAGGCAACTGATGATTAGTGGGTTTGACAGAGAAAACCTTAGAGAAAGTACTGACGAGGACTTCGGCATTCTCATAGATACTTTGGGATATATCCCCATTATTATATTCCAGTAAAGGTATAGAAACTTTTATTGTCAACGAAGATCTAATATACTTGTACAATTTTTTACAGTTTATTACTATAGGCTATACTTTCTTTGTAGGCAACACGAGCTTCATGTAGAGATTTCTTTAAATCTTTGGCAAAGTTTTGATGAACTAGTAAATCCTCTATGCGATTTGTTCGTCTATATTTGTATCACAACTTTCTTTTATACTTTATCAGATAGATTAATTTCCATTAATTCAAGGTTTTATGTTATTTTTGTATATGGTTTTTTAAAGGTATTTTGGTTTTTGCAGAAATTAACAACGTATAAGAACTTATCCCAGAATACAACTGGATTCCTTATGTCACCGAAAACATCATTCCCATCAATATCACCCAGTTGGCGGTTTGCATTTTTAAAATCAATTATTTCATATACCGTTTTAATAACATTGGGATATATAACGCCCTGTAAATTTAAATTATAAGTAGTTTTAGATAATAAAATTAAAAATTGTAAATATGTCAAAAACTGAAGAAATGTGTATACGAACGTACTCCCTGTAAATTTAGATTATGAATAGGCTTAGGTAATAAAATCTAAAATTGTAACTACCGCTAAATAGTCTGGCTAATTGGCTATGCCAAAGCCATTACACAATAAAAAAATATATTTAAGTCTCCTAAGATGCTACTAAGTAATAATAAATACAACAGTATGAGCAAAATACAAAACTTAATTAAATATGAAAATATAATAACCAAAATTCTCTTTTTAATATCCTTTCACTTAAAACCCATTCTTTGCATCCCACGTATTTTTACATACAATTTACTGAATAAATTGACAACACTCTAATCCTTTGAGAGACAAACGTATCCAACTCGATTATCAACATCGCTACAGAAACTTTCCAAAACTCCAAAATATCCGCGCAAAAAGACATTTAACTGGAGTCTATTTTTTGCTCCACTCGACACTTCCGTTCTTTTCAAGCGGCTTCAAACAATATTCCAGGCGCGGGAGGATAGAAAAAACTCTCGTTTTCTGCTGCAGAAAGGTCTTCGCGTATTTAATGACGAGGCAAATATTTTTGTTTACAGGGGATAATCAATAAGTTTTTATAAAACAAAAGAAGCTTCACAAAATAAAATTATTACATACAGGTATTAAAGTCAACATTGTAAAAATTAAATCCAGTCAATTAAATACATATTAATATTAGTACTATTATAAGCCAGTTAGCATATAATAAAACACAAATTAATCTATGTATTAGGGGGGTATCATCACTCTTCTAGATGTTACCTGCAAGAGAGCAGAGTGAAACATACCTACTTAATCCAGCAGGTTGGAGAATACCAGGGAAGATTAAAAAAGAGCAGATCCACTATTGACAAACTGTTTATGTTAAAATGATCCAGAACAGCACGTATAAATAATTCTTCTTCTTGATGTGACTATTCGTTACGAATGTGGGCGATCATCATGGCAATCTTTATCTTATCTACAGCAGCGCGAAAAAGCTGCACAGATGTTGTATTAAACCAGCTTCTGAGGTTCTTTAACCAAGATATTCTTCTTCTTCCTGAACCTCGTTTTCCAAATATTTTTTCTAGTAGAATGGCTTAAAGGAGAGCATATTTGGATTCATTGTATGAATAATAACTTCATTATTTTGTATATATATATATATATATATATCTACGGCATAAAGTGGACTCCGCCCATGTTAAAATTCAGGTTTAATTGAGCTCCGTGGTCAAGTGGATACCGATATACGGAGCTCACTTGACCATTCCATAATATTGGTTCTGTCGATTCATCAACATGTAGAGTTTAATAATTTATAAAAATTTTTTGGAGCCCGTAAATACCCCTGTATCATAAATGTATATCGTTTAGTTCACGAGTATATATTATAGGGGTCGTTCAGATCTTTTTCATTGTATATTTGAACCATACGTTTATCGGTTTAAGTAAGCTCTGAGAGTTTGGCAACTGTGCGATTATACCGTATATTTTCAACATATACCCTGAACGGTTTATATGGGCTCCTTATTTTTATCTACTATTTGTAGACAGTGTAATGTCATATGCATTACACTGTGTAACAGAGGATATCTTATTACCTGGTATAACTACGTACTAAAAGGTAACTGGTTCTTTAAAAAACAGGTATATAGATACAAAAGGATTTCGGCTTATTATTTAATGGAATGTTCGCTTGCATAGAAAATTTTATTTTTTCTGCATTTTTAGAAATATTGTTTTTTTATTTAATATAATTTATTAGTTCAATGCCGAATTCGATGTTTTTTTTTATTACAGAAATTTCGTAATGTATTTTGTTTACGTGAGTATGTCTTTGTACGTTTTATGTAAGCACCCGATTAATAAAAACTACTTTTATTTCATCTACTCTTCTGCAATATCTTGTATAAAGCTTTTTTATTATTTTAGTTCTGGTCTTATTTGTATACTCGATATCTCGTATACTATATCTCGATAGAAGGTTATCTCAAAATAAATATGGTTAAGTGCTGCAATAGATATTTTTGTGTTAAAATGGGTAGTAGTGTTGTGCACAAAACGAAAGAATGGTTAATTTGTCTATCAAGGTATATTCGGCAGCAGAAGCATATAGTGCAAGCGTCTATGTTTTAAAGGCGGAAGGACGTACGCCTCATTTTTAGCTGACAAGCTTGCGAAGAATATTATTTTTGGTCCTCAATTTACCTTTTAGTTTTAAACAATGATCTGTGACTGATCCCGTGGGATACAAACTATTTTCAAGAAATTTATAGGAAGTCTACAGTTCAACAATTTCATGACATTATTGGATGTTCAGTTTGTGAAAGCGTCTATGTTAGGGAAATTGAGGAGCGCACATGAGTTTTTCAGGGGTTTTGGCTGAAAATTGATTCATAGTTTATTTTTATTGTGCAATAATAGGTGTATCGTCTTTATAATATTAGTCCTATTATCTACTGGTATAAGTTGATCGTTTGGGTAAATGTTATACAGTGTAGGTGCTTTTATGCTACCCCAAGCGAGACCGTTCTTCATCTGCTATTCTTAACATTGAGTGATACAAAAAATATTCTCTTGTGTAGGCATACGCAAATAATATAAGTGAGTTTGTTATCTAAGGGAATATCATATAGTTTTTCGAGAAATATTTGGTAATTTAAGGTGTCATAAGCGGCATTTAGATTGAAAAATACCACCCCTGATACCCGATATTTTTCGTACCCGTCTTTGATGTGTTGGGTAAGATTTAGCATTTGTAATGTACATGATCTTCCCTATCTATAGCCACTTTTGTCTTTTAATTTGAGATTTTCTTAAAATATCGGTGAAATCATATTAACGATCTTGTGCAAAAGTATTTTAAAAAGCTGATAAAATAAAGATATTGGCCGATAGTTTTTGTGTTCGTTGGAGTTTTTGCCAGGTTTAAGCGAAGTAACAACTTTGGCTTGTCTCTAGATTTTGGGTGTTTCCATAATTTGAATACAGTTGTTCATCATCCGGATAAGCCATTGTGGTGTTTTTGGTCTAGATTTCGTAATAAGCTTTGTGCTCAGATCCTCAATGTCGGTAGTTGTATTATTTTTCATTAAATATGTAAATGGTGGATCCAAGCTCAACATCGTTGAAAGGTTCTCTGAAAGCTGACTGGTGTTGTCCTTTCTTACTTTGAGTTATTCTTTGCTTTTTTTCCGACAGAGATAGCATGTCTATAATTATAATGTGGTTTTCAGCGATAAGCTTTATACCAAATACCCTACGTTAGGCCCTATATGTGTTTCCTGCACTATAAATAAGTCAGATTCGTGTTTAGCGCATATGTCTGATAAGTTTAAGTAAAGCAAAGTTTCTTGATCTCTAGATATACCCTTAACAGTTATAAACATATGTTATTAGAATAGTTGGTCCTAAAAAGGACCAATTTAACAAAATCATATTAAAGGGGTGACTGAAGAATTAGCCGATTAATTATTTAATCATTACCCTGGGTATGCCCGATTGTGGTGATCTTCTTAGTACTTAAATTTTCGTAAAGGCTCGTTCTTTGAACCCCATAAGTAATGCCTAATATTTTACTTTTTATTGAAAATTTAAATTTTACATGCCGTGTATTACTTTTTGACGATATTTCGAATCAGATTTGTATAGTAATAATTTAAGGTATTAAAGAGCCTGTTTGTGGTAAATAAATAGGTTTGTGATATCGTTCGTAACTCATATATAGATAATAAAAAAATAAACAGTTAAAATAGGTGTAAAAAATTTCAACTTCATACATTCTTCATACATACTTTCATTGTTCATGTGATGAATTTATCACAGATATCAAAGGTTACATTTTAATTCAAGGTTCTATTTGCGTATTTTCAATATTATAAGAGTAGGAAAAGACATGTTTATGCTTTTATTTTTTTTTTTTTTAATCTATTCTATTTTCTTTCTAGAGTTCCGTCTTTTTTGAACGACCTGTGGTCTTTTTTCAATTGGACACTTGTCTAAGGCTATGACAAATACTCTGTCCTCTGCTATTCTACATTAATATGACTGATTCATTTTCTCTTTCTTGCAGCTATTTTATTGTTTATCCTGTCAATCCTGTGTATCTTTTTCTTCTTCTTCTTCTTCTTTTTATATAGACATGACTCTGTCTGTTTTTCAATGTGTCTCCAGTAAGTTGCCGTTCCATGGTTTTCGTGGTCTTCTTACTGATCGTCTTCCTATTGGGTAACCGTCTCTTGCCATGTCTACTACTCCATTTGTTGTCATTCGGCTTATATGATCTTTCCATTCTACTCTTCTATTTCTTAACCAGTTCTTGATGTTCTTCACCTTGTATCTACATCTTATATCTGTACTTCTAGCTCTGTCCCATAGTGTCTTACCATCAATTTTTCTAAGTGTTTTTATCTCTGTTGTTTCTAACATCCTTTTTGTTCTCTCTGTGTCAGGTATTGTTTCTGCTGTGTATGTCATTATTGGTCTGATAACTGTTTTGTAAATTCTGCCTTTGGTTTCTTTCCCGATATTTTTATTTCTTCATATTGTTTCATTTAGGCAGCCTGCGGCTCTGTTTGCTCTATTCAGTGGATCTTCCACTTAAGTTTCGAGTTTTCCGTAGCTAGATAATATGATACCTAGATATTAAAACTCCATCACTTGTTCTATTATCTGACCTTAAAACTCCAATTAACATATTAGTAAACTTGCTGTTGTAACCATGCATTTTGTCTCTTTTGAGGAAATTAACATGTTAAATTTTCTGGCGGTTATATGAAATTGGTGTAGCATACGTTGTAAATCATCTTCACTTTGAAAGAATAGTATTGCGTCGTCTGCATAGCAGATTATTTTAATTTGTTTTTCTCCCATTTGGTATCCTCTTTTATTTCTTACTTTTTTAATATTTCATCCATAATCCGGTTGAACAATAGAGAACTCATTAAATCTCCCTGTCTTATCCCATTACCAGCTTCAATAGGGTCGGTTAGTTCTTCTTCTACTTTTACTTTTATTGTGTTGTTTTGGTATATATATTCGATTGTTTTGATTATTCAATGAAATTGACATTAATTTGATAGTTTTCATTTTATTAGTACTGATGGTATATAACTAGCATCTGTTGGTACTATATATCAATTTGAACATGTGGAACTAAGAGAACTCTCTTGTTAGTAATTTCGGTGTAAATTATGATGAAACCAGAAATAACCCATAATATTATCCCACACCTCAAAGGTCTGCCTCGCGGTATCTGGGAGACGCAATAATTCGCTTTTGATAGATAAAAACAAAAACCCACTAAGACGAACACAACATAAATCAAAAAAATCCGTCAACCTGTCAATAGGGACATACAATATTAGATCAATGTCTACGGATGAAAAAGTACATGAATTGGAAGAAGAATTAACAAACATAAAATGAGATATCATAGGCCTATCAGAAACTCGACGAAAAGAAGAAACCCGAATACAGCCTATGTCATACTTAAAATAAGAAGAACATCAATTAAAATTATCCAGGTATATGCCCCCATGACAGCTTATGATGACGAAGATATCGAACTATTTTATGAAGATATATCAAAGGCTATGGAAGAACATAAAAATCGTCTTATACTAGTAATTCGAGATTTCAATGCCAAACTGGGTAGAAAACTAAACAAGGAAGAAACTAAAATAGAGATTTCGGGTATGGTCAGAGAAATGATAGAGGTGCTACTTTGATGAACTACCTAGAAGAAAAGCATCTATACGCAATGAACTCCTTTTACAAAAAGAAGCCCCAACGAAAGTGGACATGGATCAGCCCTAATGGATCCACAAAAAATGAGATCGACTACATACTGTCCACGGAACGATATATCATTAAAGATGTAACAGTTCTTAACAGATTCACAACAGGTAGCGATCACTGGTTGGTCAGAGCAAAACTTAGTATTGACGGTAACTATAAAATGAAAAGAAAAATAATTAAAAACTGGGATCTAGTAGATAGAAACAAACTAGGGCAATATAAAGAGATATACAAAGACCTATTAAAAGAACAACTTACTTAAAAATTAGACAGTGTTGACAAAGATATAGATGAAATAGACAACATACTTACAGCAACGATGATTACTTCAGGAAAAGAAATAGCAAAAAAGGATCTAAAAAAGAACAACTATACATCAACAGAAACAAAGAAGCTTATGGATAAAAGAAGGACGCTATAGAATATGTAGAAATCAATAAAACAATAAGCAAAATGATAAGAGAAAATAAGAGAAAAGAACAAGAAATAAAAATAGAAAAGGTAATACAAAACAACAAAAATATGAAATGCTTAAGACCGAAATTAGGTAAGTGTGAAATAAACAAAATAAAAGATGAAAACGGACTAGAAACAAACATTAAAGATGACATTATAAATATTATCCACCATTTCTACTCAGAACTATACAAAACAAAAAAGGAACCACCAGAAACAATTAAAAACCAACTTAAGGCTAAAGTAAAAAATGTCAACTCAGAGCTATAGCCAGAAATAAGCAAATCAGAAATAAAGAAGGCATTGATAGAAATGAAAAACAACAAATCGCCTGGAAAAGATGGGATAACTGCAGATACGCTGAAATATGGTGGAAAAGTGGTAATTAACACTCTACATTCCCTTTTTAACAAGATATTAAAAGAAAAAAGAATCCCAAACAACTGGAAGGAATCCGTAACCATTATCCTACACAAGAAAGGGGATAAAGCAGACATAAAAAACTACCGTCTCATAACACTCCTCAATGTAATGTATAAACTCCCAACAAAAATTTTAACCAATAGATTGACGACAAAATTCGATGGATACCCAACAAGCTGGTTTTAGAAAGGGATTCAGCAAAAGTGACCATTTACTAAGTATGAAAATACTTATAGAACGAGCAAATGAATACCATATTCCTCTATATATAGCGTTCATAGATTTCGAAAAGGCTTTCGACAGTGTCGAACATTGGGCAGTGAAAAGTTCTTTGATTAACAGCAGAATTGACCACAGATAAGGAAGCCAAAACAACAATTAAAGGATATGAATAAACAAAATCAATACAAATAAATAGAGGCGTGAGACACAATATCACCGAAACTTTTCAATCAGGCTCTGGAAGATATTTTTAAAAGATTAGAATGGGAAGAAAAAGGTATAAAAATTTGTGGACAACGCTTGAACCATCTAATATACGCTGATGACATCGCATTGATAACAGATAAGTGAGAAGAATTATTTAAAATGATGAAAGAACTGGACGTAGAAGCTGGAAAGATAGGCCTTTTTATGAATTACAGCAAGACCAAAATTATCAACAATTAGTAACAAATACAGATGAAAACATCACAATGAGGATCGGACAAGATGAAGTAGAACAAGTTCAGGATTATATATATCTGGGTCAAACTATAAAACGTAACAAAGAAAACCAAACAGCAGAGATAAAAAGACGAGTTAGACTGGCATGGGCGGCATTTGGCAAACTAAGCTACATTCTTAAAAACAAAAGATATCCACAGCATCTTAAGACTAAAGTATACAATCAATGCGTACTCCCTGTTCTAACTTATGGTTCTCAAACGTGGACATTTACAAAAGCAAACATGGACATAACCATAAAAACCCGAAGAGCAATGGAAAGACAAATGTTGCACATAAGACTAATGGATAAAAAGAGAAACGAGTGGATAAGAGAGAAAACAAAAGTGAGGGATGTTAGACAAGAAGTTGCAAAATTGAAATGGAGATTTGCCGGGCACAATATAAGACAAAAAGAAGACCGATGGAACAAAATTCTTATAAGTTGGAGACCGTGGGAATATAAACGAAGCAGAGGAAGGCCCCAAATGAGATGGGCAGATGATATCAAGAAGCACGTGGGCTCTAGGTGGATGACTATACCGACAGACAGAGAAGAATAGAAAAGGATTGGGAAGGCCTATGTCCAAAGATGGACCGAAAAGGGCTAATTAGATAGGGACAGATTCTCCCCGTGTGATCTTAGTATTTCCGTTGATTGAATAGTATAGGGTATCCAATATTTTAATTAACGGTATGTCAGAGTTTTATTAATTTTTATATATATTTGCAAAATGAAGAAGAAAGTTCAGTACAGGCAGTTAAACAGCTGATCTGTCAATTTAGAAGTAAGAGCAAGTACCAACTTGCTGAAAAGCATACCATACACAAAAGGGATAATAAAATGTACTGCACAAACTATAGCGATATAAGCTATATATAAGCTATATATCTATTAATTATTAGGATATACAATATTTTTTCTAATACACCTGGAACGATTGAGTGAATAATCAATTATTGACTATTAGGCAGTTAATTAGAAATGTTGGGAATACAAAAAAAACATTAAATTAGTTATTTATAGATTTTAAACAAACACTGATATAATCATAAGAATAAAACTATGAAATACCATGGCAGAACTTACTGTCGACTTATTTTCAAATGTATTGCAAAGAGCTTTAAAAAATGTGAACGAATTATTAACAGCTGTTTTGAAAACTAAATATTATGAGACGAATTGGGGATATTATATTACACAAACTAAACCGCTTGCCTACAAAAATATTAGGAAAATATGATACGACGCGAAAGACTAATGACTTTACAGCTAATTGCCACATAAGTATCAATGTAACTATAGCTCGCAAAATGGGTTCAATTACATTGCAATTTTTAAATTTTTCATGATAAAATGAAGTGATTGATTGTTGTTTTGAAAAGGTAAGTTGTTTTTTATTTTTGTATTCCTATCATCTGATATTGTAATATCAACAACATTTTTCATAATATATTCTGAAATGCGCTTTCTCTTACTGATAACGAACAAAAGTTTTATAAACTTCTCGTTAATATAATTATGAAGGAATTTAGATTTTTATCTTGTTCTTACTATAGTTCTAAAGCACAAATGTAGTCATAGTCTACCGTATATTTTTCATAGTGGTCATAGTTTTTAATTGTAGTATAGCTTATGTGTTTATAATAACTAGCGCATAGAAAATAATAAAAATTTTTACCCTGTGCTTTATGTTTATTATCCTTTATTGTATTGGAACATCTAGAAGTATAGCAATACATTTTAATTGTTGAACAAAAGAGAAAATAAAAACACTTTTTGTCGTGTGTCACTTAACCATACACAAAATTGTACACAAATAGTCAAATGGTAGTAAAAGTTTCCGATATAGGCCGCCAAACGGCAGAGGCACCGCCGCGCTCTATGTCTATACTATGAGATGTTTTTCATACAGTTTTCGGATCAGATTTTTTTAAAACATCAAATTACATCTTCTTTTTGCCTTTCTTTATTTAGGCTAACGGCTACTGTTTTTTTCTTCAGCGTTTCTTCTTAATCTACATTAATGTTTATATTTACAATTCTTTCTGGAACGAGCTATAATTTTTCTCAAATAACCATTTTGTGTGGTTTAGTCGCCTTAAGGTTTAGCATGCTTTATCAGATGCTCTTTAAAGTCCCTTTTAATATTAATATCGTTTGAGAAATTTTTCCCAGATACTTATATTTCGTTTTGATTTTCAATCTTCTTTTAATGTTAGTTTAAATGGTCCAGTAGTGTGTTCGTACAGTTCAGTTATAAGCAAAATTAGGTGTTGTTGTACACCTAATTCTTTTAGTATCAGTCATAAGTGTATCCAGTTGACTCTGTCGAACGCTTTACGATAATCTATAAAACAAATCCATAGTGGGGTATTGAATTCCCTAGACTTTTATACTTTTTTTTGGACTATTAGAATAATAGCTTTAAAATTAAATGTTTAGTAAAAATCTCTACGCGACTTTAATGCATTAAATATTTTAATTAAAAATCGACATATCTATTGAAATTAGGCAGTAAAAAAGTATGTTATTAAAGATAGATTTATAAATTATTGTAGTTTAAATTCAACTACGCTATAAAACAAACATTGCATGTCTTAAACTGCAGGAATCCAAAAATTACAAAGATCTTCCTATTGTTTGAGTTTTCTTTAATTATATTAATAGGAAAACAAGCATTATAGTCCTACCAAAGGGGCTTCTACTTTCATAAACTGTTACACGATTACTCTATCCGATGTACGTACATTTATGAACTAAATGTTTTAGTGACAATGCCTTTTAATAAAAAATACTAATTAATAAAAATGGAAACTTAACTTTTCCACGTTTATAATAGACACTTTCTTATGTTTAAAAATATATAAAACAAGTAATATAAATTACCGCCTTGTTTATTAAAACTAAAAAGTAAAATAAAGGTATATGTCGGTTAACAATTTATATTTAACTACATAAATTAGCCAAATAGTCCTCAAATTCCTCCATGATTAAATTAATGGATATTTAAATAAATTTCCAGTTCCAGAATGTACCTGCTGTAAAATTTGAAAATCTACTACTAATACAATTATTGGCAACATCGCAGGAGTTTAGAAGTATATGCAATATCGTAAATACGGATCCCACAAATGGTTTATCCTTTTGTGGAGTCCACTTAATCCTACGTGTTGGTCGGAGTCTACATAAAGCGCTACTCAGATAATAAAATACACGGTGTATATTCTACTGGAGTTAGTATAATACCGTTTTAGAACGGAGCTTACATTAACTGCTAGATGTATATATATATATATATATATATATATATATATTATATTGAAAATGTTGTATTTTATTAATTTTATTTTTATTTATAATAAATGTTGTAATTTTTAAAATCTGTGGTTCGTTGTTTAATTTAATATATACCTCAGCTAGCTCAATTATGTGTTCTAAGCAATCTGTCACTGTGTGACGTCGACTCTGTAGTCTCCTGGTAGAGTTCAAAAAGAAATTAAACCAAAATTTACTTTAGACCTTTGATAAATTAACCCAAATGAAGCACGTTATTTATTAATATTGAACAAATTTAATATAAACAATAAAATTCGTCTGCAACTTGGGTTGCCTTTAAAAATTTACAAAAATAGGAATCGTATAAATCTTAATGTGGTTTAGAGTCGTGACAATAAAAATTTATTACAAAATGTGGAGACTCTATGCAAGTACCTAAAAACTAAATAAATATTGCAACTTAACTGAATAAAGTGTTTAAATGAACTATAAAGAAAAGAAAATGAACACTTTATTCCGCTGACTTTTAACTTGCATTCAAATATAATCAAAATTTCAAATGATCCCCAAAATTATTATCCAACCTTACTTTAAAACAGTTCGGATTTATTTAAAGAAAACTAACTATTCGCAAAATAATTGGTGAAACTGGAATATCAATCCTCTCTTCGGAAGTTAAGGTACGTACTATTCTATTTTTAATTTAATGATCATTAATATTTTCAATTTTTTTAAGGCCTATCGCAATTATGTTAATTCATGAATTTTAATTTTCTCAATTTAAATGACATTTCTGTACTCCAATAATAATTTATAAGTTAAATTGTTTCTCTTACTCTCTGGAACAAATTCTGGATATCTCTGCTGTGGAAACTGTGGAAAAACTAAAATTCTCTTTAGACGAGTTAAAAAAACACTCCCGACCTATTCCACAATTTCAGGACTCCCTTTCAAAATTTCTTGTCGGCCTCCCCCAAATCTATCATTCGTTGCTAACAGCAACCAACGTTCTTTTTTCTTTTCGTCTTCTATTTTTTTTTTAAACCATAAAACTGTCCTGTTCTGACACATTTGTCAATCCACATTAATTTCTCATAATCACTTTAATCACATCTAATTTGGGAATTTATAAAAAAAATGTTCAGATATAAAACTTATTCTATTACAATGCTAATACAATTTATTCTTTTCATCTCCACATCATTGTAATTTCTTATTTAACAAAACCCCTATTAATTTAGCTCCCATAGACTTGCTTGACAGTTTATTTTCTGACGTTTTCAAAATTTCTATGTTTAAATATTTTTTTAAGAATTCTTCTTTTTTTGTTCTTTTTAAGGTTTAGACGATTCACCTATACACTAGGCAACTATACTATTCAGAAATTATTAACACTATACCAGGTAAGTCAAAATTAATTTATTTAACAATTTACTAATCTTTTTCTCTCTTTTATTTCAGAGTCGAACCCACATTGTGATGGCTTCATGAAATTCATGAACAACAAACTCATATAAAATTCCATTTAAGTTGTATCCTTTTTAACATATTGAAATCATTTCAATATATATATATATATATATATATATATATATATATATATATATATATATACAATATATACATATTTATTAAAATTAAGTGAAATCTATATCTGGAAACACTTATTTGATCAAGAAAGGCTGTTGGCTATAACTAACTATTAAAAATATAAAAATTGAAAATCCAATTTTAACAGACAATAATTAAAATTTGTATGTCAAACTTAGGTTAAATATTAAACTTAAGTAAGGTTAAGTAAATTATAATTATTATTTCATGATCTACATAAATTTTATTTATTCCTAAAAACCGATAAAAGTAAAGCATTCTTAATTTCCGATACAACCACGCCTTCTACAGATACAGCCCACGTGGCCTTCGTCTTTGGGAAGCAATTTACACCGGAACTCCATCAAATTAATCTCGCCCGTCAGGATAACGGCTCTGGCAACTTTGCTTTAATAATTAGATCCATAACTTTGTAGGTTAATGGGCAAGGGTTATGAAAAAATACTCGGATGAGAATGCAGAATATTTATGACAGTAATAGGTCAGATATTTTTTGTTTAGTGAACAACTGTATAAAAAACGTTTTACCAGACTTTTATGATAGTTTGTCGAAATATTAAGGCATGTCCCTAAAGTTTTTAAAAAAAAATAAATTAACTTTATTTTAGCTGATATTAATTTAGCCCAAAATTCTTCTATAGGCCTCGCCTGAGGCACATTTGGATGGATGTGGCGCTTGGGAACAAGGAACTAGAACGTCCGCAACAGAAAACCCCCAATACTCATCTAAAAACACAATATAGAGTCGCTAGCAACAGAGGGTAGGATTTATGAGAACAAGATTACCAGAAAACTAAAAGAGATCAAGTTACAACCAGAATGGGGAGTAGAAGACACTTAACAAAAAAATTAGGAAATGCATCAACCAAGCAGCAGAAGAAGCAATTGGAAAGCGGAAAAGTAACACGAGGGCGATAAACTACACCAAACCGTGGTTTTGTCAAGAGGTAAAAGAACTCTCTGAATTAAAACTGAAATTCTACCTGATATATAAAAGCACATAATCAGAAGAAGCTCTCGCAGAATGTGTCCAAGCAAGAAACGAAGTAAACGCCAGAATAAAATCAATCAAAAGAGAACATTGGGCTAAATTAACCAGCGATATGGACTACGACCTACATGGTGCTCAAAAGAAGGTATGGAAAATGCTTCGGAACAGGAAAAAACCAGTTAACGAGTTCGTGCAGACCAAGGGAGTACCTATAGAGACATGGCAACAGCATTTTTAAGGAGCTATATGATACTGAAGAAACGCTGAATATAAACGAACACGAAGCAGATATAAGTGCTAAAATATATAACGAAGCGGTAAAAGCAGAGATCAAGAAGCTAAAAAACAGAAAATCACCTAACAGATATGAAATATCACCTAACTTGAAATATTCCGAAAAGGATTTGTAAAAAACTATTTACATATAAGAAATTAAATTTGGCCATTAGATTACTGTTTGTAGAATGGTCTGTTTGATTGTAGTTGCTATAAAGAGTTAAAACTTGGACATTGAAATCTCAATGCATAAAAAAATTAGAGGGATTAGAACTGAGGCTCTACATATGTAATCTTAAAATTCCTTGGACGGCTTAAATCACAAGTGAAGAAGTATTAAAATACATTGGACACAATAGAAACCTTCCGAAGAGAGTTAATCTAACACGCGTTTATGCAAGGAAGAATGCATAAAAAAAAGCCAAGAGCAAAAAAAAGAATTCTTGGCTGAGTAGTAACCTCAATGTGGAACAGATATTTTACATTGAAAGAAAAAAATAACAGCAGTTTAAGAAGAAGATAGTAAAAGAAGAGTACACAACGCTAATGTAGCTAGCCAAGATATCATTTATCCAGAATTTTTGAGTCTTATAAACAAAGAAAACTTCAAAATCCTAGCGAAACCATTTTCCATTATCTATAACAGTGGATGCATACCTAAATATTGTCAAAATTTACATTTTTCCTTATTCCTAAAAAAAATCCAAAATATGTTATGATTTAGAAAGACTAATCAGCTATTAACATTCTAATATGCAACAAATGTGTCACTGCTGGTTACTTATATCTATTTTTAATTATTTTTACACGGATTTTATCCAAATATACTACATAAAATATTGGTAAAACCAGTTGTTTTTCGATCGAAAACGCTTAGTATTCAACTATCACCATTGCAGGAAACATACATCTCAAAAGAATTTTCCTACCTCATTAATATGATCGCGGTCGCAATCTGCGAAGTGGAATTGTCGCAATTATGCCCAATTACCAAATTTTATGACCAAAAATGAAATGTTTTGCCAATAAAGAGGCCATCAATCGGTTGAAATAATTACAAAGCGCATTTTTATGAGACTTAATTCACAACTGGAGCGATTATAGGTAACGGTAATTATTATTTCTGCTTATGGCGATATATAAATATTTCAGTCAATTTCGTTTTTGCTCGACGAAAAAAGAAAATGATTTGGTAGTCAGATATGGACTCAGTAGGAGGTGGTTTTTACGCATCTAAAATCGTTAAATGAACTTTAAACTTATATTTTTTTAAAGTTTATACATCAAATTTACTTATAGTCTAGGCGTCACGTATTCTTCTTCCAAAAATAAGTCACAAAGTTGGTGAAATAAATTACGGATTTACTAAGGATCTGACCATAATTTCTCATGCACCTAAAAAAAGGGTAGCGGCTAGGAACTCCCTTGGACAGTCCTATCAGGAAAAGTAAATTAGTTTCTGCCCTCCGCAGATTCCTGACCTGGGAAACTAGTACCTGCTTAGGGCCCCTTGTCCAGGGTCCCGGATCAAGACCATATCGGTATCCACGGCGGAGAAGAACATCTTCTGTACGATGTGTAAGGCGGAAGTAGCACCCCCGATTTTAGGGTTGGTATAAAATTAAATGTAGCGTCTGATCCAGAGCGGATGGCTACAAATAGCGTCTGACCGAGAATGGGCGGCTGATAACTAACTGACCAACCCGTCTGGCAAGCGTGGTGTTTAAACAAAAGGAAATGGTCCCCAGATGGTTAAGAAAATGTCTGAATCCCACACCTCAAAGGTCTGCCTCACGGTATCTGGGGAGGCAATAATTCGCTTTTGATAGATAAAAATAAAAACCCACTAAGACGAGCACAACATAAATCAAAAAAATCCGTCAACCTGTCAATAGGGACATACAATATTAGATTAATGTCCACGGATGAAAAAGTACATAAACTGGAAGAAGAATTAACAAACATAAAATGGCATATCATAGCCCTATCAGAAACTAGACGAAAAGAAGAAAACCGAATACAGCTAAAATCCGGCAATTTACTGTATTATAAAGGGAATAAAAAGAATAATGAATTTGGAGTATGATTTATAGTAAATAAAGCTATAAGAAAGCATGTCCAAATTATCAAAGGTATATCAGATCGTGTCGCCTATGTCATACTTAACATAAGAACAACATCAATTAAAATTATCCAGGTATATGCCCCCACGACATCTTATGATGACGAAGATATCGAACTATTTTATGAAGATATATCAAAGGCTATGGAAAAACATAAAAATCGTCTTACACTAGTAATTGGAGATTTCAATGCCAAACTGGGTAGAAAACTAAACAAAGAAGAAACTAAAATAGGAGATTTCGGGTAAGGTTAGAAAAATAATAGAGGTGCTACATTGATGAACTACCTAGAAGAAAACCATCTATACGCAATGAACTCCTTTTACAAAAAGTAGCTCCAACGAAAATGGACATAGATCAGCCCTAATGGATCCACAAAAAATGAGATCAACTACACACTGTCCACGGAACGATATATCAATAAAGATGTAACAGTTCTTAACAGATTCACAATAGGTCGCGATCACAGGATGGTCAGAGCAAAAATTAGTATTGACGGTAACTACGAGTTTAAAGGAAAAATAATTAGAAACTGGGATCTAGTAGATAGAAACAAACAAGGGCAATATAAAGAGATATACAAAGACCTATTAAAAGATCAGCTTATTAAAAAATTAGACAGTAATGATAAAGATATAGATGAAATAGATAACATACTTACAGTAACGATGATTACATCAGGCAAAATGAAATCTATAGAATATGTAGAAATCAATAAAACAATAAGCAGAATGATAAAAGAAAATAAGAGAAAAGAACAATAAATAAAAATAGAAGAAGTAATACAGAACAACAAAAATATGAAATGCTTAAGACCGAAATTAGGTAAGTGTGAAATAAACAAAATAAAAGATGTAAACGGAGTAGAAACAAACATTAAAGATGACATCATAAATATAATCCACCATTTCTACTCAGAATTATATAAAACAAAAAAAGAACCACCAGAAAAAATTAAAAACCAACTTAAGGCCAAAATAAAAAACGTCAACTCAGATGTACAGCCAGAAAGAAGTAAATCAGAAATAAAGAAGGCATTGAAAGAAATGAAAAACAACAAATCGACTGGAACAGATGAAATAACTGCAGAGATGCTGAAATATGGTGGAAAAGTGGTAATTAATACTTTACATTCCCTTTTTAACATGATATTAAAAGAAAAATGAATCCCAAACAACTGGAAGGAATCCGTAACCATTATCCTACACAAGAAAGGGGATAAAGCAGATATAAAAAACTACCGTCCTATAACACTCCTCAATGTAATGTATAAACTCCTAACAAAAATTTTAACCAATAGATTGACGACAAAATTCGACGGATACCAGTCGAAAGAACAAGCTGGTTTTAGAAAGGGATTCAGCACAAGTGACCATTTACTAAGTATGAAAATACTTATAGAACAAGCAAATGAATATCACATTCCTCTACATATAGCGTTCATAGATTTCGAAAAGGCTTTCGATTGTGTCGAACAGTGGGTAGTGAAAAGTTCTTTGATTGACAGCAGAACTAACCGTTTAAAGGAAGTCAAAATAACAATTAAAGTATATGAAGGGACAAAATCATTACAAATTATTAAAGGCGTGAGACAGGGTGACACAATATCACCGAAACTTTTTAATCAGGCTCTGAAAGATATTTTTAAAAGATTAAAATTAGAAGAAAAGGGTATAAAAATTTGTGGACAACGCTTGAACCATCTAAGGTACGCTGAGGACATGGCATTGATAACCGATAAAAAAGAAGAGTTATTTGAAATGATGAAAGAACTGGACGTAGAAGCTGGAATAATAGGCCTTAATATGAATTATAGCAAGACCAAAATCATAACAAATACAGATGAAGACATCACAATGAGGATTGGACAAGATGAAATAGAACAAGTTCAGCATTATATATATCTGGGACAAACTATAAAACTTAACAAAGAAAACCAAACAGCAGAGATAAAAAGACGAGTTAGACTGGCATGGGCGGCATTTGGCAAACTAAGCTACATTCTTAAAAACAAAAAATATCCACAGCATCTTAAGACCAAAGTATACAATCAATGCGTACTCCCTGTTCTTACTTATGGTTCCCAAACGTGGACATTTACAAAAGCAAACATGGACAAAATCATAAAAATCCAAAGAGCAATGGATAGACAAATGTTGCACATAAGACTAATGGATAAAAAGAGAAACGAGTGGATAAGACAGAAAACAAAAGTGAGGGATGTTAGACAAGAAGTTGCAAAATTGAAATGGAGATTTGCCGGACACAATAAAAGACAAAAAGAAGACCGATGGAACAAAATTCTTAGTAGTTGGAGACTGTGGGAATATAAACAAAGCAAAGGAAGGCCCCAAATGATATGGGCAGATGATATCAAGAAGCACGTGGGCTCTAGGTGGATGACCGTAGCGACAAACAGAGAAGAATGGAAAAAGATTGGGGAGGCCTATGTCCAAAGATGGACCGAAGAAGGCTAATTAAATAGAAACCAAAAAAAAATAAAGCAACTGGAAAATTAAAGATAAATCCATTTGAAGAGGTGGATTTCAAAAGGTCTTAAGTCAAAAAAGTAAAGTTTTTAGTAACAAATTTTTTCTATGTTTTAGAATATAATTAAGTGTTACTTTGAAATAGAATTAGTCATGTAATTTGCAAGTACAAATTCTTGTTTTAAGACAATTTAAAGTAAGATTTGGTTTTTAAACATTTGGTTTTTTTTTTCATGGCTCTCCGACGAGCCCGTGTGAATATTTTGAATAGCTCATTCAATGAGCTGTATGAAGACGATAGATGAAGACTATGTTGAAGGAAACATTCTTCTAAACAAATTCAGTGATGCATAAAATTCAATCAAATTTTTTTTTATCAGTTTATGGCAAAAGAATTGGCGTCTCGGGCCCGTTGGACCACCTTGCCCGAATAAGGGTTAATAAAATATGTTTCTTAATATTCTTCTTCTTCTCATTGCGCCGTCTCCTTTCGAAGGTTGGCGATCCAAATGGCAATTGTAGTTTTGGAAACTGCTGCGCGAAAGATCTCTGCGGATGAGCGGTGGAACCATCTCCTCAGGTCTTTCAGCCATGAGTTCTGGCGTCTTCCTACTGATCTTTTGCCCTGTACTTTTCTTTCCAGTATAACTTGAAGTAATTCAGATCTTTCGCCTCTCAGCACATGACCCAAGTATTGCATTTTCCTCTCTTTGATTATTCTTAGTAATTCTTTTTGTTTACACATGCGACGAAGTACCTCAACATTAGTAACTCTTTGTACCCATGGAATCCTCAACATTCGTCTGTGTATATACATCTCAAAGGCAACTATTCTTTTTTCTATTTCATAGTCCATTGTCCAACTTTCACAGCCATACAGTTCTTAATATTAGGAATCACTTATTGTTTAACAAAAAAATACAAATTTTGAACAGTTTTGGGAGAAAACTGTAGAGTGAAGGTTAAGGGGGCAGACATCGAAAGGAGAAGAACAGTTTTTAGATTTAATAAAAAATATAAATACAGCTTATTTTAACATGGGAAAATTTATAAAAGATAAACAATGAAATAAGTAATTAAAACAATCAAATAAACAAGATCATATGTTGAAAATAATAAAAATTAGAAGAACAAAATATTTAAAAAATGCCCATCCATGAATTATGCATATACTTTAATTTGTTTTTCCGTCGACCATCCATTTATGATTAATTTTAACACCCTCAAAATCATTGATTAATGACCCCTATTAATGAATGATTTTCTATTAATGAACGATTTTATTATAGGCAACACAACATACATTGCTTGTATAAATTAATTTAACGACATTTAACGCTCTGTGATTGGCAGTGACCTGTGGTGTAGGTAACCAAACATATAGGTACCTATTTATATTCCCACTAAAATAGTTATTTAACCAACAAGTGTATTAATAAGGACGATTAACAATTGAGATATTTAACGAGTTCGTTACAAAATTTTTCCGTCGACCGAACTTTTCAGAAATAAAAATATCTTAGTTTAAATTTTTATTTACTTAACGATAAATATTGACATACAATGAAAGACAGTACTTACAGCGGCTATGTCATTTTAAATAATTTTGACGTGACAACGTCTTAAATTAGGTTGTGGCTCGGAGTCATTTAAGAAAAAGTGTAACGCCCGCTCACGTCTGTTACAGTGAGTCGCCGAACGAGAGAGAGGCCCGCCGGACCGGCGAATGCCTTGCGTCTCTCTCCCACTCAAACATGATCGGTCCGCTGCGCGCGGCACTAGAGAATTAGGC
The DNA here is from genome assembly GCF_040954645.1 of Diabrotica undecimpunctata. Taxonomy (NCBI): domain Eukaryota; kingdom Metazoa; phylum Arthropoda; class Insecta; order Coleoptera; family Chrysomelidae; genus Diabrotica; species Diabrotica undecimpunctata. The sequence continues at coordinate 13,736,208 of NC_092803.1, read as the reverse complement.
GCGTTGAATCGCTAAAGTTGAAAATCGTTGAAAGTATCGTCAGCTGTGTCTGTAGTGAAAATGTGGAGTGCTTAGATTCGTCATTTACAACAACTACAACAATAAAGGTAAATAATTGTACACTAATATTTCATTATCGTAAACTATGATTGATTGATTAATTGTTAGATTGACACAAAAGTTGAGAAACTGAGTTTATAGGTTATGTCATACTATTGACAAATGTTGATAGGGTTAAGTAAATTATTAGTTTAAATCAATATTATTTTACCGAGAAAAAGACGTTGTCACGTAAAATTTTCGCCCGTAAAACCGACTTTACAGGCAACCGGTTTTTTTTAGTGGGAATATAAATAGGTACCTATATGTTTGGTTGCCTACACCACAGGTCACTGCGAATCACAGAGCGTTAAATGTGGTTAAATTAATTTATACAAGCAATGTATGTTGTATTGCCTATAATAAAATCGTTCATTAATAGAAAATCATTCATTAATAGGGGTCATTAATCAATGATTTTGAGGGTGTTAAAATTAATCATAAATGGATGGTCGACGAAAAAATTATTTAAAATGACATAGCCGCTGTAAGTACTGTCTGTCATTGTATGTCATTATTTATCGTTAAGTAAATAAAAATTTAAAATAAGATATTTTTATTTCTGAAAAGTTCGGTCGACGGAAAAGTTTGGTAACGAACTCGTGAATTAAAATGGCGATTAACAATCTCGAACATTATCTCAATTGATAATCGCCCTTATTAATACACTTGTTGGTTAAATAACTATTAATAAATATTAATTAGAGTTTGAATATATTTCCAGATACCTCTTTGGCAAAACCGGCTCTGCCTCAAAACACAAACCTATTTGGTGACTTCGCAAATGCAGAAAATCGCAAGTAATTGAAGTAATTATTATTCTCCCTCGGTGCGGCATTAACATGACATTTCGGACATGGTCTCTTTCGGTTTAATGGAAAAAAGCCCGATTGGCAAACATCTAATGATTGATTGGCAAATGTCAATCAGACAAGTGCAACTTTTTTATTAATAGGCGGTGAACGTGGTTAATTCAAAACGTTTTTACGTTCCTATGGATTGTTTTATCTTTATCACGTACATGCAGTAAAAAATATACGTACATTCTTCCCTCTTGACAAGATATTTACTCATATAGAGTCCTAAGGACAGGCTTTTTTAATGATATCTCTTTGTTTCTGTAGTTTTGTATTACTTAAAACCAGCAATCACTGTAATAACGGTCTAATTTTTAACGGTCTAATTTTGTTTTAATGCTCTTTTCTATATTGACTCTTTTTGTTATATTTTTTCATTATTACATCTTGCAAAAGTATATATGTAAATAATAATTCAGAAATACTTGACTATTTCTTTATTAACTTATTAATACAATGCCCACATTATAGCAGGAAAAACTGGTATCGAACGAGTGTAAACTAAACATAACCACAATCAACCGGGAGTGTCTACTGTTAGCACTCAGATGTGTAACACTACACCAAACCACTCCCCACTAATCTTACAGCTTACCTATCTTTTACAAATCTAAATTTTGTCTAGGTTTTGAAACCTAGAACTACGTTTTATGACAAGTGGTTTTATCGAACTATTACTCTCTATTGCTGGTTACTATTATTGTCTTCTATTACTTTCTGTTGCTCCCTACTATATTTTTTTGCTTTGTTTTGATTTATGTGGTTTTTTGTCTGTTTGCTCTTTTATGGTGTTGCCAGATCCTTGTTATTACCTTCTGTTGATCATTTCGATTTATTTATTTCATTTTTTATTGTTTCCTCGTTCTCTTCGGTACTTTAAAACTGCTTTCCAAGGCACCTTTTTTCTATTTCCCTCTTTTTTAACATTGTACATATATTTTTTTTTTTTTATTTACCTTTTTTAGTTCATTTTATGTAACAACGCCAATAAAAAACCTAACCTTGATTCTTATGTAACTTTCCATCTCCAAAACTCTGGTGCGAATATATTAAACTCGGAGTTTATCAATTGGGTAGTTTTTTATCGAATCAGGTCATCTCTAAAGTTGTTTAATAAATTCCAGTCAGCTACAGATTCTCTCTTATATTCATCATTCTCTATCAGCTTGTCACACTTCGTACAAAAAATTTCTTATTCTAAACTGATATTTTCGAGATGAAATTAATCTTTGAGCTACGAAGGAAGATGGGCTGCGATAATGTTTTTGCTGGCGTTTTGTAAAAATTTGTTTTTGAAATATAACATACGCTTAGGGGCGCGAGGACTTTAGGAAATGTGTCATGACAAGATATACGATACACTGATAGATAGATAGGCTTCATTTTTCATAATTTGTAGTTGTTTGTGATATTTTAGGATAAGATAAGCTTAAGCTTTAAAATTGTTGTTACAGTATTTTACAGTATAATATTAGAATTTTCCTAACATTAATTTTATAATTCACGGGCACAAAAATGGACGTATCCAAAATTAATTTATGCAATTAAACTATTAATTTTAGTCGTTATAAGTAAAAAATTTTTCACATGCTCAATAATCTATCTTAATCTTCGGTTTACGAAATTAGCAGTTCAAACACTTAAAAATTCGTCTGGTTTCTTATTAAAAACATATACGTGATTTACAAGAGACCAAATTTCCATGAAATATGGCTTAAATTGGTCACGTTTTGGCAATTTTGTGACTTTTATTCGTTTGTTATCACTTTCAGATGTTGTATATTGAGTGTCGGAGAAAGTTGTACAAAAAATGTGATGTAACAGCATAAGATTTACCACGCCAGAATAACGTTTATGGCCATATGAAATAGGAAGAAAAATAAGCATAATATGGAAAATACAGTAGAACCCCGCTAATCAGAAAGTTCGGCAAATCTGAACCAAAGGAAAGTTAAAAAAATTCAAGACAAAAATTTAGAAACGTGTTAATTATACAGAGTAAAGCATGATTATTATACAGTATCATATTGTTTTAAATAATTTCTTTTAGACTTCTCCAGAACCAAATTTAAAATGGCCACGTGCTTTTTAGAGAATTTTCTCTAAACGTCATCTTTAAAATTCGGAAACTGCACTGTCCATATTTGCAGGGTTGCCGCTAAGGTATTGGCCGCCCGTGTGAAACTTAATATTTGCCACCTCCCTTCCAACACTTTAGATATACATACTATTATTTAAAGAAATGTGTAGAAGATGCATAATATAACAATAATAATTTGGAAATAGATAAATACTTACTTGAACATTTAGACTAATCTCCATGATCCAACGTCCATATATTATCCTAATGTATATGCTAATATCCTAATATATCATCCTAATATCCTAATTTAAACGTCCTTTATTCTAATTTAATAACCATCATCCAACGTCCAAAATATGTATATCCTAATATCCTAATTTAAACGTCCATTTAATGGAAATAAACCGTGAATAGAAACATAAACACATAAAAAAACTAAAAACGCACTTTTCGGGCTTTCGCCTCGGAAAACTTTTTGACAATATCTTTAATGTCCAATGTCGCACACACTTCATGTTCTATAGATAACATTGCTAAAGCAGAAAGTCTATCTTGCTTCATTGAGAATCGCAAATAGTTTTTAATAATCTTAGTTTTGAAAACGACCGCTCACCCATAGCAAAAGTAACAGGTAGAGTTAGGAATATACGTACTATTATAGTTAAGTTGGGAAATAACATAGATACAAGATTATTTTCGTAAATATATTCAATAATATCACTAGGACTTTTTTTGCGAAAAAAATGGTTGAATAGCTTTAATTTCTTCATATAAATCGGTTGCACTAATGTCAGTCTCTAAGCTGTTTATGTCTGTAAGGGCTTGATTCACTTTCTCACAATTGTTTTTATGTTCATCATCGTTTTTAACTTTGGTTATGCCATATATTACACTAAAAATGTCTGTGTACTATCGAAATAATTGGAACCGTTCTTCAATTGCTATTATGGCAGCATCCAAAATCTTAAAATAAAAATTTATTTTAAATGACAATTTCGGAGATAATATAGGTTCATCAGCTCCTTCGTAATCAAAATGCACTTTTCTTCTTCCAATTCGTTCGGTACAGGAGCTACGGAAATCTTCTTTTATGTTAGCTTTTATATATATCTCTCTGGATTCGGTTACAAAATTTTGAAAATGTTCATCAGAACGTTTGGTTATGAAATATTTTTTTGAATTATCACGTGCATCAAGTGAAGATTTATGTCAAATTTTGGACTTTGAAGGATTTTGCTAACCACGTTTATTTTACTTAAAATATCTTGCCGCACTACAACAGAACACATCAATTTGAATTCCCAAAGGCGTTTCAGCATCAGCACTCGCACTATCGCTATTATTGTCATCAAATCCTCCGTCTCTATCCGCAGGAATATTCAATTGTTTGGTATTTTTTTCTATGGTTTGGACTTCGCTTGAAGTTGAAGGTCCTAAATTTATATCCCAGTCTTCTATATTTTTATGTTTTTCGTCAAAAATGATTCCAGTGTACCGCTAAGTTTTTTTTTCTCCTCAGTTTTTGCCTCTTTTATTTTTCTATATTGAAAACCTGAAAGTAGTTTTCTTTTTCTTTCGGACATTTTGAAATTATCACTTAAGAACGAAGCCGGGCGAATTTAACAAAATAAATCCAAAAACACTTCAAATAAGTTGTCCAAATAATGTTTCTCCAAATAATATGTAGCCGTAACGCGTATACGAATAAAATTGCTCTGATCTCGTTGTTACTTCGAAATAAAGTACCTACTGTGAAAAAGATACGGATACACTACTATATTTTACAAACAAAATCGTTTATCAAAAGCGTGTCTAAATTCATCGAATTCTCAACTAATACTGAATATAAGACATAATAACCCATCTATAAACATTGTTCTGAAGCTATTTTCTTGTGGCATTTTAAATTAATTACTATTTAAATGGGAATAAGCCACAATTAAAGGTTAAAATACGTTTATTGACGTTTCAATTTCCACTTCGGAAATCGTTCTCAAAATACAAACATTAGTAAATTTAATTGTGGCTTATTCCCATTTAAATAGTAATTAATCCATCTATAAACATAACCATAGGAACAATATTATAACAGAAACTTTACAAGCACTTGCCTAAATTCTTGTAAAGTATCTACGTGTGAAATCCCAAATAACTGAAGTCCGAAAGCCGCAAGCCGCTTTGAATTAAAAAGTACTCGCGAAACTGCTTTATGACTGTACCTGCAAAAGGGCGGCAGTTCATACAATAAATAATATTTTCTGACATTTGTTTTAGATTAAGATGAATTTAGATTAAGAATAATTAGTATTGTTTGGAATATTTTTTGTTCACAGAATTATCTGAATGATTACTATTTAATTATTTGAATTTATTTTTGTTTTAAAAAAGTATTATCATCACTGGACTGCTTTTGGCCGCCCGTGTGCGATGCACACTTGGCACACATGGGAGCGGTGGCCCTGCATATTTGCTTATAATTACATTTATATTCGAACCCAGTAAATCAAGTTTAAACTGAATGTGCTCTAAATATGTCTACTTAGTACTTACTACAGATTTTTGAAAGCATAAAATAAATTTATCACACGCTTTTTTATTTTGTTTTATCCCAACCATGACCAAAAACCCATGCATTTAAATCGGTAAAACAAGAGATACTTAAAAAAGGATGCCGAACATTCTCCATTAATTTAAAGTTTGGTTGCAACTGTTCCTAATCTCAAATATAAACAATATACAGTTAGTATTCTTGAGATTTTCTTAAAAAATAACGTAAGAAAGGGATTCTTTCAAAAAATCTGCAATATAATCAGCCTTATTTCCATCTCGAATACAGATTTATTATCTTTTTTCATCCAGCGTCCCCTTTTTTTATTTATGCAACTCCATTTTCCTGTTTCCTTCTCAGGATATTTATTTCTATCAACCCAGTCTTAAATCAGGTGATTTTCTCTTCCTATATTTCCAGGATGTTGTCGAGTTGGGACTTTAAGCCCACAGACTGGAGTAAAATACGATCTGACATAAATTATCTCTGGTCATTGATGTCAAATAAAGGAAACGTAGAACACAATAAAACCAATATCAGAATGTGACTTCGCCATGGTCAATATATTTTAAAATACGTTTTGGTGTGCGGCGTAACACCCATTTTGAGGATTTATTGTTTTTGATGTAGATCCCAACTACGGGGAGGATTCACAAGTAGGTGGCTTTCACGAAACAGTGCTACTAATAAACAATACAATTTAGTAAAAATAGTACAAAATTGTATCATTATTCGTATTTTCCTTTACCAAAAAGGTAACCAATAAATCATGAGCCTAGCTACCAAAAGAAGGTTTGAAATATTGGCTGGTTGAGACATCTTTAGTTGGAGTAATAAGGAGATATAAAGGTTCTTTCCTTAGCATATTTAGGACATTCAAGGAATATATTATTAACGTCTTATGACAAGAACAGGTGAGTCTTAATTTTGATCTTTTGTAAATGGGCCAAAATAATATATATAATCCTAAACCCATTTACCCTAAGGTGTCAGGTGTGATGTCTTTAGTTAGTTGCATGTACAATTTTTCTCCATTGCTGCTTATTCTTTGCTTGTTTTCTTGCTTGTTCTTTGCTGATTCCTCGTGACTCTAGGATTGAGGTTACATTATCATCCCATGTCTTCATTGGCCTGCCCCTTGGTCTCTTGGTTTGTCTTCTGGCTTCCCATACTTGTTTAACTGGTCTTTCTTGATTTATTCTAACCATGTGTCCATACCATCTCAGTTGGGCCTCTTCAATTTTCTTAATAATTGGTTAGACCTTAAGATGTTCTCTGACTGCCTCATTTCTAATCGTGTCTAACCTGGTTATACCCATTATTCTTCTAAGAAACTTCATTTCTATGCTCTGTATTTTAGATTTTAATTTATCGGTAAGCGTCCAGCTTTCACTGCCAAAGGTTAAAATCGGCACAAACACCGTCTTGTATATGGTCACTTTGGCTTTTTGGGATACTTCTTTTTTTGTCAAAACTGTACTTTTAATTGCGTGGTACATCCGAGCAGCACTTTCTATTCTGGAACTTATTTCAGTTTTTTCAATTCCTCTGTTCTCTATTTGTACTCCCAAGTATTTGTAAGTATTGACTTGTTCAAGTGTATTTCCGTTAAGGGTTATCTTCGTTTGTTTTCTATTTTTTAGTAATGTTTTCCATTACTTTCGTCTCCTCATTATTGATCCTCAAATTTCGTTTAATTAGTGCAGCGTTCCATACTTGCAAATTTCGATTGAGTGCTTCTTCATTTTTCCCAAATATCACTAGATCACCTGCGTATGCCCACTCTGAGATCCACACTGCATCTAGATTTCTATGTTTGGCATATAATTTCAATGTTTCTGCTCTAGTTTCTTATGTCATCCAAGACAATGTTAAACAGTATGGGGCCTAGGACTCCTCCTTGACGTAGACCCTCATTTACTATGAACTCTTCGGATTCCATATTATCAGTTCTGATTCTGTTCCTTGTATGTCTATATATACTCATGATGGCTTGCCTGAGTTTGATTTTCACACCTTTCTTTTTTAAACATATGTCAATCATCTTCCTTGGAGTACTATCAAATGTCTTTTCTAAGTCTATAAAGGCTTGGTATAGCTCAGTTCTTGAGTTCCGTGCGTTTTGTATTAGTTTCTTGATACTAAAAATGTGATCTTGGATACTTCTGCCTTTTCTAAATCCACTCTGTAATTGTTCCATTTTAGAATCAACTTCTTGTTAAAGACGTTTTTCTAGTATTCTCTCATATACTTTGGATGGGATGCTCAGTAGTGTTATTCCTCTGTAGTTACTACATTCGCGTCTGTCTCCCTTTTTGAAAATTGTTAGAATAACTCCCACTTCCCAATCTTTTGGTATCTGGCTCTCACTCCATGCCCTATTACATACTTTTGTTAGCAGTTCAATGCCCTTGTCGCCCATGTTTTTAAGCATTTCTGCAGTGATTTTATCAAATCCAGCCGCCTTACCTTTCTTAAGCTTTTGTATCATTTCTTTTGTTTCTGCTATAGTTATTTCATCTTGAATTTGGTCTTCTTGCTCTACCTCTTCTGATTCTTCTGTGATAATGTCTACATCGTTTTGGATATTCAGTAGATCCTCGAAATATTGCTTCCATCTATCTAGGATGTGGTCATTGTCATGCAGTAAGTGCCCCTTTTTTGTCCCTTATTTGCTTTTGTGTTTGTGGAGCTTTTTCGGTTCTAAATTTCTTCAGGGTTTTAAAGAATAACTTTTCGTTAGAGTGGTAGTCTTCTTTCATCTTATTTCCGAATTCATCCCAACTTTTGCGTTTCGCTGCTAGTACCATATCTTTGACTTTGATTCTTTGCAGTTTATATATTTGGTAGTTGTCTGCAGTTCCGTTCCTTAAATAATTTTTCCAAGCTATCTTCTTGGACTTCACTTCTGCTTTTATTTCATTGGTCCAACAGTTTGTATATTATGCCAAAATAATAACACTCATAATATCGCTAAAAGAAGGGAAAATAGGACAGACGAAGTATGGGCTGAGTTTTTGAAACTGTTTGATAATTGATCTTTAAGAATAATATGTAAAATTCTTAATAATATCTACAACACAGGCAATATTCCGAAAGATCGGCTAGTTTTAGAATTCATTACAGTACTAATGAAACGAGGGGTGAAATAGTGCAAAGAATATAAATTAATATGTCTAATGAGCCAAGTTAAAACTTTTTCTTAAAATTATATATCGTAGAATATACAAACTGTGCGAAGAGAGAATATAAGCCATACATCTTGGATTCATGAAAGGCAGAGACATGAACTGTTCAGTCTACAGGTATTATTCCAACGATGCAACTTGCAATATCTACAATATCAATATATCTCTTTGTCTTTTTCTTTTTTATATAGACATGTCTCTGTCTGTTTTTTAATGTACCTCCAGTAAGTTGTTCCATCGTTTTCGTGGTCTTCCCACTGATCGTGTTATTTCTTACCCAGTCGTTGATGTTCTCCACCTTGCATCTACGTCGTATATCTGTACTTCTAGCTGTGTCCCATAGTGGCTTATCATCAATGTTTCTAAGTGTTTTTATCTCTGCTGTTTCTAACATCCTTTTTGTCCTCTCTGTGTCAGGTCTTGTTTCTGCCGCGTATGTCATTATTGTCTGATGACTGTTTTGTAATTTCTGCCTTTCGCTTCTTTCCCGATATATTTATTTCTTCATATTGTTTCATTTAGGCAACCTGTGGCTCTGTTTGCTTTTATCTCTCTTTGTGGACTACCAAAAAGCATTCGGCACAGTTTAACACTAATTGTTTCGAAGTAATACCATGATTTGCAGTTTTATTTATTTATCACATTACTTTTTTAAAAGGAGATATTTAGTTATAACATCGTACAGCAATTTTAAGAGAAATTTATTTTATTTTATCCTATGACCTCAGAATTTTCCACCACATACTAAAATAAGTGGTAAATCACTAAATTATATTTTTTACAAAAGCACCTTGGATATTATACAAATCTGGAGCAGTTGTATTCAGTGAGCAATGTTACATCACTCTCATTTAACAAAATTTTTGAATAAATAAATAACATATCTTGTAATCTATAATAAATAACAACAACTTTATAAATATAATATCACTTATAATAACACAAACCAGTGTGGTCCAACCTCAGGCACGCGGGCCACATGCGGCCCGAGGCTCGTTAAACTGCGGCCCCCGCAAACACATTTCAAAAATATTGCCATTGATAGCTTTTACCTGTTCCAACACTGTCTAACTTTCCGTAATCGTAAGAAAGTAGTTAACCTTGAGCACCCACTCCCGATGAGCGGGCAGTTAACTTCAGTTAGCTGCACGTGTCGTGTTGAATTAACAGTGGCGATTAAATTGAATGTTAAATTCAGAATGAGTAGAGCCAAAAAACGCAGAATTTTCGAAGAGAATCGTACGTTCCAAGGAAAATTTGAAAATCAATATTTCTTAATCGAATTAAAAGGCAAACCTCAGTGCAATATTTGTTGTCAAGTACTCGCGGTATCAAAAAAATACAATATTAGTAGGCATCATGAAAGCCAGCACAAAACAAAATATCAAGGTGAAGCTTGCAATACTCTTGTAAAAGAACTTAAAGCTAAATTAAATAAACAAAAATCTCTATTTACAAAACCGACAGCTGTTCAATCATCAAGCTTAGCAGATCATATGAAGTATGTTTAGAGCTTGTCAAAAGCAAAAAATCATTTAGAGATGAAGAAATGATCAAGCGGTGTGTTGTTAAAATGGCGCGATCCTTTGGAGATAAAAAGATGGCCAAAAATTTTGAATATGTTTTAGTTTCCCATTAAACTGTATCTAGAAGAGTTGATGAGCTATATACTCATGTATTTAAAAAAATGGTCGACACAGTTCGTGATTGTTTGTACTACACCTTAGCTCTGGACGAATCTGTTGATATTAGTGACAAAAATCGGCTATTAATTTTTGTTAGATGCATCAGTAAAGATTTTTGTGTAACTGAGGAGCTTCTAAAACTGCACCACATGGAAGACGGGACCAAAGGTATAAACATATTTGAAGCAGTTAGTGACTCTGTGAAAAATATAGGCGGTTTTCAAAAGTGCTCTTGCGTTTACACCGACGGAGCACAAGCAATGACGGGACGCATAACGGGATTGGCTGGACTTGCTACTGGCACAGGATCGACAAACATGAAAGGCAATAGTAAACGCGGCAAAGACTCACGAAGAGTTGTAGCGCCATTAATGATGATGATGATACTATGAAAACTGTAGTGCAGATAGTAAACAGCTTGTTGATCCAAGAATATATCAGCCGATTTGGAGTGCCTTTGGAGATCCATAGTGACCAAGGCAGGAACTTCGAAAGTGATCTATTCCAAGGAATATGTGATAGACTAGGCATGAAGAAAACAAGAACTACCGCGTATCATCCGCAATCAGATGGTATGGTAGAACGAATGAATAGGACAGTTGGCAAGTATTTGACAAAGATGGTGTCCGATCATCAGCGAGACTGGGACCAATACCTTCCGTTCTTCACAATGGCCTACAGATCTGCTGTTAACGAATCAACAGGCCAGACACCAGCCAAAGTCCTATTCGGACGCGAAATGCGACTACCTTGTGATCTCGAGTTCGGATGTCGACCTGGAGAAGATGTAGCAGGTGAAGATTATGTGATCGAATTACGAAGAAGAATGGACGATGTACATGAGTTAGTCCGTTCCCACCTTCAGATCGCTAGCGACCGAATGAAGAAACGGTACGATACACAAGCCGAAAAGGGTTGCTTTAAGAAGAACGACAAAGTATGGCTGTATAATCCCAAGAAGCGAAAAGGTTGTTCTCCCAAATTGCAGCAGTTTTGGGAAGGTCCATACCTCATTATGGAGAAGATCAACGATGTCATCTACTGAATAAGCAAGATTCCGAAGGGAAAGCCGATGATAGTACACCATAACCGGCTGGCGTCTTTCGAAGGTGACCACGACGTAGATGAAGAAGTGGAAGTAAACCAAGTCCAAGACGTGTCTGACCTCACGTTTGAGGAATTTATGGGTGCCTATGGAGGTACCGGTACAGCAAGACATGGTGTTACCACTGAAGAAAAGCAAGATCTACTCGCGCTCCCCGATGACTACTCGCTGGCCCTTACCATCCCGGCCAGTATCAAAGACGCACCAGGGTTGGCATCCGTCTTTCGAAGGAAGTTTGGTCGAGTTGCAGAACTTCAATGCCAGGTGCCAGCTCCCGGTAAAACCTTGAAACTCCAAGATGCATCACGTTACCTTTTCTACCTGGTAACAAAGGACACTGCCCGTGACCAACCTACCTACCGAGATGTATGGGAAGCCTTACTTCAATTGAGAGAGCACGTACTAGAGTCCGACGTGCAAAAGTTAGCCATGCCAAAGTTGGAGTGCCGGCAATTAGATTGGAGGGTTATCCGAAATATGGTGGAGGAGATCTTCAAAGACACCGAAGTCCAGGTGTTAGTCTGTTGCAATCCGCATAGTTACTGGTGCGGAGAGAAAACCGTCCCTTGTCATTTTTATACAACTGGAAGTTGTAAAAGAGGGTCCAGTTGCCGATACCAGCATACAGTTCCGGTTCCAGTCCCGACAAGGTTCCAGGAGGAACCATCTTTTAAGAGGGGGGCAATGTTACGATAAATATCCTGGCCTAAAAATAACTGTAAAATATATGATGACTAATTCTAATATGTTTTAGATTTTACGAGAGGCTTCTATGTACCTGAACGACCTTCCAGAATAGGGTCGAACCGATGCGAGGGAAATCCAGTTTGCCTTTACCGTTTCGCCGTCGTATACTCAAGAAGGTTTTAGACTTTTCGAGTCTAACAGTAGTGAATATATAACAGGACTTTTTGGAGAATAGGGAACAGTGAAAAAGAAGATTCGCGCTCGCGATATAAATGTTACGTTCGCTTTTTAATAAATGATGTATATTTAGTGATAAATAAATTAATATCAGTTATTGTGCTTTTTAATAAATTTAGATAAGAACCTTTTGATAAAGACCTAACAATTAATAAATTCACAACAGTATATTATTTTTTAAAATAAATTTTTTTTGAAGAGTCGGGTTTTCTGGCCCTTCATAATAATTTCAAATTTAATACAGCCGCAACGTCTAAAAGGTTGTACCACAACACACATAAACAATCACACCTATAGCTCTTTCTTATATCATAACAACTGTCTGCTGAAGAAATATTCTACAATGTTCGTTATGTAATGAAGCTGATTATTACCAGACCACACTATAGCATAAATCAGCGTTTGGTATGCGCTTATGTACTAATTATATACTCTTACATCAATGCATACGCAATATTGGCACTATTTCTAAAAAGAACCCTATAAGTTTTGATATTTTTAGCATTTTAAGTTAACCTATCTGGACACAGCTTCCAAAGCAGCAAATTTTATTGTTTACAACCGGTCATCCAAGGTTCAATAAATAGAGTGTGAGTAAGTCTAACATTTATTTCTACAATCTTATTGAAATGGACTCACACGCGCAACCGGTTTATCATTTGTGTCTCTCTTTTTGTAATGCCTCTTGAATATAAATTTTAAATAAAGTAGGCTATAGGCAACATCCCTGTTTAAGATACAACTCAGTGCATTCTTATAGATGTTATGTAGAGCTCTGATATACGTTGTCTTCAGGTCTGTTCTTGTCAAAACTTTAAATAGAGATATGAAATCGATCTGTTCTTTTAGAGCTTGGGACTCCGCTTCTATTAGTTTTTTAAGGATTCGGCCATACAATGTTTCCACCGAGTTAGTGAAGCTAATCCCTCTATAATTATGGCATACTTTTATGTAGATCTCCTTTTTTGTAGGTGGAGCTTACATACTAAATTCTAATCTGCAGGAATATGTCGGCTTTCACTTAAGCAATACTTTAAAATATCCCCTAGCATTTCCAGCAGTATATCTAGACCAAATTTCACAAGTTCAATAGGAATGTCTCCAGGGCTCTGAGGATTTACCGTTCCTTATTTCACTGAATTCTTTTTTAATTTTAATTACACTTATTAACCGTAGCTCATCTCTGTTATTATTGTTAACTTCATCAATTTCTTCCAGAAATTCTCACCTGTTTTCTGTCTTTCACCACAAGAAAAGCTATTATTGCTTTTATTAATAAAAATTAAAAATTCAAATAAATCCTGTAAATAAACCAATCCCCAACATTTCACTTACAGATCCAGATAAGCGTTTAGTTGCTCAATTAAATCCTCCCTGGCTTCGTCCAACCCACGATATATGGTATTTGCAATTGAAATGACCCAACCTACAGCAGGATAGCAAACAGTCCATGTTAAGAGGGTTTAGTGATTTCCTGCTTGGGCGTGAGAGATAATAAACAGTCGAACAGAGGGAGGTTTCATTATGTAAACCAAATTTTAAGTAAAATGTAAAAAATGTAAGCAGAATAATATATACTTGAAAGTATATATTTGTAGCTACATATATAAAGCTACATATATAAAAAGCAGATTACGACAATTAAAACTAAACTAAAAATACGAAATGGAAATACGAAAAAGTGGGGATTTTTAGGATAATGTAGAAATATAAAACTTAACGATACAACATCTAACAGTATAACAAAAATGTTAATTATTTTGTTTGTAATTGACGGATTCGACCGTTACTTGATGGAAATTCATTTTATGTAACAATAAAATACTGAAAACTTTGTTTTCAAAACTTCCACAAAATTTATTTTAAATTCTTATCACTACAGCTGTTTCGGCTGATTGCCTTTCTCAAGTGATCTGTTTTTGGCATGGGTTTACACTTTATAGTCTCTAATGAAATAGGTTGAGGAGGGGAGAACTGTTTGTCTCAAGCTGGTCATTCAGAATTATATCTGTGTTTTTTAATTTGTTGATTTCCATAGATTCTAGTTTATGTTCTGCTATTCGTTTATTAAAATTTCTACCTGTTTGACCAATGTAAGTTTTTGGGCAGTCGCCACATTTAAGTTTGTACACACCACTGTGTAAGTGTTTTTTATGTTGGCTCTTGTTGTTTTTAATATATTTGCCTAGGTTGTTATTTGTTCTGAAAGCTGGTGTTATTCCTTTCTTTTTTATGTGTTTGGCTATTTTTGTTGATATTTTGCCTGTATATGTAATCGAGCAGAAGGTACTGGGTTTTTTCTCTGGTGGTGGAAATACTAAGTTCAGGGCTTTCTTGTGTAGTTTTTGATTTAACATTTTATTAATTGTTTGTTCGTTGTATCCATTGTTTACTGCTATTTGCTTAATGATATTTAATTCTGTCTCAAAATTGTATTTTGACATAGGAATTGCTGTTAATCTATGTAACATACTATGATAGGCTGCCAGTTTATGTTGTGTGGGATGGGATGATGAATTGTGAATAGTCGTGTCAGTATGGGTAGGTTTATGAAATATGGAGAAGTCATGTTTGTTTTTAAGTTTGGTAATTTTTAAATCTAAAAAATTTATGGATTGATTTTGTTCTGTTTCTATTGTAAATTCAATATGACTATGAAGAGAATTAATATACGATAAAAATTGGTCGAGTTGCCTGTTAGTTCCTGTGAAACATACCAGTACGTCATCTACGTATCTCCACCAATATAAAAACTGTTTGAATATGGGATGTTTTGAAATCTTTGTCTCTAGATGATCCATAAAAATATCTGATAGCAATGGGCTTAGAGGATTGCCCATTATAAGTCCTGCACAGTTATTTGTATTTAATTCATTATTAAATTCAAAGTAGTCCTGGTTTATGCAAACTTCAAGAAGATGTAAAATTTCAGATGTAATGATTGGATTTGTACTATTTTGGTCTAAAAGGTTTTTTACTAGAATAAAAGTTTCTGTAGGAGGGATACTAGGAAAAAGATTTTTACGTCAAATGAAATTAATCTGGAGTTGTTAGGTAACTGAAAATGTTGTATTTTATTGACTAGTTCTATTGTATTTTTTATGGTAAATTTAGGTGAAAATTTAGAGTGTTCTAAAATAAAACTGTTAGAGATTATTAAAAAACCCAGTACCTTCTGCTCGATTACATATACAGGCAAAATATCAACAAAAATAGCCAAACACATAAAAAAGAAAGGAATAACACCAGCTTTCAGAACAAATAACAACCTGGGCAAATATATTAAAATGTGCAAATATATTAACTTACACAGTGGTGTGTATAAACTTAAATGTGGCGACTGCCCAAAAACTTACATTGGTCAAACAGGTAGAAATTTTAATAAACGAATAGCAGAACATAAAAGGGCTTTCAGTAATAGAAAAACAGATTCTATATACGCACTTCACCTTCTAGATCATAATCATTCTTTTAATGACGAATTTAAAATTCTCCACATTCAAAATAAAGGCCTTAAGCTATCTTTGTTAGAATCTATGGAAATCAACAAATTAAAAAACACAGATATAATTCTGAATGACCAGCTTGAGACAAACAGTTCTCCCCTCCTCAACCTATTTCATTAGAGACTATAAAGTGTAAACCCATGCCAAAAACAGATCACTTGAGAAAGGCAATCAGCCGAAACAGCTGTAGTGATAAGAATTTAAAATAAATTTTGTGGAAGTTTTGAAAACAAAGTTTTCAGTGTTTTATTGTTACGTTTTGTTTGTGTATTATTTGTATATGTTTATATATAAAAATCTCGTGTCTCGATGTTTGTCTAAGCTAACATTCAAAAACCACTGAACCAATCGCAATAAAATCTTGTGAAAGTGTGTTTGTTGGTCCAACTTAGACCAGTTACATTATAGCCTTATACAAAATGTTTTATAAGACTCTACCTCTACTACAGTGGTAAATTTAAACATAAAGGGACGTTTAACAAATTAATTTCACGTCTATTTACTTTTTTTGTTTCGCATTAACTCGAGAAAATAATAAAATTTTAAGGAAAATAGTAAAAAAAGTTTTATTTTCCCATAAAAACAGGTTTAATATACTGATCCATACCATATACCATTAGATATCAACTTTTATTAGTTGTGTATGAAGTGTTTTAGAAAAATGTATGTAATATTTTTACTCGAAAGCAAAATATTTTTATTTTTGACAGAATTATATATGATTACAATTAAAAATAATTTTAAAATATTTAACATTGTTTATTTCTAAACAATGTGTGTGTAAAGCAAACTGCTTCAAGTAATTTCCAATAAAAATTTAACTTTTGAACAAAGATCTGTTTCAGTAGAGAACAATTTAAAAATTAAAGAAAAAACGCAAGTAAATGTTGTAACAAAATGACCCTCAATTAAGGAAAACTTAACTCATGTGTCCGGACAAACTAATTTTAATAATGAATATTTCCTTCAAGTGCTCGAATTATTGCCTGAATTCTCCTTGACATGCCTAAAATCAAATTAAAAATGTCCTATTAAGGAATAAGTTCCCATTCCTCTAAAAGAGCTTGTAACTAATTTAAAGTTAAAGAGGCAGGAACACCACTTCGTATCCTTCGTATCCAAGCATGTCCCAAACATGTTCCATTGGGTTTGCTTTTGGACTCAATGCTGGCCAATCCTTTAGATAATGTTTACTTCATTTAAAAACTGTTGATTGATTCTCGTACTGTGAGGCTTGGCATTATCATGCATCAGAACAGGTGCTAAATGGAGTTTTCCAGTCGGTGGTAACCTACGCTACTCCCGTGTGGTGTAGCGTACTAAACACTGCGAAATACGCTAAGCTGATGGAGACTTCGCAGAGGCGAATGCTCCTCAAGGTATCTAGCGCATATAGGACAGTTTCAAATGAGGCTTTATATGTCATTGGAGCGGTGGTACCGATCGTTTTGTTGTGCAAAGAGCGAGCGAGGGTGTATGCGAGGAGGATGGATGTAAATATAGATAAGAATGAGAGAGAAAGAATGATAATACAGTGGCAGGGAGAATGGGCGAATAATAGTGGAAAGGCAAGATAGACGAAGGAGCTTAGTCTCGATCTCAGACCATGATGGGAATGTTAGTTCAGGAAACTAGACTACTTCCTGATGCAGTTGTGAAGGAAGTTGAGCCAGGGATCTGAAATTTATGGTTAATATTATTTATTAGTTTATGACCTAACGTCTGAAACATTTTCTAATTTATGGTAATAGGTATGGTTATTAACAAATTTTTAAAGATGAAGTTAAATGTGTCGATAGCAATTAAAATAAATTGTATACTCACGCTTAATCAAGCCATTAAGAGCGATGCTGGGAATATTTATATTCCACTATGCATCAACAATTTACCCATATAAATTACCATCTTTCTTGTACTCATTGCGTCGAGTAAGGACGATAAATATACGAAAATGGTTCTGTTTCGATTTAATTTGAGTTTCTTACCACTCCCTAACACGTGTTTCTGGGTCTACCCGTCATCAGAGAGAGTTTGTAAGAAAACTCTAAGAAAGTTTTCTTACAAACTCTCTCTGATGACAGGTAGACCCAGAAACACGTGTTAGGGAGTGGTAAGAAACTCAAATTAAATCGAAACGCAACCATTTTCGTATAATAAATTTTTAGTTTTTTATTTTAGTTGTTCATTGAGTGGCAAGGCCACCTCTCTGGAACGGTGGTTAAGGTTTTAGTCGGAACATGGTTAATCAGGCACTACCCTGGTGTCTTCTGGATTGTATACTATTCGGCCGAAAGATGCCAGCGTGTCTTGTTTCGTGACGTAGATATCCAAAAAAGATTTCCCCCATCGTTGCCTGTCAGAATTTAATGGATACCTTCTTAGTCTTTTACTAGAATCTGGCAATACGGCAGTAAAAAAAAATATTATAAAGAAATACTCGTAATCTAAACAATATGTTTCGACTTAACAGCTTTCTAAAATTCCAGGAAGTACCTACCTAAAAATAATATTTTAGCAAACTACAGTAGGTAAGCTATTTGAACACTAAAATTATTTTATTTAGCATATTTATGACGTACCTAGTAACCAGTCTTTAATAAAACCAAAATGTTTTTTCCAAACTTTCAGGTAATAGAACCACAATAAAATGAATTTCTTTTGTATTTTATTATAACATTATTTTAATTTGCATATTTCTGCCATTGTAACCATTCTGTTGAATTTTATAAAAATTCTATTGTATTTAAGAGAACGTAACCTACGTAACCAGGATGATCTTCTGAGGGGGGGGGGTAACAACTACTGGAGGGTTTCTGAGTAACCCCCCGGATAAGCCACTGCCTGGTTTAGTGCTCGGACCGCGGAAATATAAGGTAAAACCGGGTGAGATGCCGCGGCGGGTGAGATGCCGCACCCCCTCTCTAGACGAACCTTGAAGTGTCATCAAAGAAATGTGCCTACAAGCCTACAGTACATTAGTCACTAGCAAAGCTGTATGTTGTGCGGATGTGTGGTTAGAGTTACTGAATCAGTGTATTCGAAAATTTCATTTTACTATATTGTAAGTATCTAAACATTTTATTGATTTTTCCTTAAAGATCTAAAACTAAAGAAATGTAAATAGTAGATAGCTGCAAGATTATTATGTATCTAGTACTTGTCCTGTAGAATAACTTCGTTAAGTTACGACAATAATAAGCAATTTTGAAACACAAAAATAGCGTGCGGCATCTCTCCCATTGTTGTGGGGAGAGATGCCGCTAGTAAGCCTGGGTGAAATGCTGCATATCTTTTTTGAATGTTTTTGGTTAATACCAAACTATAATTATTTTAAAAAGCAGCAGCAGCTAAAAATAATTAAAATTAATTTATTACACAGTTTTAAATACCATTAATATATATATATTTGTTTTGTTGCAGAAAATGCCAACTAATTATAAAAGAGTATCAAGTAGAGGTTCGTGGACCCAAACTAATTTGGATGCTGCCATAAATCTTATACAGAACCAAAATGTCAGTATCCGATCAGCTGCAAAGTCGACCGGTGTTCCCGAAAAAAACCTTAAGAAACAGAATAGCAAAAAACAATTTTTTAAAGCAAGCAATGGGTCCTGCACCATTGCTTGGTTATGACGCTGAGCGAAAATTGGTCCAACACATTAATGCATCACAAATTCGTGAATTTGCGCCTACAAGAAGAGCTGTAAGGAAAATAGCCTTTAACCTTGCTGAGCGATGGGTATAAAGCACAACTTTAATAAAGCAAAAAGAATTGCTGGTGCAGATTGGTTTAAGTCGTTTATGAGAAGGAATGGTACGTTTATGAGAAGGAATGCAAGGAATACTTCGAGCTCTTACATGAAACGTTAACTGAACACCACCTCATCAACAAACCTGGTAGCATCTGAAACGTAGACGAATCAGGCCTACAACTAAATAATGAACCTGGCATTGTTGTGGCTAAAAAAGGCAGCGATGTACATGTCAGACAATCAACGGAAAGAGGAGAGACGGTAACAGTGGTAGCTTGCGCGAATGCTGAAGGTGCCTTCTTACCTCCTTTCTGTATTTTTAAAGGTGTCAAAAAACAACAAATTTGGCAAGAATTATTGCCCGCAGGAGCGGCTATCGAAATGAAAAAGGAATCAGCCTACACTAATGAAAATATATTCATGAAGTGGTTTCAAGATCACTTTTTACCACGAAAACCACCGGGCAAGTTTTTGTTAGTTTTAGGTGGTCATGACTCACATACGAACTCTCCCGATATTTTGACATGTGCTTCCAATAATGATGTTGTACTTCTATGTCTACCAAGCCACACCACGCAATATTTACAACCACTCGACAGGTCCTTTTGTAAGCCCTTAAAGGCCCACTACAGACACGCAGCAAGCGAGTGGGGAAACGCTAATCCTGAAAAGAAATTGAAGAGGCGTTATTTCGGAGAACTGCTTGCTCAAGCTTTTATCAAAATCTGCAACTGTGCAGACAGGTATTTCAGGATTCAGGGCATGTGGAGTCTACCCTTTTAAACCTTCAGCTATTCCCGAAGACGCATTTCTCGCAAGGACAGACTATGATTCCGCACCATCTGACCAAGAATTAAATGATGAAGACGAAATTACTGTTCCATCAACCAGTTCTGATCCTTCTCCTGTCACTGATCCTTCCACTGTCACTGATCCTTCCGCTGTCACTGATGCAACACTTGAAGAAGCATTTGCAAACCAAGACGTAGCCACTGAGAATTTTTTAATGGGTAAAGAAGATTTGACCACACCATCGACCTCTAAAGAAGTCACTACAATCATCGTCACGCCCATAAAAGATAACTTGCCGTGTTTGCGGGGGAAGTCAACTCCGACAAAACTCCTTCTCGAGATTTCCCCAATTCCCACACCTATTTCAAGGAAGCCATCTTCAAGAAAACAGTCACCTCAGGTGTTAACCTCGCCAGAAGTAATAGCTGACAAAACCAAGAAACGCTTGGCTCTTGTTGAGAGAAAAAAAAAGATAAAGAAAAGAAATTAACTAAAGGGAAGAAAACTGAAAATAGTAATAAAAAAAGAATGCAAATGTAAGAGGCTATGAAAAGAAAAAAAAAATATGCTCAAAAAGAAGACAGTTCTTCATCTGAGTCTGACTTTGTTTTAAGTTCAAGTGAGGACGAGTCGGTGCACGACAGTAATGTTTGTGTAGAGTGTTATTAAAATTATAACACAACAACATCTAACGCAGATTGGCTTGAGTGCATCAAGTGTGCTAGATGGATGCATGAAACCTGCACATTATATGAAGTAAGGTGTAATATGTGTGGCCGTGCAGAATTGAAAAAACAAATTAAAACTAACAAATAAATTGTAAGTGTTTTATTTTTATAAAAATTTACGTGTAGACTGTTTTTTTTATGTTAATTTCCATAAGCCATCTCTCCCTACCCTTGTGCGGCATCTTACCCACCCAGGTGGGTAAGATGGCCAAAGTAAGTTTGTTTAGTTTTCCGATAATACACAAAAAACCCTTTTACACAACATTTATTAATATGGGATATACATTGAAGTAATGATCAACGAATAACCTGGAGATTAGAATTTTTTTTAGGTTAAACCTATGTTCATTTTTGTAATGTGAGAAGAAAGGTGCGGCATCTCACCCGGTTTCACCTTAGTAGGTTTTCTAAACGGACCCTCACCGAATATAATTGGTGACCCCTGGTCTAGAGTATGCTTCAGTTGCCAAGAAACGCGTAAAAATACGATGCACAGTATTATTGGATATTTGATACTTTTGAGCAACATATTATATATAACTTCTTTCATTTTGAAGCAACGCAACAGTAGCAGCCGCTGTTTCAGGATTTACAACCATAATTCTTGAGATTAAATCAACGCATTTTAACTTCAAAATGTAGTCGACACTTGATTCGACTTAACAGTTTACTCACATTAACAAGAACAAAAGATTAACAATAGAATACCAACAGCTACCTTTACCCTTTAAGAAGTGATAAGAATAGTGTATTTCTTAATTTTGATTTTTATGCATCTTTTTTTCGGGTAAGCACTTAAGTTTTATAAGAAATTACTTAAAACAGTTTGATTCGTTTGTGTTTACGTTATTATAATAATAAAAGTTTAAAGAGAATTAAAATTTTAAGTGCTCTGTTTTTCGTACCGGTGATTGTATTTATATTGAACAGAATAAGGCTCAAAATTGAGCTCTGGATTATAAAATTCCACATAATTTAAATTGATAATATATTTTAATATAGATACACAAAGAAGATAATGATAATGAATCCCTTTCTGAGCTTTTCTCATTTTCACACTTTTTATTCAACTGCTAAAAAACACGATAGCCGCTTAGCGTTTCAGCATCTGCCAACAACACTTATTTCTAATACAATTTATGCCGCTGGAAATATGAATTCTTTAATTTCCCACTTCCACCTCTCTTCTTCATCTCTATAAATTATATCATTAAACGGATATTTCCCCAAAGTAACTTTTTTGTAAATTTTAATGAAAAAAAAGTCCACAGTTGGTATTTGGTTAGGATGGCGATTAGGCACTTTTTAGAGTAACGGGCTGGAAGTAACAGGGGTGTGGTTAATTTTAAATGTGAATAGATTAAAAATGGCAAAAAGCCACGTTATTTTGCCATGTTGCCATATTATTATTAACTGTCACTTTATTGCGTAACTAGATTTTATAGTAACTGTTCATATAACCTATTCAATAAGGCATAAGCGTTACAATCTTGCGTAACCATTCAAACGGGACACCACCATGTGTTAAGCAGAGAAATGTATCGATATAAAAGGGTAATAACAAGACACATCGTTTGTCCAATAAACTAACGACGCCATCTAGGAAAAAAATCTGAACTACCACCATTTGACATTTCAATCATATTTTGTTCTTGAAATGATACGTTTAATTAATATTGCTGTATTAATTACATATTAGTATTATTAATATTTTAAATAATATTTTTAAGGTACAATTTAATACAAAATAATTTAAATTATATTAGTTTAGAAGGAAAAAAAATCTGAACAGACAAACTGACAGATATCAAAAATATAACCTAAATATTGTTGTTTAGTATATGTTAGAGACATAGATATTAAAAGATTTAATGAACTCAGAGAGTATGATCAGTATGATCTTTAGTGTTTATAAACTTAGTGCCAAAATATAATATTTGATGCAGAATTGAACATTTTAATTTTTGTAATGATAAACGCAATGCAAAATTGTAGAATAGACAGCAGATATATTAACTTAATAAAATAAACTATGAACCAAGCTACAGCTACATACTACCTTAATGAAAATAAACACACAAACCCTGTACCATTAAACAGGGGAGTCACACAGGGAGATACTTTATCACCCAAACTGTTCACCTTAGTTTTGGAGGACGTTTTTAAAAACCTAAATTGGAAATATAAGGGAATAAATATCAATGGCCGCTACCTCAGTAATCTACGATTTGCAGATGACATAATCCTGATAGCTTCTGGCCTACAAAAAATGCAAATCATGCTTTTAGAACTACATACCGAATCTTCTAAAATAGGACTGAAAATGAATTTAAACAAAACAAAAGTCATGCACTCCGAAGACACCGTGACAATAATAAACGATAAAGTTATAGAAAAAGTTGAAGAATATATATACTTAGGACAAAAAATAATACTAAATAGGGAAATTCAAACTGAAGAAATAAAAAGAAGAAGAAAGTTAGCTTGGGCAGCATTCGGTAAACTGAACTATATACTCAGAAATCAACAAATTCAATTACATCTTAGATCTAAAGTTTTTGATGCATGCATTATTCCGATATTAACTTATGCGGCACAAACATGGACAATCACAAAAAAGAATATGAATATACTTAGAGTCACTCAACACGCGATGGAAAGAGCAATTCTAGGTATATCACTTAAGGACAAGAAAACAAACACATGGATAAGACAGAAAACCAAAGTCACCGATGTGGTGCAAAAATCATTAAAGTTGAAATGGGAATACGCTGGACATGTAGCTAGGAGCGATCTAAACAAATGACACAGATCAATTTTAACCTGGAGACCATACCAACACAAAAGACCCAGAGGCAGACCTCCTATAAGATAAACAGATGATCTGAAAAGGACTGCCGGGAAAAATTGGCTACAAGTAGCGTACAATAAAAAACAATGGAAAGGAAGACTTGAAGAGGCTTATGTTCAGATGTGGACGTGAATAGCTAGACGAAGAAGAAGAAGAATGATAAAGACGTTTTTAAAAGGTTAAGATTAAGTAAACCGACAGTGATCTATACTCTGAGAAAATATTGTATTTAGTTGTCAATAAATGATTATAAACGTAGGTGTGTACATATTTTTACTTACTTAGTTTAGTGATTTATTATTTTCATAATCTTGGTAATAGAAAAATGGATTACCTAGGTTGTAGATTCTTTTAATAATTATAAAATACATTCAGTTATATATAAAAAAGACTCAAAGTTAGTATACAAAATATCCAGAGTGTAGTAGGAAATTTTTAAAACTTTCAATAAATCTTCTATATAACATATGGAATATTGATTTTAAATTCTGACAATTTCGTGATACTTCTTGGATATGTTTCTCTAGGTACCTACCTAGAGACCTACCTTCCTCCAGGTAGGAATAAATAATTCTATATTCTTGATAAAGAAGTTTAAATGGAGATAATAGAAATGGGTTCTTACAAGCAGATTCTGATTATAAAGTAAAGCCATTTTTAAGAAGTCCACTAAACAATCCAATTTCTATAATGAATTTCATATTAGAACCAGATATGCAACATAACTTTTTAGGTATGGAAGAGAATGTTTAGGTATTATTTCATTCATTGGAAGTGGCTGTATCGTTAAAAAGATTCACCCGTTCTAATATACAACAACATACTACGAGTATAACCTAGCGAGAGATCAAAGACCAAGACCATTTTGAAAATGAATTGCTAAATGAAGACACTACTGAACCTTTTAAAGTTGAAGGTGTTTGAGCCAACCTTATATAATATTTTCAGTATTATGGAAAAACCCGCCACCAAAAATTGTATAATCAAAAGAGATATTAAAACATTATTGTGATTTCTTTGACAATTAATTAAAAATTGGTCTGTTCCGAAATAAATTTTACATTTATCTTACAGATAACTAACCGCAACATAATTTGACGTAAAAAGACGGGTACATTTTATTTTATAAGTAAATATCTATCATTCAGATAACTATCTGTCATATAAGACAATATTTATCTGGAGGTGAAAAGGCCGGCCCTTTAATGCAAGAAGTTTATTATTCTAAAAAATTAATTTTTAATTCTTATGAACATTTTGTTGATCCTAAAAAATTTGCTGCGAATTTGGTGATCGGCACAAAATATAATACAAAACTCGAGCTTTCCCAACAAATAATTTGCCAACCTACAATTACGTTGGTTTTATACGGATAGGTCGATTTCATAAGACGACTTCACGCAAAAAGTTCAGCGACTCTCCAAATGTGACTTATTTGTTATAAAAATTGTACAACAAATTAATAGTTATTTATTGTACAAGACGATAAAATTGTACTTCGAGAGCGTTTTTCAGTGTCAAGACGTCAGTCGAGAAGCTAATTATGCTCGAGAAGATAATGCGATTTTATTGTCTTGTGCAATAAAAATTTTTTTCTATAGCAAGACTTCACGTTCAGGTGAAAAATATAATTTCAAAGAAAATTGTAATTTTTAGCACAAAAATCGCAATTGCGTTACTCCGTTGCTAGGGATATGAATTACTCTGTCAACAAATGTCAAACAAATGTTACGTTTTGGTTTTTGCAGAGAATATTGTTGCGTTTTGTGTACAAAGTGAATAAATACAAAATGGACGGAAAAGAATTGACACAAAAAAAGGAAAACCTGCCATCAGATGTAGAAAATGCAGCGTTGGAAGCAGAAAGTTTATTGTTGCCACAAAAATCTAGGATGATGTATGAGAAAGAATACCAGTCTTTTAAAAAGTGGAAATGCATTAAGAATATCAATGGCGTGAGTGAAAAAATACTTCTGGCGTATTTTTCTGAAAAGTCGAAGAAAGCGATGCCATCGTCATTATGGTCGTATTATTCGATGCTGAAGCGTACGTTGTTGGTGAATGAAAATTGTGACATTTCTAAATTCAGCAAGTTAACCACCAGATGACATTATTAAATTTCTGACAAAAGCTCCTAATGACGTCTATTTGTTGATGAAGATTATTGCTATTTTTGGTGTGCATGGAGCGACTAGGTCCGATGAATTGTACAAGTTAGAAGTGTTTAACGTGGACGACAGAAAATCGGTGATAATGGTTTCATTATCTGATACTAAAACCAAGCAGGAAATGTCGTTTTGTATTACTGACAAGAAAAGTGGACTGAGTTTCTTGGAAATTGTGAGAAAGTATATTGCCTTACGCCCCAAAAACGTACCTCACAGTAAGTTTTTTGTAAATTACCGACAGCAAAAGTGCACTACTCAACCGGTGGGGATTAACAATATATATAATATCCCCAAGAAGATTGCAGATTTTTTGAAACTTGCAAATTCAGAAATGTACACGGGGCATTGTTTCCGTCGTTCTTCAGCTACTATGTTCGCAAATTTTGGAGCTGATCTAGTAAAAGTTAAACGTTTAGGTGGATGGAAATCGTCATCTGTTGCAGAATCTTCCATTGAAGAGTCAATAAGCAATAAGATTGCTGTATCCAAGTGTATACTTTTCGGACCAGAAAATCAATCCAGTACCTCGAATCAAGTGTTTAATCAAACGAGTACAAGTTGTGATGCTTCAAAAATAGATATTTCTAATAATTTTAATTGTAAAATTTCAGATGTTTGTAATCCTTAATGTGTTTGAATTTGTAAATTTTATTGAATAAAAAAAAAGTTAAAACATTTTATCTACTCTTGCTGTTAAAGTGTCACTTTATCTACCCTTGCGGTTAAAGTGATACTTTATCTACTCAAAACAGTTGTTAGAGCAACATTTTAACATTAGCTATGGAAAAAATACTATTCTGTTGTCGTCCTTGCCTTAAAAAGGAGGAAGACAGAAAAAATTAAAGTTCAAAAACTATCATTAAACAATCAAAAACTAGTTATCAAAAACGTACAATATAATAAACACAGACGAGTGTATTTTTGACATAAATTAAATTTCAAAATTATTTATTTAATTATGAACTTTCTAAATTTATAATAATTAAAACATTGTAAATCTTATGGACTAACCTCATGTTGTAGGTTTTTATGCTTCTTATACAATGTTCTTTCGTTTTTGATTGTATTATTGAAAAATTGATTTAAATTTATTTTAGCGTATCCTGATAAAGCAAATAAATTTAGCAAAAGCTCGATATCATAAGACTTTTACATAATATAATCCGATATATTTTAATATACTTTTCTTTGATTTCCAGGGATCTAGCCAGCAACAATATCTCGACAATAGACGAGACATCGTTTGCCCGCTACATCCACCTAGAAGAACTGTAAGTATTAACAAATTTCTATGCACGGCATTTCCGTACAAACTTTTCCATATTTTCGCGAATAGAAGCCCCAAAATTGCAGTTGGAATGTGCCAAACGATGAAGGAGATGGTCGCTTTCCAACATCGTTCGGGGACACTCACCTCTTCTACGGACATATCGCAGACACATTACCGAAAGACGGGACCTGCTTTTCGTCGACCATCTATTCAATCACTTTGTTAAATTTTTAGTCGTGTGGAATTTCGACAAGGAGACGTTACACTGCGGAGAATACTCTAGTTGCATTGAAAAATAAGTTTAAAAACGCGTTTGAAAATAGTTTTTTGACGTTTTAGTAATCACTAAGTCAAATATTGTAACGATTATTTTGCCTATCAGCTAGGGTATTACTATAGGGGGTTAAAAATGGGGACAGAAATTACGGGGATAGAGATAGGGTAAGCAAAACAAACCAAAACGTTTGCGAACGGCTACTCAGGGGTTTTCTGGAGAGCTGGGCGTGGATAAGTTGAATGACAAGGGAGCTGGAATAGGGTAACTACTAAAATGAAACAAAAGGGGTACTTACATCAGTCTCATGATACTATAACAAACAAGGTATGTTCACTTGATGTTCTGATTTTAATCGACTTTTAGCATGACGTCATAGCGAGACAAAGCCAGGGGACTTGTGTGGATTTTATTTTAACGATGCATCATATGGCAACGTTGTTCCATTACTGTAATGAACAACTTTGAAACTTAAACTGTTAACGGTAAGTATTCCTCGATGCCATATCGTGCACTAAGAAGTCATAACAAGTTACTTTGTGTGAAAACGTGGTTTGAAAATTATTAAATAATTTGTAAAATTAATTAAAGAAATATATGAATCTTCGATTTGATTGTGTGTATTACAAACAAAATAGATATTGCTACCAAACATAAATTAAATATAAAAGGCCGGTAAAATGTAAAGAATTTGAAACATAAGTAAAAGCAGGTCATACTTCAGACTTTATGAATATCATTTAGACATTTATTTTACAATCTTTGTGATTTTTCTCTTGCGGATATTGTAATAATTATCTTTAATATTTTTATTTAGAATTAGTATTAAATACATTTTACATATAAAATAAGTAATTTTACATCTTCGCTAACATTTACGTATTTTGCAGCTTCTGTTAGGTTTTTTTAAATAATTTTTAGTTATTTTTAATTTGTTGTTGTTTTCATTACAACTACGAAAAATATGTTCCAGTTCACTACATTTAGTTACAAATTCCAGTGTTGGTTTGAGTAAACCACCCTCAGAAACATGGTTTACCCCATCTAAACGATTTATCGTTAGCGTCCGGAATATATCGAAGTATTTCTTTTTTTTTTGTAACTTAAATGCAATGAAATCGGCTAAATTTTTCAATCAATCCCATTCCAGGTCTTTTAGATTCGAATTAATAAAATCCTGATGACTGTTAATTAAATT
The DNA here is from genome assembly GCF_040954645.1 of Diabrotica undecimpunctata. Classification (NCBI taxonomy): domain Eukaryota; kingdom Metazoa; phylum Arthropoda; class Insecta; order Coleoptera; family Chrysomelidae; genus Diabrotica; species Diabrotica undecimpunctata. Next base: position 13,707,180 of record NC_092803.1, on the reverse strand, counting down.
TTCAGGGTTAATTTTTGTGTCACCACTAGGAAGGTTTAGCGAGAAAAATATCTCTTCAGTTACAATTTCATAATAATTAATTATACTATTAGCAATAATATTTCACAATAGTTTTTCTTTTGAACAATAGTCAGCTTCTGTAGAATGTTTTGATCATATTCTCGCGGTTTCTACATTAAATTTGTCTCGCTGAAAACACTTGAAGACCCATACATTACGCATTTGTTTGTCTCTAGGAAACACAAAAAGACGACACTTCGAAAAAGATTTACTTTTTTATTATAATTGTTTAAACAACCCACCACTGCACAATACATTATGGCAAGCAAATAATTAGTCTTCGTTATAAAGTAGCTACAGGTAGTCGAGAGGAAGTTGCGTACGATAAATAAATTAGGTGATATTAACACAGTAAACTGAATGTTTTCACCACAAAATTTATATAACAATATAATATACAAAGTCTTTACTACATCAATGAATAAATAAAAATATCAGTCACTGTTATGAATCCCACGGGATATCATCAGATAGAGCATTTAACTTGGCATCATTAAAGTTGTCTCGGGCTTATGTCACAGGTATGCGAGAGAGATACAAGAACATGCGCGTTGACTTATCTTGTTAGTTATAGTATCATGCATCAGTCTCCTGGACAAACAAAACACAAGATGGTTCTCAAGCTATTTAAAATTGACGTCGCTTAGAAGAATCTTCCTGCTGGATGAACGAAAGGCTCTTCCTTCCTAAAAAATACAAAAGGGGGTTCGAATCTTTTTAAAAGAAGTAAATACTCTTTTGTTTAGAGAAAAAAATTACACATTTATTGTTATCTTATCACAAACAGTTACAAAAATAGTAATAATAAAAAACAAACTTACTATATTACTATCCGTTTACAATCTTTAGAAGTTGTAGATACTACAAGAACTTACAATAATTGTTAATGGGCGATATTTGTAACGGAAAAAATTAGAAATGAAAAATAGCGTTTTAAATGAAACTATGCATAGTGGTTAACATTTTTTTTTAAAAACAAAACAAAATCTCAAATATGATTAGATATTTACCAAATGTCAAAAATAAAACTAGCTTTCAGATGTCAACACCAAATTTTAAAACTTGAGAACAATTAATATGACAGCTTAGCCACACCCTAACATTTATAATTTTAACTATCACAACTTCCTAACCTGTTATTAAATCAATTATTTAACAAAACAGATTAAAATTTATGTGGTTATAATTTACAGATCTTATAATGTTACAAATGGAAACTGTTTATTTTTATATAAAAAAAGTTTAACTATAAAATAGTCCCTGGTAGTTCACTAAATGTTAATTTCTTTCTTTTGAAATTTTTGGGGACAAACAAAACGAGGATGGAAGCTGCTGGACAAAATGGAAACATGTGGTTATCCTTCAAAGTTGTTGTAAACGCCGTTTTACAAATATCTCAGATGAGAGACGGCATGTAAAATAAAACACAGTGATTACTCGTTCAAAATTGACACATTACATTGAGTATAATTCACTTTTTTTTAACAAATTTGCCGGCTTCTTAACGCCGACACTCGCCGCGTCTTGTCTCAACCAAGATTCTCCCCAACCTCACTTAAAACTATAACTACACATTGAACTGCTACAATACTACATATTTTCCCATAATAAAAGACGAAAAACGGAAAAACTACGAATTTGACGAAAATTTGGACTACAACGAAACCAACTGCCCTTGACAGCGGCTTTACGGACAAGGATGTAATTATCTTTAAAAATCATTCGCTTAACTCGATATAAACAAAACATACACGGTTAAATTCCTATTTATTTGACATGCCGAATATCCTAAAAGCGGCTCTCGATCAGAAGAATACCGAGGAAATACACATCTGTGATATATAAACAAACTTTAAAATGTGTTTATATTAACTCCAGACGTGCAAAATGATTGAAAATACTTTTTCGGTGTTTTAACATATACAAGGTGATTTGAAATGCTACAAGATCGTTACAAAAATATCTTTAGAATAACGAATAAACTAGAAAATATTTATAACTATTTTGTAAATAATAACATTTGGCCTTGGTCATGAATAAAATTGTAATTGGAGTATGCGATGAAATAAATATAGCTTTGATTAAAAGGTTAGTCATTTTTACACAAAACTACATAATACATAACCTAACTGGTTGGGTACAACTTTTTGCTTTATTAAAAACCACAAATTTATAGAAAATGAGAGGATTGAATCAGCATTTAAACAATTTTTTCCGCGAAAGCCGAATTTTCAGTAGCATTTTCAGACTAAGTTTATTCTAGATATAATACAATTATTGGCACATAACACGAACATTTGTATCACACAATATTTTCTGGAAAAACTATCCAAAATATCACACGTATATTCAGTAATGTAACTCTAAAGAAAAAATCTTTAAATGAATAAGAAGCAAACTAGTAAAGGACAATATATTGAATACATTTTCAAAACTAAGGTTGAAAACAAGATAATATTTAACTACAGCAAACAAACTTCAGTTTTTCTTTAGTCATATTTTTATTACTATTATTGTAACACTTACCACTTTATGTACATAATTAAATGTATCCAAATTGGCTATTTAGATTATGACACTTTCTTTAGATTTGACTAGTAACTTTCTTGTCGGCCAGTGTTTATTAAAATTGACAGTATACTATATATTTAACTCGTATCTGGTCAACACATTTTACTTACGTAACCGGGCAACTCGGGTCCAGTGGGCCCACCACTGTACTTCAATGTACTATTCATATTTACCCATATATTTCTAATATTCTTTTTTGATTTTTTATTAAAATTAAATTTAAATTGTCTAGATTAAAAAAAAGGTGCTACTAGTATGCGGTCTACCTCGAGGGTGCGATTTACCTGAAGGATTTGCACAAAATAATGAAATGCAAGAAAACTTTTGTAGAAAAAATATTTATTCACAAGTAATAAATATTTGAAGCCAAATAAAGAGTTAATAAATAAATAAAACCTTTTTTAAATATACCAGGCCATTTTATTTGAAAAGAGGGGTTGACGTTTACACATACCCTGGAAAAAGATTACGGTGTTGTTGCCTTTCAGTATTGTGTGAAAACGCTTCGGAGAAAAGATTATGGTAATTAGCAGCTCATTTATAAAGTACCGACAAAAACAATCCTTATAAAATGAATAAAACGCATAAGTCAGAAGAATATAATTATTTGACTTTTACAAATTAATACTCTCTCATATCAATTTACTATTTTAGTTGGGACTAAGCCACAATACTAGCTTATTCCCAACTAGAATAGCAAATTGATACGACAAATTAAATTGTTATTAGGTATTAGGTTAAAAAACAATAAATATAAAAAAACAATAGATAAGTATACACACATTTCTACTTCATATTTCACAAATTTGTTTTTGTTTCCTGTCCTTTTTTGTTGGGAACATGTGACACCTTTTTCTTGTTAAAACTGGAGATTTTTCTAGTTTTTGCTTTTTGTTGTGTTGTTCAACTTCCCGTAGGCATTTTTCAATACACTGTTTTGTTTCCCATTGTAGTCCCCTTGATTTTCTTCTCAACATTTGAGGCAACACTAGTTGTTCTACAATCTCCTCCTTTTATTTTTTTTTAGTTCCATTTTGGATGTAAATTTGTCCAAGTAATAAATGAGGCTACCCCAGCCACGTCTAAAATATTCATAAAAAATGCAAAAGGTCAACGGTTATTTCGTTTTTTGCACATATATTTATGAACCATTTGGTCTAGCGTATCGACACCACATTCTGTATTATTATAATAGAGCATCATATCTGGTTTTTTGTCAACATCATCTGCACAGTAAGTATTGTAATGCATGGAATACAGGATTAGGACACTTATTTGATTTTTCGGAACGTAACAAACAAGAGATGCTTTTGAAGTGAATCCGAAAATTGAAGATTTCTCTAACCGGTTCTTGTTTGCTAGAAATTCCCGAGGAACAAATATCTTATTTTTTTTTCACTGTGCCCACAAGAGTTAGTGAATTTGCCAGTAATTCATGTGCAAAAGCAAGATCAGTGAAATAGTTCAAGCAAGTCACATTTCTCTTGGAATTATATTAAGGCAAACGAGTTGCTTTACAACTTCAGATGTAAGACCTTTGGCTACTGTATTTCCGTTTTTTTCTGTATATGTTATTCCAACTAAAGGGGAATATGTTTCCGAGTCACAGGCCCACCATATTTTCATGTCATACTTATCTGGCTTTGAAGGCATATACTGCTTGTAAGGACACCTACCTCGATACAGAACAAGTTGCTCATCTACCGTTATGTTTTTTCCTGGTAAATAGTATTTCTGAAAGTTTTGGTTGACTTGATTCCACACATCGCGTATTGCTGCTAATTCTTCTTCGTTCAGACCTCGTGTTCTTATCGTCAAATCGAAAAAATCTTAGCAAATTTTTGAATCGTTTTAACCCCATGGTAGCTTTAAATATAGTAGATCCATAAAACTTACTCCAAAGTATATCTACATTATGGATGTTGGCACTCAGGTGCACTGCAGTTAGTAGTAGTCCAATAAAGGCATATAGCTCTGTAGAGTCGCAATATTTCTAGTTTTCCCATAGGACTTTTTCGGCTTCTTTATTTGTACACTTCACTATTTTGTTCACAATTTTTTTATCCACAAACAAACAAAAGGAATCAATAGGATCATTTACTCTTTGACCAGGGGCTAATATTACTTTGTGAACTTTACTTTTTATTATGTCGCAAGATCGCATACGACCTGTCGGTTGTGGTTGACTATTCTAGTTAATTCCAGCCTTAGTTTCAAAAATTACACACTCTGAAATTTGGGAACTTATAGCTACACATTATTATTCATTATCACTCAATATCAATTCCTCATTTGCTTTCGAAAAATGATCTTCAATTTTAGAGTCACTTTAAATGCCACCTACTTCAGGAGATTCTTTATCATCGGAATACCATAAATCATTAGCAATATCTTGCCGTTCTGCCGCTGATAATGGTTTTCGGGACATTTTATAGTCGAGTGCTTGTCAATTATTTTGAAATTATAACAAAGGCTAATTGTGTAAAATATATAATTCTATAAGAAAAATATTTTTTTACCTTTTTTTTGCTTTTTCATAGAAACTACGGTCAGTTATTTTAGGCAATTCACAGGTGGCCATTGCGGTCAGGTGATTTATAGATACTAACATAAACAAACTTTGATTTTCAAAATAAATATTGTAGGTAGCAGTAGTAGCTACTTGATTAGAGTCCCCTAAAAGGGATTTCATGCATTTTTCAAAAGTTTCTTATAATTAGAATATATTTTTTGAAGTTAAAAAATCTGTTCACTGGAGTGGACTCAATGCATGAGAGGGTTAAATAATACTATTTTGTATTTTTTTAATAATTTATCACTATTGGAATATTTTTCATATTTTTCATTAGCATGGTTTGAGGTCAAAACAGCGCTACAGGTCTTGTAGGCCCCTGGCTTCTAAAAACTTGGTTATTTCTCTTCATTTTTTTCGGTCCCTTGCTTTCTTTCTCCAATTTCTCACGCCTATTTCTGACAAGTCTTGCTTTAATGCTTCGAACCATTTCTTCTTTGGGCGTCCTCTTCTTTTTTTACTTATTTCTCCTTCCTTTAGTATTGTTTTACCATTTCGATTCTCTGGCATTCGTATAATGTGACGAAGCCGTCTAGCTCTTTGGGCTCGTATTTTTGCCGTAATTGTTGGTTTTCCATACATCCTCATTATTTCTTTATTCGTTCGTCTTCTGCAAATATTCTCTGCCGTCTTTATTGCTCCAAAGATTTTTTTGAGCACCTTTCTTCCCCAGATCTCTACTTCATTTTCTTCCTGCTGGTTCATAATCCACGTTTCACTGGCATACATCACTGTGGGTCTGATTACTCTCTCGTAGATTCGCAGTTTAGCTGTTCTTGGTACATTTTTTGCTTTCAGTAATGAATTTAGTGACACTATCGCCCTGCTTCGTTTCATTAATATTTTGTCTATCTCTTTTTCTTCTTTTCCCGTGTTCGTTATGGTTACTCCTAAGTATTCAAATTCTGACCCTTTTTTAAAACTATAGACAGTCTCTGCTCCTTTCATTTTGATACATTTGTTATTATTTGTTATGTCTCCTCTCATTTCCATATATTGCGTTTTTGTTTGGTTTATTATTAATTCGTATTTTTTTGCCTCTTCTTCAAATTTTTGGAAAACTTTTTCTAAATGTTTTTTGTTCTCGGTAGTATCACCACATCATCCGCGTACGCTATGTACTGTTCCCTGCTATTGAAAATTGTTCTGTTTGTGCTTATATTTTGATCTTATTACGATTTGTCCTAATACTAGGTTGAATAAATTCGTTAATAGCGGATATCCTTGTTTTAAACCTCTATTTACTGTGAACTGTCTATAGTACATGTCATACTAAATATTATATTTTTTATTATGTATTAGACCTACACTGTTTATTGGTTTAAGTAGAAAGCCGAATTTCGCTAGACTAGGATCGCTTCATTTCCGGTGGAGCTTTCAAAATGAGTTGCATTAGCAATAAACGCCATAAGTGAGTTGAACAGTTATTGAATCGAAGAATGAATGAAATGTATGTATATGAATAGGAGCAAATATGGTGAAAGATATGACTTTCCGAAAAATTTTATTAGTTTCTTCGAATTTAATAATAATAATATTTTATATCGTTAAAGCTATGGGTAAAAAGTTGTTCATTAATAAGTGAATTTTTAAAAGTTACTCTGCGTGTTACAGTTAATATTTGCTCAAAATTTTTCTTCTATATTTTGTCTACAAGAAATTCATTTTAAAAACAACAAGATTCATAATTATTTAAGAAATTATACAAGTATTTTCAAAATTCGACAAAATCAAGAACATGCCAGTGGTGAAGTTTCAATGTTTATCGAGAATTCCTCTGAATATTGCAGTAGTTCTCTGATAACAAATCTAGAAGCTAAACCGGTGTCCTTAGTAGGTGGAGTAAAGCTTTTGATCGACTGTCCAATATACTGAGTTGAAAGACTATATCACCACCATCCAAAAATTTCTGACTGACTTGGTAGAATTCTTAAAATCTGTAAATTTTATTAATAAAATTGAACAAAATACATCAATAATTAAAATATATATTGTATACCTTATCTGCAATTATTATTTTGTATATGTCTAGGTATGGTGAATTTTTGTTCATCAATATTGTTCTGAAGCTATTTTCTTGTGGCATTTTAAAGTAGATACTATTTAAATGGGAAAAAGCCACAATTAAAGGTTAAAGTGAGTTTATAATTTATGAAATTAAAACGTCAAGAAACTCACTTTAAACTTTAAGTGTGGCTTATTCCCATTTAAATAGTATATACTTTGTTCATCTATTTTTGTAGTTTGTTATGCTAATAACCATAGGTAGTTGAAGCAAAATAAATAAAAAAAAAACACCTAAAATTCTGAATTCAAATTCAGGAAGTTCAAAATAGCAGGAGGAATTTGAAGTGGAGAGAACGTTTACTAACCAATTGGTTAAACTATTTGGAGAAAATACTTTTAATGTATTTGTTCGAGATTTAAAATAATTTTCTGTATTTTTGGATGTATGGACGAGGGCTTGTTTTCTAGTTTAAAACAAGCCCCCATCCGAATTGGTTACCGCGACAATTATTTCAATAGGAGCATTCACAGACATCAATCTCTCACTCAATCTCAACCCAAAGACTCAGATCCTCTTCATATAAAAGTTTTCTTCCTTACATCAAAGATGTCACTGACAAAATCGACAAAATTCTTAAATCAAGAGAAACAAACACAATATTTACCCCCAACTTTCATTTCTTATATGATCAATCAACGACAACATTTCAAATTAACAATGCGGAGTTTATGAAATTCCTTGTGCAGATTGCTCCCAATCCTATATAGGCCAAAAAAATCGTAGAATCGTAAATCGTATTTATGAACATTCCATTTTGTTCGCAATTACGATTCAATTTCAGCTCTAGGTTAACACCATCTTCACACAGGCCACAAAATTGATTTTAAAAACTCCATACCATTCATAGCTATGGTTTGAAAAAACCATAGCTTCCATCCGCTTCTATAAACCAAGAATGATCTGAGAAACCATAGAAATTAAAAAAAAGGCCAAATTGTCTCAATAAAAGAGATGACGGGTTACGGTTACCTTTGATATGAAGAAATCTCATAAAGAAAATATCGTCCACTCCACCCGCGAATCAAAATTCTACTGTCAGAAATGTTTGCGCCAAACCCCGCGCCAAAACCCACGCTAACCCCACGTCAACAATCACCCAAACCAAGTCACCATCGACAGTATAAATATAACTGAACCGTCCTCTATTCTCAGTGGTAGTAATGCATTGGTAAGTGATTAGTGTTTTAGTGTATGGGGACTCGAGAGACTGAGACGTCAGAAGCCCTGAAGAAGACATCAAAGAGGATGTCTAAAGCTGAGTGCAATGATAATATCGACGCGATTTAATCCGTAAGACTGTCTGAGTACTACTTTACAGATGCTCTGATCAATGGCATCTGTATAGATGGCATGATCAGACCCTGTAAGGCTCCTCACAACCCAAGTATCATCAGCCCATCCTCAAAATATTGCAGCAGATGCTGACAAAACGGGCACAAAATTTCCAAGTGCCAAAAAAGACAAACGACTTACCCTAATTGAGGTAGTGGCGAGCACAACACTCCAAAATGCCCCTATATCAAAAATCCCAAATGCCCCAATTACAAGGGTACATACCCTGCATAGCCACCTCGTTGCTCAAAAACGCAAGAGATAAAAACTACACACCAGGAGACCAAACCTCTACTTGCTGAGAGGAGGATTCCTCCAGCTACTTTAACATCAGACGTAAGATTGTGGATACAGTTCACAACCACGCTACTTATAAACATCCTCCCAGGCAGAAGGGAAATGATAACCAAATAATCATCCGATTGATCTAGCAAAATGTTTGGATACTCTATAGTGCCCACTGCAAGAAACAACAAGGTCGAAATGACCTTCGTTCCCAACCACTAAATCGTCACTTTCCACTGTGTAGTAGGGACATTCAACTGCGCGGGAGTCAGTAGGAAAAGAGACTTGATAAAACACCTCTTCTTCACCCAAAACATACAAATCCTCTTCCTTACCGATTTAAAATCGTCGGGAAGTAAACGTTGGTATAGTTATCGGAGAGGATGTTCTTTTTCTGGTAAAAGAAAACCATTAGAATCTCCGGTATATGCCACCTAACTGATAGCGATGAATGGGTCACAGCTGATCTAAAAGGACAGTCAACTCTTCAAACGAATCCTACCTCCTACGTCCACGACGACTAAAGTCGCGTAATCCCCGGCAATATATGGTGTATTATGGGAGTACGTTATATAGCAGAAGGGTGAGGGTGAAAGGCGATTTTGGACGCCTTATAATCGGAACACACCTGCGAACCCTTACCAACCGGCAGTGAGGCAGCGTGGTAATTTACGCCTCACAACCCCTAACATGAAACACACGCTCAAATCATGTCCCTCATTCTCCGTATGCTTAAATGGCCCTGAATTGGGTAGCTTTTGGAATCAAGCCAAAAGAGTAGAAGGTGCTAAGAATTTGCGGATTCTAAACCGCTGCCCAAATAAAACAAAATAGCTTTATGTAGCAACATATAACTGCCGCTTGCTCTCAAATCAATCCAGACTTGTAGAATTGGAAAAAATTGAAAATATAAAGTGGAACTTCATAGAAATCATCAAAGTTAGATGGAAAAATAAAGAGCTATTGTAATTAACGTTAGGAAACACATTCTACTACCGAAGAACATAAGCAGAACAGGCGCTATTGGATTCCTAATAAAAAAAATGAAAAGTAGTAGAAATAACTAGTATCTCGAATACAGTACCTAGCTTAACCTTACAACTATTAAATAGATACAATATACAAACTAACAAATATACTCACCAACGATTACTCACACTAACGAAGAAATTGAAGAACTCTGCAATAGCAAAACTGAAGCATTAAATAATAACAAAAGTCACTTTAAGTATTTAGTTGGTGACTTTAATGTTACAGTGAGAAAGAGAAACAGCAAGGAACAAGTCAAGGGAAAGTATAGAGTCGTTAAGAGAAGCAAAAGGGGAAACCGAGTGGTTCAGTTTGCACACTACCAAAACATGCCGATTGCAAATACATTCTTTAAGACAAAATCAAACTTGGTTAGCATCAAATGGAACCAGTAAGAACGAAATATTGACTGGATTCTAACCAACAAAATTGCTTCAATAAAAGATGTCAGTGAATAAATAAATTTCAAACAGACAGTACTTTCCATTTCTATTGTCTCCTTATTTGTATTTCCAGATCTCTGTACTTGGTGATTTTTTCGTTTCATTTAACACACAGATTATTATTGTTGGGTATCGTCATATCTATTAGTATTAATCTTCTATAATTATTATCTATTTTAGATCTATTTTATCTATTAATCTTATAAATCTTTATTTATTTAACGTATTATATTTAATCTATTTTAGATGTTTTGTTTATCACCAAACAATAATATATTTAGATAAAAAAGTTTTTGTTTTTATTGCATCAAAATAGATTTTGTTGTTTTTGTCTAGGCACCTGTTGCACTTAAATCTGATCTAGGAATTCAGAAATGTTTATATTTATCGCTGAATATAAAACGAATTGATTCATAATAAAATTCGGGTAAAGTGAAAAACTTGTTTTTCACTTTTTATTTTTATTTAAAATCAACTAGGAATAGGTAGAACTAGATGTTTTGTTTATCACAAACAGTAATTATATATAGATGAACAAGTTCTTGTTTTTATTGCATCAAAATAGTCTTTGTTATTTTTGTCTAGGCACCTGTTGCAATGAATGTTAATCTAGGAATTCAGAAATGTTTATATTTACGTGTAAATATAAAACGAATTGGTTAACAATAAAATTCGTGTAAAGTGGAAAACTTGTTTGTTATTTTCTTTGACATTCTGGACTCCTGTAATACAAGTTATTGAGTTTTTATTTTTCATTAAAATGAACTAGGAATAGGTAGAACTATGATAGTAAGTTTATTAACTAGTATACGATCCTATTATGCGCCACTGGTTAGCCTGTAAGCACAATGCGGTCCAAGTAAAGTTTATAGTTGTCGTTTTCAAGCATTAGATCAGGGACATATTTATAATAAATGAGATGGTCGATTAGGAGAAGTTCAAATTTGCTATCTACTTCTTGGCGAAGAATCTTTCCTACTGAGTCATGGCGTTCTTTGTAGTCAGTTCCGACAAACGCGTGGTAGATCTCCGTAAGATATTGGATGGTTTCTTGTGCTTTATATTTCAGGTAATTTTTAGTTGGAATAATCTGATCCTGAATGGGAATTGGTAAACGCTCTTTCTCGGGAAACATCCTTTCTGATCTCAACCAATAGTTCGACGCTGTATTGTCGCCTATGTAGAGGTTTACTCATCCAGGTGTGCATTTTTCTTACTTAGTAAGGTGGTTTATGGGCATTTCTTGTTTCCTCAGTTTAAGCGGCATTATATTATCTACTGCGCTAATTTCTCGATTTAAAGTAAATGTTTTAGCCTGTGCCTGAAAATAGTTTCTTTACCGTTTCACTACGTGCCAAGTATCGGTTGCGCGTTGCTCATATATGGCGCCGGGAAAATTTTGCACTTCGCGATCGAGACAGCCACTCAGTAGTTTACTTTCTTTATATTGAAGTGGTTGAATTGTTTTTCGTTGGTCGGCAGTTTGTTTATATTTGTTTTATCGAAGTAGTGAAATTAAAAAAAAAACGGTATTTAGAAAGTACGACGCTAGGGTGGGTGATGTGCTGCCGTGTATGTACGGCATCAGTATGGTGTATTTGTGCATCGTAACGTACATGAACGATACTAGTAAGCAAGATGGACAATGTAGAACGTACTATTACGATTATAGCTCTTCAAAGATGTAAATACTTAAAAACGTACGGTGACAAAACCTGAACGATGGAGATTAATTTGCGTAATAGTACGGCGCTCGCTCATTAAAGCTGCAAATTAAAATCGTACGTTTACGGCAACAGTATCTAAAGGGTTAAATTAGCAACCTGTTTATTCAGTTGCTCACCTATGTCCGTAAGTCCTCTTTCCCCTTAAAATCGTGATAATGTTGTTCTCTCTATTCTGTCTATTGTTATTATTAGGTATTATTTTATATACCGAACTTAACTATATTTGGCGCAACTTATAAAAATTATAATTATATGTTGTTTTTGTTACGTATCTTTTTATTTTTTTTCTTAGTCTAATAAGAAGATAGCGTAACAGTCACGCATGCAGTGATTTTGGATGGCTTATAAATTGCTAGGATTAGCTCGCTTGAAAGTATTTGTCATCCCACTGTCTGTTTCAAAGTCTCTACTTCAACAAAAGAATTTATTTAAATAAAAGCTTCCTTAAAATATTTTATAACAAATTAAATACCCCAAGAATGGTTTATTGTAAATATGTGCTTTAGAAAATAGGTTAAAAAAGTTAAAGAAAGAAACTTATACTTAATAGTGTTGGATTAGTTTGCCATGAAAAACTAAGAAACTTTTTCTTTCTTCGAAAAACTATTAATACACCAGATGTTTTCATTATCAAAGTAGAAAAATCAATTTAACGTCTCATTAAAATATAATCTCTTTAAAAATCCAAAATGTTATATAATACAATATTTAAAAGTAGACGAGTTTGCAACGAATGCTGCAAAATATTTGAAATTATGAAATTGGAATGCAGGTAAAGATCTTCTGAAATTTATCAAGCTTGGTGAAAATGCAGAAACCGTGAATAATTTTCAATGTTTCTTTTGGAATATTATTTTACCAGATTGGCCTGCACCCCGTTAGATTGTGAAGTAATCAGCTATCTTTTCGTTTTAAATAAGCCAGGTTCGAGTTGGAACGTCGAAGAAAATTAGAAGAAAAAAAGTTAGTGTTGTTTAAAATATGGTATTATAATGTTAGTATGTGATATCTTTTATGTGATTAATCCCATACAAAAAATTTATTGTATGTTTTCTCCTTGAAAATAGAGATTTAATATTTATTTAAAGAGAAATAAAGGATTTTTAGACGACCATCTTAAACTGATTTCTTCTTAGTTTTGTTAGTTAAAATAATATATTTATATACACACTATAGGCGTCTGTTTTACTCTTAAAATCTATATTTAACATAATTCCACCTTCAATATGTTAAAAATAGTGAAGAACACATCAAAAATAACTTAGGATTCGTAAAAATATGAGTTATTCACAAAACTAATTTAATAATCGGTTATTCGCAATCATAAAAAATGCCTTTACGCTGACATTCAAAAATTTCAACCACTTTTTCCCCAACAAACAAAAACGCGTTGGCATATCTTATTTTTCTTGGTAACTGAAAACGTTTATTTTTATTGGATGTCGATGCCGCGCTACTGTGATTCACTTTCAGGGGGTATATTGACTGATAGATATATGGGGAGACTCCCGATAATAATATTGAGTCGTTCTACTGGAAGACTCCTTTGCTTTTTCGTTTCTAATTTATGTCTTGCTTTTCGGGAAATCGTGTCTCGCTGTCTTGTTCGGGAAGTGGAAACGAAGAGTACGGATGTAATTGGTCTTTTTATGGAAATGTGTCGATGGGAGATTGTGGTTATTTGGTACAATGGATAACAAATATATCAGTTTTATTTAAAAGTATTTCTACGGGTAAATTACAAATAAAATAAATTTCAAATATATGACCTAAGAGGACAAATTCATTAAACTTTCCGTGCTCAAATTGGTATCAGTAGAGTGTTATGACGTCATTTTAGCATTTTTGCTTCATCAGACACTCGGGCTGATGAAGCTGAATTCAAACTCAGAAATAAAGAATAAAATAAAAAATAAAAACATTTATTGCCGTTAATAAATTAACATTTCAAACCTAAAATATTTCAACTTAAGATATCGTAGCCTTTTTTCTTAATGTCCCACTTTCGTACCGTCTACTGGTTGGACTCTCGGATCCTCTCGGATCTTGAATTTTCTGTCCTGGACTCCTTGGCTTCTTTTTCTGTAGATACTTGTTTCCGGCATCGTAACCGCTTTCCTGATTGGCTGTCCTCGACAACCGCCCTTCTAGACCCTGATCATATGGTCGATTAGGCTACGTTTTGATCCGAACATCCTCTGGATCTGATTCTTGGCGAGGATATCTGTAGTATGAAGGAGTCTTTTTGTGGCTTGATGAAAGAAGTATCTTGTTCTTTTCTCAGTCACCTCCGTCAGTGGTGTATACTAGAGTCTTTCAATGATGGTTGCATTTGTTATTCTTTCTTCCCATGTTGGTTCATCGATGATCCTGTAGCATGACGTTTCTGTAGCTTCTAGTTTCTTTCAGTTGATTTCCGATGTGGAGCTCCATACTTGGAGCGCGTATAACATTCCGATCCAACGTAGGCCTGGTATAACTGGATCTTTTTGACCTTCGTTAGTGGACGGGGCCTAAAAAATACGGAAGTATTGGTTTTTTTAGCAGCATTTGCTTAAGGTAAAAACCTTGATTTGTTGAGTGTTCTTCGTGAAGTTGAGTTACCTGTGGACATGCAGTCTTAGGTACTTGACTAAATCTTCTTATTGGATCCTGTTTCCTTCCATTCTTATTTCTACTACTGGTGTACTTGTCTCCTGAGTGAACATGATGAATTGCATCTTTTGGGTGTTGATTTTGATCTTCCATTTTTCAGTGTATTCTGTGATTTTTCCGAGGTGATTTTCTATGTTTGGGACCATTCTTCTATCATTATTTCCTGTTGCATGTATCACCGTATCGTCTGAATAGAGGCCTGTGCTTGTTCTTGGATCTGTTGGTAGGTCTGAAAAAAAATATTAGTCGGCTGAAAGTTGAAAGGTTCTATTAGTTAGATATGTGTCGCATATATTAACTAAGTAATGAGGTAATCTTGCTCTGTTTATCTTGTAGATTAGTACCTTCTTGTGCCAGATCATGTGGTATGTCTTCTCGATGTTTAGGATGGCCATTCCTGTCTTTTGTTTCCTGTTAAATCTGATTTTCGTATCGCTGATGATTCTTGCTAGTTGGAGTTTGCAGTTTCTTGCTCTTCTGAATCCAATAATTCTTGTGCTTTTTGCATACTTTATCAGCCTTCTGTAAATGATTTTCTTTAGTATTTTTTCTATTGTTTTGAGTAGTGAGATTGGTCTGTAGCTTTCCTGTCTTTTTTCGTCCTTTCTTGGTTTTAGTAAATGGATAATCTTGGAAAGCTTCCAGTTGTTCGAAAAATGCGCTTTTTCCAGGCAGTATTTAAAGATATAATACAGTTGTACTACTATATTCTTTGGTAGTTCCTTAAGGGCTCTGTTATTTATTACTTCTGTTCCTGGTGCTCCAATTCCTTTTAATGTTCCAATGATTTTGGCAACTTGTGTTGCATTGATGTATTATGTGTTGATCTTTTCGATGGTTTTTGCATCCGAAATGTTTTGCTTGTGTCTTGCTGCCACTCTTCTTGCGATTGAATACACTTTTTCTTGTATTTCGAAGTAGGTTCCCTAGTCGTGTATTATTTGCGGCATCTTTTGTTTTCCTTTTCGTCTGGCTTTCAGCATTTTCTACACGTTTCTATGGTTTTCTTCTGCTTTCGTGATGTTGTTGTGCCACTTGTTTTTTGTGAGACTTTTAAGTATTATTCTTATTTTTTCGGAGAAATCATCTCCCTCCTTCTTGAACCCCTGTCTTCTTGTCCTTTGGAAAGTTCTTCTGCATTGGACAGAGATGGCATCTCTTTCTTTTTCGATTTCCATTGGCTCCAGGGGGCTCAGGAATACTTAAAAATTTAGTGCCAAGAATATCTCATAGCTCGAATCTGTCGGGGTATATTGGAGTTATATATTCTTCTCTTCATATGTGTAATGTACAAGATTTGTGCTAATTTTTTTAGGAATTTTTCCCGGGGGATAGAATTTCCTTTAGTTACCAACTAATATAACACTATGGCATTAACACCTGCAATATTTAGAACAGCAAAAAACACTGCCACTGGTCATCTTTGTGATCTAGCAACAGAATAATTGGCACATTTCTGATCCAAGGCATCCACACCGGCCTTTGTCGAATTATAAAATAAAATAATGTCGGATTTTTTTGTTTTCTCATCAAACAACATTGTCATGGTGCTGTGTATATATCAATATTACACTTTTGGCTTTCTTCAGTACATAAGATACTATGGTAACATCAGAAGTGAATCCAAACAAAGAAGAATCAACTGGCCTTTTTCTTTGAGGTAGAAATTCTGGTGGAATTTGGCGTTTATTTTTTTTAATTGTGCCAACGTAAGTAATATCCTTTTTTTTTTAATTCAAAAACAATTTCTACCGAAGTGTACCAGTTACCGCCAGTCACATTACGTCCTTCGCCATGAATTGGTTGAGTAACCCGTAAAACCACTTCGGTAGAATGAGAGAAGAGTTTTTTTGCAGTTTTGTTTTCGTTCTTGCCACTGTATATTTTTGCGTTATACATGTAATGGGTATTGGAATCCGCCAAAATTTGTATTTTTAAGCCATATTTAGCTGGCTTATTTGGAATGTACATTCTGAAGCCACATCGCCCTTTGAATGGAACTAACATTTCATCAATAGTCAAAAATATTCAGGTGTGTAGTTGTTGGTACAATTTTGTACAAATTGTTGAAATATATTAATTATTGGGGTCAATTTAGTATCTCTTCTTCTCCCACTTCTTTTCGTGGCATCATCAAATCGGAGACATTAAAAAGGAAAATCTTGCTAGATTCATTGTTCATCGAAATAGATCTCGACCTGTTCCATCAGTTGCCCACATTGAACGTAAATCCTCGTGTCCAGATTTAAATACTCCTTGCATGTACAGCAAACCAATAAACGCTTTCATTTCTGCAATATCAACGGGATATATAAAAGCAGGACCGAATAACTTTCTGGAATTTTTATTGCATTTGGATGTCCCGTATTTCTGTTTGATAACTTCAATTCTTTCGTTGGTCCGAAGCACTATTTCTTCCAATATATCTGGAGTAATTAGAAATTTCCAAATGCCTATAATACTGTAGGAGTATTAGCGCGAAAGGCACCTTTTAAACCAAACTGAACTCTCAAAATATTCTCTTTGGGAGCTTTAGTTCTTTTTGGAGAAATTTTCAACCATTTTGTTTTGTCTTTTCCATAGTAGTAATTTCTTTGGTTTTCTTTATACATTGCATCTTTATTTTTAGATTTGTCGGTCTCTAGATAAAGTTTGCGTCTGCTCTTCATCGGATAGATCCCATTTGGATGATATTGGTTTCTGCTTGTATCTCCTCAGCACTCACTAAAACATTTGTTGAAGACGATGCCGACGTTGACGCAACATTTTCCGGATCGTCAATCCAAAAATCCTCACTTTAAAATAAGGCATCAATATCGTCGACGGTAAAAGATTTATTTCGAGCCATTTTAAACTAAAAAGAAGAAAATACATATTATACTACTTAAAGATAACGACAAAAAACAATGTCAAATAAAATAAATTGGGATAGACTTAATAAACCTGATATAAAATAATATTTACCTTAAACTCAATAATTATGTAAATATCACGTAATTGCTATTGCAATTGCAAGTGCTACGGCTAACAGCTACGTCTCTAAAAGTCGCTAGTTCCAAACAAACGTTTTGCACTCTTCTCCATAATAAAAATAAAAATAAAAAATAAAAATAAAAACGTTTATTGCCCTAATATTATTTACATTGCAAATTTAATATATCATTCTCTTCTTTCCGACGTCCCGCTCTTGCACCGCCTGCTTCTGGATATTTTTCCTTTTGGGTTCCTGGTCTTCCGTTGATGTCTTCCTGTCATCTTCTTCTGTAGGTACTTATTTTGGCATCGTACCTACTCCCCTGATTGGTTGATCTTCGGCAACCATCCGGCTAGACCCTGATCAGGTGGTCGATCAGTTTATGGGTATGTCTATACATCCTCTGGATTCTGTTCTCTCGAGGATGTCCCTGGGCGCTTCTCTATCGTATTTTAGACTAAATAAGCGGAGAATAGACGGAGCCGCAGCCAAAAATTACTTAAGGTGGGGCGAGTGCGTGGTTGCCGGGAGCTCTCTGGTTCCGACGGACCCAAATTATATTAGCGAAGGGTTAAATATTAGAGGTGTGTTTGTTTATTTTTTTTTGAGAGTTTATATCCATAATTCAAATATACTTAATTTAGAGTTCCTGGTAAAACACAGTGCTTGTCAATTAAGCACAAAATTTATTATCTTTATACTCAAATTAAAGCCAACAAGAAATTGCCCTAATCTAATAAACCCGACCACTGTTATCCAACTTAAATAAAATTAAACATTTTCAAACCAACATTATCTTAATCTTTTGTCAAATTTACGATTGAAAGTCTCAACACGCGAACCTGGAATTTTATTTGTGGTAGCATGTCAAGAGTAGTAGATCGGAATCTTGAAACAAAATGCATTGGACTGGGTTATTCATTTTTTCGCGAAGGTCTCGATGAAACGACTACCCATTTGTCATTTTTATGACGTCACTGTGTAGGAAAAGAAGGGAATTTATGGGGAATATATTGGTTGTATATAGAACATGGAAATGTCTTTACTTTCGTAAATTATGATTGGCAAATAGTGTTTGGAAAGAAAAAAATGTGAAGGGAGAAGACCTGGATATGTGAAAAAGGACCTTAATATATAGGATGGACTAACTAGTAGCAAATACAGGGTGTTATTAATTTCAAAGAAAATTACAGATTTTGACAGAAGTTTACTTGTGCTACCTAATTTGCCAAAATTGTTACTACTTGAGCAAGCAGTGTTAAGATGAACTCTGATATCTTTTAATCGTTATTACATTTATTAAACGCTTTTTTGCCACGTTTAGCAATTTCAGATTCATGTTCGCGTGTCTTAAAACTGCTTCGTTTCTGTTGTGGTCGTCCCAAGGATTTTCTGGTATACGGTAAACATTTCAGGAAAGCATTTCAGCTTTCGCAGTGTACTGACTTGCAATGTCCATGCTTTCATGCCATCGATGATGTAAATGTTTGCAAATCATTTACAAAGAACGTTTGCATTGTTGAATAAGTGTATTGTTGATTAAGCAGCCAAGGTATATGAATCTTTCTACCTGCTCTATAGGATACCCAATGGGTATCGTATATATATATATATATATATATATATATATATATATATATATGGGTATATAGGAAAACAATGATTTAGAAATAATCATTGTTTTTGTTTTTTTTTTCGTTGACTTTGATACTATACCTTTCTCTTTCTTGCACGACTATATCCAGCAGGGATTGTAGATCTTGTTCTCTGCCAACGATTAGTACCTTGTTATCGGCATATCGAATATTTTTTCGTTTAAGCGTGTCACCAAATTCTCTACTATTCATCATCTTCAACCTGTATGTGTCTACTGCTGGACATAACTCTCTAAGCACTTTCCATCTGTCTCCGTCTTGTGCAGCTTGCATCCTTATTGCTAACACGCATCAGGTCGTCAGTTTATCTAGTTGGTAGGCGTCCTATGCTCCGTAGTACTTCTTCTCTTGGTCTTCACTCTAAAATACGTTTTGTCCATCGGTTGTCTAATAATTTGGCGACGTGTCCTACCCAATTCCATTTTAGTGATGCGATTTTTTCGATGGTGTCTTGTTTTTGTTTTACGACCGACGTATTTCTTCATTAGGAATTTGGTCTCTCAGACAGATACCCAGCATCTCATAGCCCTCGAGTCACGCGAATCTTATTAACTACCTTTTTTGCGAGTGTTAATGTTTCTGCTCCATAAGTGAGTACTGGTAACACACATTAGTCAAACATTTTGCTTTTGAGGGATATGGGAAGATCCGATTTAAATACATAGTTTAATTTGCCAAACGCTGTCCAGGCAAATCCTATACGACGTGGGAGCTCATATGTCTGGTTATCTCCGCCCCACCAATTTCATGTCCTAAGTACTTATACACTGTGGTCTGCACAATATCTTTTCCATCAACAACAATATTTTGATTTAGCACCAGATTAGTCCTAGACATTAATCTTTAGTCTGATCTCCAAGGAAGCGTGATATAATTTTTCAAACATTATTATTGCATCATCCATACGATCGGCTACAAGGACGATGTCATCTGCAAATATGAAACGACTGAGCTTCTCTCCATTTATGTTAATACCATGCTCGTTTAGATGTGCCTTCTTACAGGTATCTTCTAAAAGCGCCGTGAATAACTTTGGAAAGACGGTGTCTTCTTGTCATACTTCTCGCTTTATACAGAATTTATTGGTTTCTTGTTCAGATAGTCTTACGCTAACTGTGGCATTTTGGTAGATATGTTTGATCATGTTAATGTAGCGATAGTCTATTTGGGATTCTGTCAATGCTTTTAACATTTTCTGATGTCTTAAGGCAACGGTCGGCAACAGGCGGACCGCGGTCCGAATCCGGACCGCGAAAGGTTGAACTGCGGACCGAACTGCGGAATATCGATTGCTGAGTCAATCAAGTTAAAAAACAAACTGCTGTTAATTTTCAAATAGGAAGTGAAATGGAAAAAAACTTTGGGTATATCTTAATTCTTAGGAAAAAAACACAAAAATCCTAGTTCGCTGCATGAGCGACCAAGAAAAATCCACAGACGCAGCGTTACGTGTGTACTGGATATTTAATAAACACCAAAAACGATTTTCTGATTCTGAGGTAGTGAAGTAATGTATGCTGGCAGTAGCTAACTCACTTTTTGAAGAAAAACAAGATGTTGCCTCAGCAATTCAAAGCATCTCATTGTCAGCGCGAAGTAATACACGAAGAACGGAAATTTTAGCTGTGGATATTAAAAACTCTCTTCTTAATCTTTTGCAAAAGGCACCTTGCTACGCGATAGCACTTGAAAAATCATGTGACATTGTTGATGATGAACAAATGTCTGTTTTTGTAAGATTTCTTGATATTGAGTGTCAGATTTTTAGGGAAGAATTACTAGCAATATTGCCGCTGAAAGGTAACACTCCAGGAGAAGATTTATTTAAGGTTATTGATAAATTAATTTCTAAATCGAACATCAGTTATAATAAAATGATTTCGCTTACTACTGATGGGGCTCCAGCAATGATTGGCAAAGAAAAAGGTGTAGTAAAGAGGATTAGGGATAAAAATTCAAATTTCATAACATATCAGTGCATAATACACCAGGCAGCCCTTTGTGGAAAACTTAGTGCTAGACTTAAAGAAATCATGGACAGTTTAGTGAAGTTAATTAATTTTATCAGATCTCATTATGCTCTTCAGCACCGACATTTCAAGGAGTTTCTTTCTGAATGTGATTCAGCATATTCTGACTTACTACAACACAATAATGCTCGTTGGTTAAGTAAAGGTCAAGTTATTGAACGTTTCTGGTTAATAAAAGAACATGTGATCTCCTTACAAAATATAGATACGCAAAATATATATAACAAACAGCCGCATTATGCTGGTTATGGCTTTTCTAAAAGATATTTTAAAATATTTGAATGCGCTTAACACAGATTAACAAGAAAATGGAAAATTAGTATGTGATCTGATACAAAGCGTGTCTGCTTTTCGTCGTAAGCTGGATATCTTTGAAAAAGATATTGCACAATAAGAATTCATTCATTTTCCAACTATTCTTGAATATAATAAAAATAAGGAGTACTCCGAAGAAGACATTGCAGTGTTCGTAAAATTTCTGGGCGATCTTAGGAACGAATTTGCTTCAAGATTCCAAGACTTTGCACAGGTAAGCAAACTATCTTCAATTCTAAAATCACCATTTAAAGTTGATGCAGCGGCAGAATGGACAGATGTGGCTGCTAAGCTGTTTAATCTGTCAAAAGCGTTACTTCAAATGGAGATTACTGAATTGCAATAAGATTTGTTCTTGCAAGTTTATAAATCGGTATCCGCCGAAGAATTTTGGGCAAAACATGTGCCAGCAAAATATGAAAATTGCAGACAACTTGCAATCAATTTGACCACTATGTTTGGCTCAACGTATATGTGCGAAACTTTTTTCCAAAAATAAATTTTTTGAAAAACAAATATCGCTGCCGATTAACGGACCCCTACATCGAAGATACACTTCGAATTTGTTGTTCGACTCGAGAACCAGACCACAAACAACTAGCTCAAGCCGTCGGTTGCCAGCTGTCTACTAGTTCACAAAAACACTCAATTCCATAGGTCTGCACATTATGGTCAAATTAATGAGAGCAATGAGAGCACCATTAGCTCATAGTTAAGTGGTGTGAGCAGATCTCCAACTCGTATGCTCATTCTCGATAATTCTAGCTAATTCACGTTGTTTACGAAAGCATTGATAATTTTTTCTTTTAGTTTTATATCTTCACGAAATTGCTCCATGAAAGCATTTGTATAATATGTATATAATACGTATAGTATGTAATATTTCCTCTAAATCGAAGTTAAACAACAACAATAACAAAGGCGTCTTAACTCCAATACAGGTTTTGTATTATTCTGATGTAATTTGTATCCATATCTTTCTTTTCTAAGCATTTCATCAATTTCACAAATTTTACTTGATAAATAGCTTGATAAGTTTTTTTGTCCACTTCTGTATGTGGCAAATTGACTTTATATCTTTTCATATATTGTCACTATACGCCACTGGTAGCAAACAGTTTCTAATGTCATAAGATCTACCGAGGTAACTTTATTTGAGCAAATTTCAAAGAAATCGCTAGTATAAAGCATTCAAAAGCTGTTTTTAACCATTGAAAACTGGTAACTAGAAAGTCCCTGGTTAGCAGTCCCTGGATTTTATTAAAAATCCTTTATAAAAGGTTTATAATTTAGTTGCTTTCATCAGATCCTCGTAGACACATCGTCTCAGGACCAGCAACTTCACGTGGAGTCATACGTCGCCATGTTACTAAATCCAATGGTAACTTTAACATCATAGAATGTATCACCATATAATGTAGACTAAATTTAAATAACAATTTTTAACGGGTTTTTATCCACACATTTAGTGGCTCAATACATGTATACCCACCTAGTGCACTGATGATGGAATATGGATTCCGAAAACGTTTTGTGATATAGCCCGATTGGGTTTTTAAATTATATACCTTTAATAAAGGATTTTTAATAAAAATTATTGTTATATATGGTATACAGCCAACTACAGGAACTTAGATTCCTTTTAAATTTCCCCTGACTCCTGATAGGTAAGGCAGTGATAATTTGAAAGTAGTCACGTAGTCAGTGTCACATTGTATCCGAGCTTAGCTGGTCGCGTCTTAGTTAGAGTTTTCAACTCTCGCATATTAGTCAATGTCACTTTAATATTCGATCAAAAAGGTCGACTCATTTCTGGTTTAGGAGTTTTAGACTCACATATATTGAGTATACCTAGTTATTGTTATAACAATGCACTCGTGTGGTGTTTCGCGGACTCGTGTAAATTGGATAGTGATCGGCGGTTTAGATATAAAAACTTTGCGCTAAAACTTCGGCTAGATCTTAACTTAGTTGTAGTAACAAAGTTAATAATTAAATTACGTATTGTTTAATGGTTGTGTTCTTATTTCCTACTTTAATGTGTGGTCCTTCGAATTGGAATTAATTACATTACTTAGTACTCTAAATCGTAGTAAGATCACCATCCTAATTTGTGGAACAAGTCTTCGATTTATTTCTACCAATTGTGTAAATTATCGCCATATCGAGTGTCGTTGCTAGTTTAAGCACATCATCTTCAATATAGTTTTTAGTTCAAAAATATAGTTATCTATTAAACACTTTATATTTTCTTTTTGATTAAATCACCTGTGTATTAAAATCACATGAATTGTATTAGGCTTTCATCTTAATCAACAGTTGTGTTGAATTTTTTGTTTATGTGCAGAAAAAGTAATCTAATCTATTGAAATGTGGCGATCTATTTGGCTATGTTACGTGGCCACATTTTCCAATCCACTTTTCACGAGAAAATTCATTCCAAAACTATTTTGAATATCCGTTGCCACTATGAACCAAATCCAAACTACAAAACTAAATATATGAATCGTTTGCATAATTCCAAACCATATCCCTCGCTATTTTCCCTTTTATTCACTTGAAAACCATGAATTTTTATGGAAATTACATCAATTCAGCTACTAAATTATAGAAAAAATATCCTGTTTACGGTTAAATGCAATAGAAGTAAATATTTAGCCATTGGTCGCTGTATAAATTCAAAAAGTTTGCACAAAATTCCAATGCAAACATCTTAAAATGGAGAAAAACGATACTCTCATCGTTTGAAAAAGTTTGTATTTTGCAGTCAGGTGTGTACTGGGTTAAATTACAAAAGAAACTTATGTGGCAGTTTCATTTTATAAATTAATCCTTAGTAATAATAAATAATGAGTGGAATCTAGTTTTATGTGGATTGCCGAATAATCTTTGACAATAATCCTTGAAATAAATTATGAAAAGCACTAAGAGCAAGTCAGAGCAAGATTCTTCTTCTTCAAGTGCCCTCTCCGCTACAGAGTTTGGCAATCATCATTGCTATTCGTATCTTTGAAGCTGTTGCTCTAAATAATTAGTTAGATGTGCAATGGAACCAGTCTCTTAAATTGCGCAGCCAAGATATACGTCGTCTCTCCACGCTTCGTTTGTCCTGAATCTTTCCTTGGATAATTAACTGGAGCCATCGGTACTTTTTCCCTCTCATCACATGACCAAGATATTCCAACTTTCTTCTCTTGATGGTGATCAACAGCTCCCGCTCTTTGTTTATTCTTCGAAGAACTACATTATTTGTTATTTTTTCTGTCCAAGGTATTTTCAAAATTCTTCTGTATATCCACATTTCGAAGGCCTCTAGTTTATCGGTATTGCTCTTGTTTAAAGTCTGAGTCTCTACTCCGTACAGCAGTATCGAGAAGATGTAGCATCTAACCAATCTCATTTTCAGCTTTAAGTTAATGTCATGACTTCCCAGAATGTCCTTCATATTAACAAAAGCAGCTTGAACCTTTCCAATTCTAGTTTTTATTTCTTCTGTGATGTCATTGTTGTTATTAACGCTTGTTCCCAAATATTTATATTTGTACGCCCGTTCGATTTCGTTATTGTGAATGTACAGGTTTGCATTAAATCTTTGTTTTTTTGAAATAATCATGAATTTCGTTTTCTTGACGTTCATTGTTAACCCTTTCTCTTCACTAGCTGTAACTACCTTGTTTAAAATGGCTTGCAGGTCTTCTACTGTCTCTGCCATTAAAACCATATTATCTGCGTATCTAATATTATTAATTGGTTGGTCGTTAACTTTTATCCCAATCTCTTCTTTCTCCAATGCTTTCTTCATAATTTCTTCCGAATAGAGATTAAACAGCATTGGTGACAGCACACATCCTTGTCTAACTCCTTTTTTTAATTTCAATTTCATTTCTTGTGCTATTTTCGATGCGTGCGACTGCTTTCTGATTATAATACAGAGTAGATATTATTCTTATATCGCGATGTCTAACTGTTTAGCTTCCAAGATCTCTAAAAGTTGGTCATGCTTGACGTTATCAACCGTCTTGTTGTAATCAATGAAATAAGCAAATACATCTTGATTCACATCCAAACACCTATGTGTCAAGATGTTAAAGGCAAATAATGCTTCGCGAGTTCCATGTCCCTCCCGGAGTCCAAACTGAGTTTCTCCGATATCTTCTTCCAATTTTCTGTAAATTCTATTGTGAATTATTTAAAGGAATATTTTTAGGTATGGTTCATCAGACTGATCGTGCGATGATCGCACAAAGAGGGACATGAGTTGATCTTAGCCATTCTTCAGGAATTATACTGTTTTCATAAATCTTGTTAAATAAGTCTACTAACAAATGGATTCGATCTTCGTCTATCAACTTTAGTATATCCGCTGGTAGCTCGTCTGGTCCTAGAGCAAGATTACAAAATCAAAAAAAATACATGCAGATGTATTAAGAACAACGAAAGCCAAAAAAAAGCAATTATACAGCGGTATATACAAACTTAAATGTGGCGACTGCCCAAAAACTTACATCGGACAAACCAGTAGAACTTTTGTCAAACATATAGCAGAACATAAAAGGGCTTTTAATAAATGAAAAACAGACTCTACTCACGCACTTTACTTTCTAGACCATAATCATTCTTTTAATGATAAATTTTAAATTCTTCACATTAAAAATAAAGGCCTTAAGCGGTTTTAAATAAAATCTATAGAAATCAACAAATTAAAAAAATACAGACATAATTCTGAATGACCAACTTGAGATAAATAGTTCTCCTCTCCTCGACTTATTAAAGACTATAAAGTGTAAACACATACCAAAAATAGATTACTTGAGAAAGGCACTCTGCCGAAACAGCTGTAGTGATAATAATAAAATAAATTTTGTGGAAGCGTTGAAAACAAAAGTTTTCAGTGTTTTATTGTTATATAAAATGAATTTCCATCAAGTAACGGTCAAATCCATCACTTATTTGCAAAAGAGTTGAGGATAGAACTTAACACTTTGCCATATTTTGAAAAAATTTATTTCAAAATTGTTGCAAAATAGTGTGAATTAGTTTTAACTAAATAGTGTCATGATAGAGTAATGTAAGCAGTAATAGGACGTGGAAATTATTATATTTATTCAACAGATATTCCTACTGAAATATACTAAACCAAGCAGGGGAAATAAATAATCGTTATTTAAATAATACCTTAAAAATCCTCTTATCCGCGCCAATGCCAAAAACTTTTTAACAAGGGTTTATTGACACTATTACTATACCTTCGAGAAACTCTCTTAAAATACAAAATATACCCAAACAGATACTTCAATAAAGTTTTAGGATCTATAAGAAGGGAAAAAGGTAAATATTTGCCGGTATTGAATTGGTTAGTAGAAAAAGTTGTTATAAAAAGTTACTAATTGAACTGCGTGGTAGATTCACGCACGAGCTTTCAAGAATATTAAGAATGTTATAAAAATTGTTATCAACGAGTATTAAAAGTGTTGGAAGATATTTATTCTGTGTCTGTAGATTATTTATATAAACGGACTTTATGTCCATATTAATTTTTCTATTGATATCGTTAACTGGGACATATATATCTTAGTAATATCCTACGAAAAAATAACTCAGGCATTCTTAAATATTTATTTAACATAATTTTACAGGTTTAAGTGTGGTATGGCGTAAAGCAATTTCTGAAAAGAAACTTGACACATTTTGCACAATGTTGTAGTTCATTTTTCTATTTTTCGTTGGGAAAATCTTGCAAAAGTCGATGTGTTCCACCCTCGACTGGCAGATTTTCTCCTATATTTGTCATGCTTACTCTTCCCTTCGACGGATTACTGTAGACCTTTGTCTTATGTGAACTTTTGACGTAGCCTTTCCAAACTGAATCATCTCTTTAGCTAGAGCTATTAAAAATTCAAGAAAAGATATTTTCTTCTGATAAAGATCGTTTTAGATAACTGTTTACAGCATTAACCATTACCAGTCTAAAAAATACCTGTTTCCACCATTTTCCTAATCAGCGATCCATGTCATAAACACCTGTAATTTGATCCGCAAAATCCACTTTTCCCATAAAATTGTTCTAAAAGCTAAGGCAACTTATTTTATGACCTTATCATAGTGACTTCGTTTTTATTGTAGTTTTTTTTTTGGAATCGATGGTATAATTTTAACTTTGCTCGAAAAGATGTCCACAAAGGCATCTGGCAATCACCCGACGGACTTACAGTAACTATGATGGATCATTATATTGTAGACTCAAGATATCAATCCCATATAATAAACGATCGCACCAGAGGAGAAGCAAATGCGGGTTCTGATTTCTACTGGATCGAAACTAGGGTAGCGGTCAGAATTTTAAAAGTTTAAAAAAGAAGATAGTTTCCAAACATCTTCTTCTTCTTATGCCGTCCCCATTAACGGAGGTTGGCGACCACATTTTTAAAAGCTTCTCTGTCTTTTGCAACGTGAAATAATTCGTCTACAGTCATGTTTGTCCAGTCTCGAGTATTTCGCAGCCATGACTTCCTCTTTCTACCTATTCCCTTTTTGCCATCGACTCTACCCTACATGATGACCTGCAGAAGACTATATTTATCATTTCTTGTTTCCAAACATGAGCGAGACAATCTAAAAGGACTTAAAAGTATAAACAAAAATAGAGAATATAAACAAAATATAACCATCACATTAGAAAACAGACCATGAGAAGAGAAACTATTAACCAAGAACTTCAAGAACTACCAGATCTAAGTAAGCCAATAGAGACGAGAAAATTGTACCAAAAACTGAACAAAAGCCAAAGGAACATAAACAAAAGAATTGGAAGAAATAAGATGGGTAATACATTGACAGAACAGCAAGAAGGACTAATTTGGAATGACTGAATGAGACCGAAAGTGTTTTAGATTATATTGATATATTAGATGTTCGTTTAAAATATTCCATTTAACGTTTTTTATAAAAATATTCATTTTAATTATGTATCTTAAATATGCCATAGGCTAAATAAAAAATAAATTCTCCGTTACTGAAGCGCTTCTTGGTAAAACTCATAAGGACAGCTCAATTATGTGATAACTTACGATATTACGCGTGTCGCTCATTTTATTATTTCTTTGCTGGAGTATGCTAACTACCGTTACGGTAGCAAATAGTCGTAGTGAATTAGCATTGCATAGTAAAACCACTTTATTTTGAGCCTCCTATTTCTTTAATCTTCGATATATTTAGTTCTTCTTCTTCTTCTTATTGCGCCGTCTCCTTTCGAAGGTTGGCGATCCAAATGGCAATTGTAGTTTTGGAAACTGCTGCGCGAAAGATCTCTGCGGATGAGCGGTCGAACCATCTCCTCAGGTCTTTCAGCCACGAGTTCTGGCATCTTCCTAGTGATCTTTTGCCCTGTACTTTTCCTTCCAGTATAACTTGAAGTAATTCATATCTTTCGCCTCTCAGCACATGACCCAAGTATTGCATTTTCCTCTCTTTGATTATTCTTAGTAATTCTTTTTGTTTACACATGCGATGAAGTACCTCAACATTAGTAACTCTTTGTACTTATGGAATCCTCAACATTCGTCTGTATATATACATCTCAAAGGCATCTATTATTTTTTCTATTTCGGAGTCCATTGTCCAACTTTCACAGCCATACAGTAAGACAGAAAAAACGTAACATCTGATCATTCGGATTCTAAGCTGTAGACTAAGATCTGATCTTGTAAAAAATGTTTTAATGCTAATGAATGTTTTCCTTGCTTGTTCGATTCTTGATAGGATTTCTTTTTTTTGGATTACACTGACTATTGATATTTGTTCCCAAATATTTTATGGAATTTACCTGTTCTGTATATTCAGTTACCACCAATTAATATTTTATGACTAACAGACAAGAAACAAATAGACTAAACAAATGAAACATCAAGACATATTTAAATTCCTCAGGATAGCAACGAATAAAAAAAGACAAATGATATAGGCCAAATGTGGGTGTTAATAGCTGAATATAAAATTAGACAAAACCTGACAAAGATAAGTACGATGTTCTTTAATAAAAGAACCGCGTTTAACATTATATCCCTAATAAACTTCCCCGCGGGACTCCAATTAAAAATGTCTAATCCGTCTAGACGCCGTTAGCTCAAAATACCAGTTAGAGCATATTAAAAGTATCATTGGCTAATTAACAGCGAACAGGGATGGAGATCCCGGAGCGAAATAAGGAAAGGTGTACACGTGGCTTAGCGAGGATTAGAAAATGTTAATAAATTTGCATAGACTTCTCCGTGTAGCTCAAAGCTACGTACAGTTCATGTGCTGCAAGAAAGGATTATTGAAGTGGCTGCTAAACCGCGTAAAGGAAATCTGAGATTTTTATTAAAAATGCAAAACTATTAAATTTATTAGTGCAGTACTACAGTAGTACAGGCCTGCTTCTCTGTCTCTGAGTTCATCTTCGACTTCCACTAAAAATTAATATTAAGGTTGATTAAAACATTTTATGTAAACAAGAATTCTGACAAAAAGAAAAGGACACCCATGTCTTCTGGATGGGTAATACGCCGCACTTAACAAAATTTCGACGACACTAAATGAATGAGACAAGTTCATAAAATTTTGTAGAACTAATAGCCATTCATCGATAATTCCAACAATGAAACAAAATTAATTTTATCTATTTAAAAGATACCAACTCATAAACTCATAGAAAATGACTTTGATAGCAGAACGTATTTTTGTGAACATTTGTCCAAAAATTGGTCTAGGGAAAATCCTCACTTAAGGACAAACCCACAGTTCCAGCGAATATGATATACTTTCAAACAGACGGAGCAATACCACATTTCCAAATCAATGTTCGGCAGTCCTTGACCGAATATTCCGAATCAGTAGATAGTTGACCGATGGAATCGCCAGTGCGATCTCCTGATCTGACGCCATTAGATTTTCTTTTATAGGTTATGTCAAAAATATTGTATAGGAAACTAAACCCCTCGAAATAGCTGACTTTAAAAAACGAATAACGCTTTCGATTAGATTGGTCACGCCTAAGATTTTGAATAACATGAGAAAACATTTAAAGACGTTCGCGACGAGCATTTTAAACATCTCCTATATTCACATTAACGTATTTTTTTGTTTTTTTTTTATATTATTAATAATAAACAGTATCACTTATTATTTTTTTATTGTGTTGTATCAAATTTCTGTACTTTCTTTTTTTTATGTTATTTTTTAGAAAAAATCCGAAACAGTGAAATATAGGTATAAGATATTGTATATAAGATTTTTCTACAATCTTTTGAGGAATTCAAAAATTGAATAACATACAGGGTGTTATGTTTAAAATAAGAAAGTTGGTATTTGCCACTGCTACATGACATATTTCGAGTAGTTTCCCCATTCGATTTTAACACGTCCCCATTACTTTATTATCGAATTTATTTTATTTTGCTGTTCCACTCTGTTAGAGAAAACAACAAAATCCACAAATTAACGCCTCAAACATTAAGAAAGGACAACAGTATCCACAATCCTTTATAGGTTTTTATTAAAGTTGGTAAAATAAAATGGGCTACTGGTTTCGCTGTTTACACACTTTTAAAGCATTTTCAGGTCCTTAAGTTTTGTGGTGATCTAATTCTAAACGGATTCTCTTCTGGGACGATTATTGTTGTAAAAATATATCAACAACTTTTTCTATGCCTTATTTATTGCTTTAAAATAAGGGGAACTTTTTTTCTTTTTCTTCTTCTTTTTTTATACAGACATTACTCTGTCTGTTTTTTGTGCCTTCAGTAAGTTGTCGTTCCATCGTTTTCGTGGTCTTCCTACTGATCGTCTTGCTATTGGGAAACAGTCTCTTGCCATCTTTACTACTCTATTTGTTGTCATTTGGCTTATATAATCGTTCCATTCTACCCTTTTATTTCTTACCCAGTTTTTGATGTTTTCCACCTTGCATCTCAGTATATCTGTAGTTGTAGATCTGTCTCAGAGTATCTTACCATCAATTTTTTTGTTTTCATCTCTGATGTTTCTAACATCCTTTTTTTCCTTTCTGTGTCAGGGTTTGTTTCTGCCGCGTATGTCATTATTGGTCTGATGACTGTTTTGTAAATTATGCCTTTCGTCCCTTTCCCAATATTTTTATTTTTCCATATTGTTTCATTTAGGCAGCCTGCGGCTCTGTTTGCTCTATTCACTTGATCTTCCACTTCAGTTTAGAGCTTTCCGTAGCTAGATAATGTGATGCCTAGATATTTAAACTCCATCACTTGTTCTATTGTCTGACCTTCCAGCTCCAATTTACATCTTAGTAAATTTGCTGTTGTAACCATGCATTTAGTCTTTTTTGGGAAAATTAACATGTTAAATTTTCTGGCGGCTATATTAAATTGGTGCAGCATACGTTATAAATCGTCTTCACTTTGAGAGAGTAGTATTGCGTCGTCTGTATAGCAGATTATTTTAAGTTGTTTTTCTCCCTTTTGGTATCCTTTTTTAGTTTTTACTTTTTTTGTTATTTCATCCATAGTTAGGTTGAACAATATAGCACTCAGTTAATCTCCCTGTCGTATCCCATTGCCAGCTTCAATAGGGTCGGTTAGTTCTTGCTTCTGCTTTTACTTTTATTGTGTTGCTTTGGTAGATATTTTCGATCGTTTTGATTATTCTGTAACCCCGGAAACCTTTTTTGGATAGTGCTAGGAAGGTCACCAATGGACACACTGCGGACGGCAGCCAGATGGTTGGTGGAAAGCGAGTCGTGGGTTCTAAACTAGCTTTTGGAAGCGCGAAAGGTCCAACGGACGAAATAAGTAAAGATAGATTACTTAACTTAATAGATTACCACTTAACTTTTTGGGGTTCAAGGGGAAAATTAAGAAACCCTAGAAACTAAAACAGATAACTGGAAAGATATTTAGGTTCTGAGACCATTTCCATGAAAAGATATCAACAGTAAATTATCAAATAAATCTTGTCAACACACTGCATAACCAAATAATAAATATATTAGGTGAACTCCGTTCACCTACTTACCTACGAAACTTAATCAGCCTGATCTATCTTCTGGTCGAAGGTATAATAATAATTTAATGTAATAAACAAATATTTAGAGGTATTATTTTATCAGGAAACTAGGAGTCGAGAAATAAAATTCATTGATAAAACAAAACAATATATTCAACAACACGATTAAATTTAGATAAATCTGATGATCTTAAATCTAAACGTAAACACAAGTAAAAAAAATTGCACCATCAATTATTAAATGGTGGTATACATATAGAAATAAACAGTATTGTGAATAAGAAATACCTTTGCTAATACAATATAATAAAATCATGCACAATTTAAATTGTCAGCGAAGAGAGCCTGATAGTATTAAAAAAAAATTCAACTAAAGCTGATTAGAGAAACCTCTCTTCGCTGTTTATGGGCTTATCTCGAGATAACGGGTATAGTAAATAAAAAAAAATGAATAGCAAATAAAACAAAGTTAATTAAAGTTCAATTCAAAAAAAATACAAAAAGAATACAAGAATTCTGTATTATAAAAATTAAACCAACCTGCACTTGGTTTTAAGTTAATTAGCTGTCTCGCACTGTTGTTTAATGATTAACTGTTTTTACTGAGAATTAAATGTTCGTAATAATTATTAGTGAGGAGTTCTTAATAGCTGAGTGAAAGTTCGTATGAAAATATTAAATGTTCTTTTAATTAAATTGGTAAATCGGTAGTTAACTTTAACTACAGGTGAACATGTAGCTACACTTAAACAAAAAATTCACAGAGAACGGTAAGAGAAGCAAGCGTTTTTATTCAAAGACTGTCCTGCCAGAAGTGAGTTTCTTCCTCTCAAAATTTACCAAGCTTCCCAAAAAAATGTGGGATATCCCCCACTTAAAAATGACAGGCCAGGCTGTTTCCATTTCTAGGAAAATAGAAAGGTTCTAACGAACATAGAAAGTAACGGGACTTTTGTCGTTGGAAACGTGAGAAGAGATAAAACCTTTTGAATTAGGTTCTTACAGAAAAATACTGTAAAGTGCTTAGAACCCGCCTGCAACCGTCAAAGATTAACCAAGCCCTCTCATAAAGTATACTACTTCGGCGTCTTTTAAATAAGTATGACCTATCGTACTGTGAGAATTCCGTGGTTCGGAAAGTCGGTAGGTTCCAATAAAATTTTCCAATGGTAAACAAGACCACAAGCGTATATATTTGCAAATACGGCCATGGACGTGTCAGCAACAGGGGTAAAGGGATTAAAAATTGTTTACTATTTTAATTATAAAAAAAATGTTACAATTCCTACAGGTCTTTCTCTTGCATACAAGAGCGTTATAAAAGGGACTTCTGCGTTATAAATTAATTAAGCTCCCTATAATTGACACACATTTTTAACTTATTGATTTTTATAGCTGAAATCAAGACAAATATTAAAAAAAGTTTTCAACGAACAAGAGAAGCGGAGTAAAGCTACAATAACTAAGCTACATTCTTAAAAACAAAAGATATCCACAGCATCTTAAGACCAAAGTATACAATCAATGCGTACTCCCTGTTCTCACTTATGGTTCCCAAACGTGGACAATTACAAAAGCAAACATGGACAAAATCATAAAAACCCAAAGAGCAATGGAAAGACAAATGTTGCACATAAGACTAATGGATAAAAAGAGAAACGAGTGGATAAGAGAGAAAACAAAAGTGAGGGATGTTAGACAAGAAGTTGCAAAATTGAAATGGAGATTTGCAGAACACAATATAAAACAAAAAGAAGACCGATGGAACAAAATTCTTAGATAGAACAAAAGTTGGAGAACGTGGGAATATAAGCGAAGCAGAGGAAGGCGCCAAATGAGATGGGCAGATGATATCAAGAAGCACGTGGGCTCTAGGTGGATTACTATAGCGACAGACAGAGAAGAATGGAAATGGATTGGGGAGGCCTATGTCCAAAGATGGACCGAAGAACGCTAATTAGATAGATAGAATAGAAATAAATAACAATGAATAAAATTTTGGATTTATTATTTTGTGTAAAATACGTTCCCATCGGTCTCTTAGCCACTACTAATGTTTTATCTCGAACTCTATGTTGATAGTCGCATGGGTTTTATTGTTGAGCGTATGAATTTGCATTTACAGTGGCTGCTTTAGAAAAAACTTCTGTGACAAATGCCGTTTTTTGCACAGAGATGACAACGTACGATAAGCACTACACCGACGCTTTTGCGTTATGATTTTTTGACAACGGTAGTAATTGAAATCGTAACGACAATCCCAGCGCTAATGTACCGTGAATTATTTAGATAATGCATTGAAGTTAATGGCTTGTGTATGTGGGTTAATATTGCAAAGATAATAGACAATTGGCAGAATAAAAGCTAACTCATATGTAGTAAATTGTTAGACTATACTATTAGAATTAGAATTAGAAATATGATTTTTGTCACTGAAAATTGTATTTTTATGGACAAAACTTACAAAAAGCCAGCAAATAACAATTACAATTACAATTTAGTGATTTAAATTAATCGTCAATATCACAAAATAAAAGATAATAAGATAAACAATTCTTTGCAAAATTTAAATTGATTGCTAATCGCACAATAAAATCTTACCAACTAATAAACTGAAGTTGCTGCATATAATACCCAAATATAGATAAAAATACTTTAGTTTCTTGTACATAAATGTACTGTAATTTCTTAGTTACTTATTAAGAAACTCTGTCACAGAATACTATGGTTTTCAAGATAGATAGGGTTTTGTCATTTTACGAAACTTGTGAAACGATGTTGCAGATTTTCGCTGTAAAGGGAGATGGTTGAATAGTTTTTTGCTTTGTATTATTATGCAACAGTGTACGAAATTATTTAAACAAGGTTTTTCTCAGATAATGGATTTAATAACGGTCGACCCATTCAATAGCCACCAAGATCACCCTATACTATTAGATTTTTATGGGGTATTGGTGATAAAAAATTAACAACATAAATTATGTTACAAAATGTTGAAGAAGAAACAATATTTTTTTGCGGAATAGAATATAGATTTCTTTACTAACTCATTGGACGGCATCGGTAAATAAATACCAAATGTTAAATTTCTGGTGGAGTAGTTATGATTAGGTCTTGCGGGAAAAACATGTAGGTGTTTACGAATTAAGCAAAAGTTTCTAAAATATATAAAATTTCGTGATTTTTTAACTAGCTTCTACAATGTGTTGTTCTTCTGAGGCCACATACACATCGTATTACTGTTTTTTGTTCCTTAAAAATAACATTATATTGGGAAGCTGTACTAGAACTCCAAAGAGGAAGATCATATCGAAGATGAAACTAGAACAATGAAAAATATGTTATTTTGGAAGATGCTTAATTGATTTACTTCTAAACAGATCTTATTTCATAGCAAGTTGAGGCTAGTTTCTTACTTAACAAATCGATATAAAGGGACCATTTAAGGATGCTGTTTATAAAAATACCAAGAAATTTTCTAGAATCAACGATACTGATCTGGCTGTTAAGGCTGTTAATAAGAAGAAAGGGTTGAAGAGCTCCTTTATAGGATAATGCCACTGTCTTATCCACGTTAAAAGAAAGTAAGTTAGAGTCGGACCAGGTTTTTATTGTTTGTAAGTAGATCAGAAGTTATAGTTGCATGTAGAGTTGTAATATTAGAGTTGCTCCAGGTGATATTGGTATTATCAGAAAAAAAAAAATTTTTTCATCGATGTTTAAATTAGTGATGTCGATAAAGAAAAAAAGTAGAGGACCCAATACTGAATCTTGTGGTACTCCACATACAATACTTTTGTGACTAGAGTTAGTATTATTTGCACTAACCAGTTCTTTCCTATTCCCCAAGTAAGATTGGATCCAATTTAAAGAAATACCTCGAAATTTAGTTTTTTTATCAAGATGTCGTGATCTACATAATCAAAAGTATTGTTCTGAAGCTATTTTCTTATGGCATTTTAAAGTAGATACTATTTAAATGAGAGACTCAAAAATTTTATTTGAGATTCAAAATAGCTAGAGCGTAGGTTAATACCAACCGCTAGTCAACAACTAACAACTGATGCACTGTTTTTCTTTTTCGGGCTTCTCTTCGACTTCTTGAGCAACAGCAGCAATACTCTCAGCGCAGACCGACTGCTCCGAGGCCGGCTAGCCTTGGACGCTTCACGTGTTGTCCCAATCTCTTCAACGCGATTGGCTAAACTTCGCAGTGTTTGTTCAGTTGGTGTCAGACAGCCAGGAAATCTGCGACCAAATTTACGCTGCGCCAACACAATCGACGAATTGTTGCCCAAAATAAATTCATAGCTAATCGATTTATATTCTTCCTTGGTTTACTTCACAATTATCAAAACCTGACAATTGACAATTTTGGCCAAGCCCAAAATTGTCAATTGAAATTTGGATTGAAATTTCAATAAGCTGTTAATAACATATAATAATAAGTTTTGTCCCACCTGTTAGTTCATATTTACGATACTGCTTGTTTAAATCGTTCATTCTTTGCCATTCAACATCTAATGAGGTCAAAGCTTCTCTCAAGGCGTGCCAAAATTCAAATGTACAAAACCATAGTACGACCAGCAGTGACATATGGAA
Source organism: Diabrotica undecimpunctata (assembly GCF_040954645.1). NCBI lineage: Eukaryota > Metazoa > Arthropoda > Insecta > Coleoptera > Chrysomelidae > Diabrotica > Diabrotica undecimpunctata. The sequence continues at coordinate 13,669,846 of NC_092803.1, read as the reverse complement.
GTGAAACATGGACATTGAGAAAGAAAGAAATCAATACGCTATTAGTATGGGAACGCAAAATCCTGCGAATTATATATGGTCCTTGCAGGGACAGCGTGACAAATGAATGGAGGAGCAGATACAACAATGAAATAGAGACTCTCTTCGGGAAAGGAAACATCGTAAGATACATAAAAGCAAATAGATTAAGATGGGCAGGCCACGTGGTACGGAGTGATGACGACAGACTGATTAGCAATGTGTTTTGGGAAAGACCAGATGGTAGAAGATCGACAGGAAGGCCTAGAAAAAGGTGGAAAGACGCAGTCAGGGAAGACCTGGAGAAGATGGAAGTAAGGCCATGGGAAATAATAGCACAGGATCGGAATCAATGGAAGGCAATAGTAAACGCGGCAAAAATTTACGAAGAGTTGTAAAAGCCAATGATGATGATTGTTTAAATCGGTATATTCTCCCAATAGTTTGACAATGAATGAAGGCCAGTCTTCCAGCAATTATTCTAACCAATATGCAAATTTGTTATTCTATTTTCTTCCAGAAATATTAGTTATAAAATCTGTTATAACTTCACTGAGGAAAATAAAAAAGTCTTTATTGAATTTCACTTATTTAAGTAATGTTTAAAAGTTAAAATCTTCGTTCAATTCACGCAATTTACTACCATTTATTTTTAAATGTTGCCGTATAATTGTTACAGCAGCTAACGTTTGTATTCTTTTTTATAATTGCTGAAATTTCAAATATTTGGTATTTAGTCTAAATCAAATACCCAAACATATAGATTTTTTTGTAACTTCAAGATTTCTAACGATATTTCTTTAATTATTAAACTCAAGATGTGTTGAACTTTTTGTGTCTAGAGACTGTGATCGTTTTCTCTTTAATTATTAAGTTTTCAAGTAATTTTACTTTCCAACGAAGTTTTACAGCTGGGAATAATTAGATTTTTGTCTTTTGAGCTTCTCAATGAACGACATAACATTCAAATTGTATAAAAAACCGATTTAATGTCACGAAGCAATAAAATTGTCTAAACGAAAAGAGGGTTCGAGAAATTTCTCGATAAATAGCATTAAAGCAGTAAAAATGTTAGATGTAAATAGACTTTTGATATTTTCTATTTTAATAGTATCTAAATATGATTTTATTTGTACAAAAATATTAAGAAACGATCTTATTATTAATTGCATATGCAGTTTTTGATGGGAAATTGAGTTGAAAACAATTTTGCTTTTATCCCGTTTTGTTATACATACATAATATCACTATAGTACTATGAACACCCAGCCATATACGTAGGAGATTTCAACAGCCACCATGAGATGTGGAAATACTCAGACACTGACAGAAATGGCACGTCCCTTTTGAAATGGGCAGAGGAAGATAGTGCCCACCTTCTATTCGACGCCAAAGATAGAGGCACTTTCAGATCTACGGCCTGGAGGAGAGAATATAACCCTGATCTCTGTTTTGTTACCAATGACAACAAAGGCCAACCGCTAGCAGCATCACGAAGGGTTATGCCTGACTTTCCACATAGTCAACATCGCCCCGTTCTAATCAAGATCGGTATCAGCATTCCGATTATAAGATCATTCCCACGCCCTAGACGGAACTTCAAGAAAGCTAACTGGTCTGCTTTCACCAGTAACCTTGACAAATGCCTAGGATGGATTTCACCAAAGAGCCAGAACTACGGGAGACTAACAGGAGCAATAATCACCTCAGCAAAAGCGACAATCCGTAGAGGATACCGCAAAGAATATATCCCTGGTTGGACAGAACAGAGCGAAAAACTGTATGAAGAATATTGCGAAGATGGAAAGCAGGAGATTGCAGACGAACTACTCCACAGCATTAATGCTGCCAGGCGTGAAAAATGGACCCAGACAGTAGAAAACCTAGACTTTCAGAAGTCAAGTCAACAAGCTTGGTCCCTACTGCGGAAACTCGGACGTAGCAACCCACCCGTTCGCCATACCAACCTAGTAACTCCAGACCAAATAGCTACGCACATAGTGTCAACCACTAGGGCACCTCAAAATCGTTTACATACAATTAAAGTTAAAAAAGACCTCAAAACCATAAAATCTAGTCTTGCACACTAAACAGAATATTCCAACCCATTTACTCATGAAGAAATATCGCAAGCCCTAAATGAAATAAAAACAGGAAAAGCGCCGGGTTTCGACGCCATTCACGCTGAGTTCCTCAAACATAGCGGCAGATTCACTAGGCAATGGCTCGCAGAATTCTTTTCTGACATCCTTCAAACGGGAAACGTCCCCCACCAACTCAAAAATGCAAAAATCGTCGCTATTTTAAAACCAGGGAAAAGTAATAATTCACCGAAAAACTACCGCCCCATCGCACTCTTAAGTATGGTGTACAAATTGTTCGAAAGACTGTTGTATAATAGAATCAGCAAAACCATATTCCAACACTTACCAGTGGAACAGGCAGGATTTCGGCCAAACCGTAGCTGCACAGACCAGGTACTCGCCCTGACCAATTATGTGGAATCAAACTGTCAAAAGCAATTAAAAACAACCGCTGTCTTCATCGATCTATCTGCTGCTCACGACACTGTGTGGCGACAAGGGGCAATATATAAATTAATGCGAATAATCCCATGCAAAAAGAGCACTGAGGTTATTAACGCCATGCTATCCAACAGATGTTTTAAAGTTATATCGGGAGACAAGACTAGTACCCAAAGAAAACTGAATAATGGACTTCCACAAGGATCCGTGCTGGCTCCCATGCTTTTCAGCCTCTACATAGCAGACATGCCAGAAACCACATCAAAAAAGTTTGGATACGCAGACGACTGGACGCTTGTCGCAAGTCATAAAGAATTCGAGGTAACTGAACGCATTCTAACAAACGATTTAAATGCCCTAGGGAATTATTTCTGCAAATGGAGATTGCAACCCAATCCAACTAAGACAGAAGTGTCCTGCTTCCATTTGAACAACAAAATGGCCAACTATCAACCTCCATTTTGAGGATAGACTCCTTAACTATAATAAACACACAAAATACTTAGGTGTTACACTTGACAGAACGCTAAACTTTAAAGAGCATCTTAGTAAGACTGCTGCAAAACTCCGAACTCGTAACAACGTCCTGCAAAAGCTCTGCGGCACTACATGGGGCTCCTCAGCACCCACATTTAGATCGACAGCATTAGGACTGGTATACCGCGTAGCGGAATACTGTGCACCAGTATGGATAAACAGTCCACATACTCACCGTGTTGATGTCCAACTGAACCAAGCCATGCGAACTATATCGGGCACAATCAAGGATGCCACGCCCACTTACTGGTTACCAGCTTTGAGTCATATACCTCCACCACCCATCCGCCGGGAACCGTCCTTGTCAGAGAATTTACAAAATCAATACTGATCCTGAGCTCCGCTCCCATGTCGGAACTTCCGCCAGAGACATAAATAGGCTCTGTTCAAGACACCCGCCTCTAAAAACAGCAAAAAGGCTAGTAGATCAAAACTTTAATGTAACTGAACGGTGGAGAGAACAATGGGAGAATAACGCTGCACCAGCTAGCTGGAACATGCCATGTATTACAAGCAAACCTGAGGGCTTCAACCAACCGAGACGAATTTGGACCACACTCAATAGAATAAGGACGAACTGTGGCAGATGTTTCGACTCACTTTTTAGATGGGGAAAAATACAATCACCAAATTGCGACTGCGGCGCCGAAAGGCAAACAGTAAAACACATGGTAGAGGAATGCCCGAATAGATCCTATTTGTATTTACTGTTGTTTGTAATTTATATAATTTATATATATATATATATATATATATATATATATATATATATATATATATATATATATTGAAAAAGTTGTATTTTATTAATTTTATTTTTATTTATAATAAATGTTGTAATTTTTAAAATCTGTGGTTCGTTGTTTAATTTACTATATACCTCAGCTAGCTCAATTATGTGTTCTAAGCAATCTGTCACTGTGTGACGTCGACTCTGTAGTCTCCTGGTAGAGTTCAAAAAAAAATTAAACCAAAATTTACTTTAGACCTTTGATAAATTAACCCAAATGAAGCACGTTATTTATTAATATTGAACAAATTAAATATAAACAATAAAATTCGTCTGCAACTTGGGTTGCCTTTAAAAATTTACAAAAATAGGAATCGTATAAATCTTAATGTGGTTTAGAGTCGTGACAATAAAAATTTATTACAAAATGTGGAGACTCTATACAAGTACCTAAAAACTAAATAAATATTGCAACTTTATAAAGTGTTTAAATGAACTATAAAGAAAAGAAAATGAACACTTTATTCCGCTGACTTTTAACTTGCATTCAAATATAATCAAAATTTCAAATGATCCCCAAAATTATTATCCAACCTTACTTTAAAACAGTTCTGATTTATTTAAAGAAAACTAACTACTCGCAAAATAATTGGTGAAACTGGAATATCAATCCTCTCTTCGGAAGTTAAGGTACGTACTATTCTATTTTTAATTTAATGATCATTATTATTTTCAATTTTTTTAAGGCCTATCGCAATTATGTTAATTCATGAATTTTAATTTTCTCAATTTAAATGACATTTCTGTACTCCAATAATAATTTATAAGTTAAATTGTTTCTCTTACTCTCTGGAACAAATTCTGGATATCTCTGCTGTGGAAACTGTGGAAAAACTAAAATTCTCTTTAGACGAGTTAAAAAAAACACTCCCGACCTATTCCACAATTTCAGGACTCTCCTTTCAAAATTTCTTGTCGGCCTCCCCCAAAATCTATCATTCGTTGCTAACAGCAACCAACGTTCTTTTCTTTTTTATTTCTATTTTTTTTAAACCATAAAACTGTCCTGTTCTGACACATTTGTCAATCCACATTAATTTCTCATAATCACTTTAATCACATCTAATTTGGGAATTTATAAAAAAAAATGTTCAGATATAAAACTCATTCTATTACAATGCTAATACAATTTATTATCTTCATCTCCACATCATTGTAATTTCTTATTTAACAAAACCCCTATTAATTTAGCTCCCACAGACTTGCTTGACAGTTTATTTTCTGACGTTTTTTTAAAATTTCTATGTTTAAATATTTTTTAAGAATTCTTCTTTTTTTGTTCTTTTTAAGGTTTAGACGATTCACCTATACACTAGGCAACTATACTATTCAGAAATTATTAACACTATACCAGGTAAGTCAAAATTAATTTATTTAACAATTTACTAATCTTTTTCTCTCTTTTATTTCAGAGTCGAACCCACATTGTGATGGCTTCATGAAATTCATGAACAACAAACTCATATAAAAATCCATTTAAGTTGTATCCTTTTTAACATATTGAAATCATTTCAATATATATATATATATATATATATATATATATATATATATATATATATATATATATATATAGAACCTGTGATGTAGCCATACGCTAAATAAAAAATAAAATAACCACTTTAGTAGGTATTCAGATTGAAGGTTGAAGAAAAAGGGTTAAAAAACTTAATTATCATTCTAAAAGAAAAAAGTTTTCTTCTGTTTCCGTACCTTTTTCCCTAGGATGTTCATTAAATTTTAGTTAAAAACCACCATCCGAAGGTGTTTCTACAAAAATTTAAGTTCTGACTCAAATATTTTATTATTTTATTCTATGACATACCGTAAAATGGGGTGAAATGGATCTAAAGGGGCGAAATTAATAATTGCAAATGATTCTTAATATTTTAATCTTCTCTAAAATCGATAAGCTTAACAAACGGTTGACAACGTCGCTTTAATTATTAACACGTTTCGTATGGCTGTACAAAAAAATATAACCCCAGCCGGCGTTTTTTTTATGTATCTAGATTCATTTGTATCTAATTAACATGCCACAGTAATTTTTCTTGTTTGATTTTCAATATATTATAAGTTTTTTTAGAATATACTTTGTGGCACAACGTTTGTTTCACGCCGGCCAAGGATTAATTTGTTTATTCCAGCCGGCGTGGTTTGTTACTCGTACCACACGCTATATTTCGCACCAAAACCATATTCATGGTTCTTGGAACAGTAGTGGGGTGACTGAATTTGCAGATCGTTTGTATTCTGTGTCTAGTTAGAAGTAGTCTTAGTTGTTATTAGTTGTTGCTGACGGAGTGTTGTTATCGTGCCATTTATTGCAATATGGGACATTATGAAAAAGAACAGAGCCGTCTGCAAGCCATTTGGGATGAGACTATGTCTGATGTGGACAATGAAAGCGAATTTACCGATGTTTATTTGTCAGAAGAATATGAACCTGAATCTTCCAATGAGTATTTTTTTGATGGTTGCGAGGAGCCAGCTCCCAAAAAGCGTGTCAAGAAAAATGATGAAAAATCTGGCGAAGGTACTTTTAATGTGGTTTCTGCAACCGTAAGTTATTGAACTTTATTTTTATTGTGTCAACAATAAACAGGTAAACTTTTTGTAAATGGATTTGGAATCTGGTTGACATGAAACTATTTTAATCCAAGGAACAAGGACTGTTAAACAACAAACAAATATTATTGATGTAACTATACAAGAAGTAATTGATATGGCCACAATTACTGAAGAAGTGTGTCATAGCGAGCAATTTCAGTGAATGGAAGTTGATGGAACATCACTGAAAACATTCGATTATGGTGTAGAAAACGACGGAATAAAATCTTCGCATTACGGGAATTACATAGATCAAGAACCATATGATTGTTTGAAGATGTTCCTTACTGACGACATAATAAATTATATAGTTGAACAAACCAACTTATATGCACAGCAGGTTTTACAAAATTATACTACACCGTCAAATAAGAGGAAACACAAAAAGAAGTGGGTTCCCACAAATACTTCTACAATAGAAAATTTTTTTGGCATTATTATGTGGATAGGATTAGTCAAATATCCTCGAATAAAAGCATACTAGAGTAACGACATTTTGTATACAAATTCGATAAAAAGTATAATGTCTCGAGATCGTTTTGAAGAGCTATTAAAGATGTGGCACTTTAGCGACAATAATGACCGATCTGTAGTAAATGATCGGCTAAGAAAAATTACTCCACTTCTCGAGAAGCTAAAACAGTTTCAAGCAGTAATGGTGCCATGTGAAGAAGTATGCATAGATGAGACACTTGTGCCGTTTAGAGGACGCCTAAAATTTAGGCAATATATAAAGAACAAACGGCACAAGTTTGGCCTAAAACTGTACAAATTAGGTGGGTACACATACAATTTCAATGGGTATTCTGGTAATGATAAGACTGATGATGATAATGCTTCCGCAGGAGTTGTGTTGCATTTGATGGATAATCTACTTGACTGTGGGCGTACTTTATACACCGGCAACTATTACACAAGTGTGAGTCTTGCAACCAAGTTATTAGAAAGAAATACACACCTAGTTGGCACTGTAAGAGGTAATCATAAACTCAATTCTCCCAAAGTTCTTCTTCTTCTTATGGTTCCTATCCGTTTCGGATGTTGGAAATCATATTGGCAATCATGACCTTGCTCGCTGCGGCTCGAAACAGCTCCGTTGAGGTTTTCTTAAACCATGTTCTTAAATTCCGCAGCCATGATATTCTCCTTCTACCGGGCCCTCGCTTACCTTTGACTTTACCTTGCAATATAGACTGCAGCAGGGAGTAACGGTGCTGATTTCTCATAACGTGTCCCAGATATTGCAATTTTATGCGTTTGATCGTAAACACAATCTCTGGTTCCTTCTTCATTTTTTCTAGATCTTCCTTGTTCGTGATCCTTGCTGTCCATGATATTCTCAGCATTCTTCTATAAAGCCCCCAAAGTGGTTAATACTAAATTTAAAAAAAATGAAATTGTTGCTGAAGAAAGTTCTACTGGTATAGTAATGCTAAAATGGAAAGACAAACGTGACGTGATGATGCTTACGGCAAAACATCAAGTAGACACCACTAAAATAAAGAACAGACGCGGTGAAATAGAGAAACCAACTGCTGTCGTTAGTTACAACAGGTGCAAGAGCTACATTGATTTATCAGATCAACTCAAGTCTTACTCTCATTGCCTTAGACGAAGTAATAAGTGGTATCGGAAATTAGCAGTTAAACTGATTTTTGGCTGTGAATTAGTAAATTCCTTTCTAATATATAAGGAGGTAACACAGAAAACAATTCAAATAACGGAATACAAAGAGCTGTTAGCTGCAAGGTTATTATTCGGTAAACATCGTAAAGACCACATGGAGAACGAAAAAGCAGATGATATAGAACATCTAGAACACGTTTTGATACACCATAAACGAAACCGTTGTGTTGTGTGTTATAAGGCCTTAAAAGAATCAAATGACAGGAACACTGCAGCGAACACTTGTTCCCGATCAGTTTGGCAATGCAATGGGTGTAAAAAGAATTATTGTATTCCTTTTTTTTTTCAGGAACATAAGATGAACAAGAAATAATATTTTTTTCGTAATTTTACTATTATGTTTTGTTATAATTTACTAATATTCCGTTGTTTCATATGCTTATTATAGCTTTCCACCAAAACAGAATTTTTACTATTTACATTTTTTTATTCACCTTACCAAAAATAGGTTCATAAAATCAAAACAAACGTCCGGCGCATATCAGCCTCTCGCTAGGACGGCTCTTTTTGTATTCCTGCTGTAATAGCAAAGTAGCATAAACCTTTTTGTAATACACGCCGTCTAAGTGAAAGTATACCATGTGGTACACCATTTGTGCCACGCCGTCCAAGGATCAAATCGAGTGTGAGACACGTATTGTCTCACGCCGTACGCAACTTGTTAAACACTAGCGTGAGACCTGTGATTGCTTAGTTAAAGTAAGTATATTTTTTTAAAGAAAACAGCTTGTTTTAATTATGGCGATATGTTTGATAAGTTTCTTTAGCTTCCTTGAGATTCAGGTGCCTGAGAAAAACTACAAAAAATGTGCGGTTATAACTAATTATCTTAATAGTTACATGTTCTCTGTCAACCCATGTAAATACGCTATTTTTCAGAGTATCATAAATTAAGAGGAAAATTTAAAAATTCGCAATGCGGCTAATTTGATCAAATTTGTGGGGCGAGATTGATCTCCACCGCGGGGGAATTTAATAAAAAATTTTTTGAAGTAATTTTAAATTAGTGCTTTCTTTTCAGAAACAATATTGAGAAATTATATATGAAAACTTGGTGCTCGTTCGTATAAGGACTATGACGAGTAAAGGTGGAAAATGTCCTTCAGAAACTTCTTGAGAAAGGATAGTCCTTACGTTGCGCTGCCGAAAAACATAAAATGTTGGACAGACTGTATTTTCCGCGAACAAAGAAACAACCATTATACAGTTTGCTGCAATATGCGGTGATTGGGGATTTCCCCTTGACTTGCGTGATATAAAATATTTAGCCAAAAGTGTTTTGGATGCCCAGAGTCGACAAGTGCCTCTTTTCAAAAACAATTTACCTGAAACTGATTGGGTATATTCATTACTGATACTATGTCGTCTCAGGAGAGAAAGGATAAATTACCGAAAAAGGGGTAATGCCGATATTTTTGAATCCGAGAACTCTGGGCGTACCAGTTTACTTCAACATGGAATTTATACTGGAGATGCAAGACCAATTTATGCAGCCCTACCTGGTGTTTACTAGCAGTCTTAGTAACTAAGAAAGATGGATCTACTTGCTTTGTACTATAGACTACAGAAGATTAAACCAGGTTACACAAAAAGATAGTTATCCATTTCCACTTTATCAGGTGCTACATGGTTTTCAACCTTAGATTTAAAAAGTGGCTACAGGCAAGTAGAAGTACATTCTGATGATAAAGACAAAACAGCTTTTTTAACAGGCCGTGGCCTCTACAGGTTCCAAGTTCTACCATTTGGTCTTTGTAATGCTTCAGCTGCATTTGAACATCTAATGAAGATGGTTTTAAGAGAACTTACTTATTTGAAAAACATCTCCTGTATATCGTGATGGTACCTATAATGGTTATTTTCAAAACCTTTGATGAACATCTGAAAAACTTAAGCGAGGTATTTGACAGATTGAGAAACGCCAATTTAAAGTTAAATTATAAGACATGTTCACTATTTCAAAGAGAGGTGTACTATTTAGGACAGACTGTTTCGGTAGAAGGAATTAAAACTGATACAGAGAAGATTTCAGTTATTAAAGATTGGCCTAAGCCAGGAAATAAATGAAATAGTTTTCTTAGACTCTATCTATTACCGAAAATTTATTAAGATTTTGGCTGCATTGCTAAGCCCCTTTATCGACTAACTGAAAACAACATTGAATTTGACTGGACACCGGATTGTCAAAATGCCTTCATTGATTTAAAAAAAAACGACTTACACCTCTCCTAGCCTATCCACGAGAAGGTACCAAATTTCTGTTAAATTTTGATGCATTTCAGCATTATATTGGCGCCATATTATCATAAGAACAGAAAGGTGAAGAAAAAGTTATTCTATATTTTAGTAAAACAATGAGAAAAACTGAAACTTAATATTGCGTTACAAGAAAAGAGCTTCTAGCTATTAAAAAAGCCCAATACCATTTTCCAACTTTCCTTTATAATGGAAATTTTATAATCACTGACCATAACGCTTTGCAGTGGCTAATGAATTTTAAAAAGCCAGAAGGACAAGTGGCTCGGAGGATAGAGAGACTTAAACAATATATGTAACTTAATGTAGTTCGACGAAAAGGGAGTCTCTATAACAATGCTGATATTCTTTCTAGGCGCCCTGTTTGGAATGACAATACCAGTGCTGTAAAGGAGTTGAAGATAAAAAGAACGTACCCGAAGAAGCAAGCATCCAGGTTACCTCAGTTACACAGGTAGAAGATAATGAGCTAAAGGCGTACTGGGCTCAATTTTAATCTCTGTATCTTTCAATATCTTTCATTAAAATAGTATTGCAAGAACCTCATAGCAGTCTTTTGGGAAGACATTTCGGATTTAAAAAACCACTTGCCAGAGTTCAGGACATAATATTTTACTGGATCTATATACATATTATGAATATATGTATATAAAAGCACCAAATTAGCACAAAAATTCAAATGAAAAGCATACACATTTAAAGTAAAAACATAAAAAAGTGCTGTGATCGACTTATTTTTACATAAGTATTTTTTTCATATTAAAAAATACAATATTCTTGCTTTAATTATTTACCATAAGCATTACGCTTAACCAATTATTTATATATTAAATCATGTATTGTTATCATTTTTAATTAATTTGTATTGTATAGACTAAATGGTTAATGCTTTTTAGTGTTAAACTTCTAATTCTCTTGAAGTTTATTCCTATTGTAGATTACCAAGGCCTTTAAGTTTGTACTTTTTGCTGTTAACACAGTGACGAGGGCAGCTCTTATGCGACTACGTTGTATTTCGCTAGGAAATGCTTCCGCTATTCCAACGTAGTGTAAATGTTCATATGAGACTTCGCTTATGTCTTAATGTGTAGTTCTATTATAGTTTGGGGGATTGTTGATTTTTTAAAAAAATATAGCAAAAATAAGTAAAGATGTATACTTAAAAACAACATAAAGATTCTCAGACTTAAAATCAAATAACTTGAATTAAATTGGGAAATATAATTACTTAGATTAATTTTTAGTACAAATAGTTAGCATTTAGAAATAAAAATAATGCAAATAGCAATTAAAGCATTCTGCGCATACTATAGACCAGGGAACTTAGTATTTTCCCGTGACATTCGTTGATACAGGTATCTAAGAACTGCCTTTGATAAATTTGGTGATAGCAATATGTAATAACCAAACTAAACAAAAGATTGAACTTTTTGAACTTTTTGTTTATTGATTGATTAAATTTTTTTACTTCTAAACAATATACAAACAATATATGATCACTATGTGATTTTAGATTCAAAATGTGATTCAAAAAAGCTATTAGATTAACTAAGGATACACATCTAAGAAAACAGTCTGAGGAAATACAGCAATTGCATCAAAACACGATTCATTTAAGATGCACAAAAAAGTTAAAGAAGCCGCAGGCTTATACAAACCTAGAAGAGTTGGGTGTTTGGCAGATAATCAAGGCAAACCACTGTTAACTGTGGAAGAAAAACTAGACACTTGGAAGAATTATGTGGAAGTAACTTTTGCAGATGAAAGGCAGAATACCATTGAAGACACTGAGTGCCAAACAGGACCCCCGATTACCATTGAAGAAGTCACGTCAGCTATTAAAAGAACTAAAGATGGTAAAGCGGTAGGGCCTGACGAGTTTTGTGCAGAGTTCCTAAAACTTATGGATGAACAGGGAATAAAATGGATAACAACTGTATTCAACAACATATACGTAACTGGAAAAATACCCCAAAGCTGGTTAAAGCCGACCTTCGTGACTATACCAAAAAAAGTAAATGTCAAGACATGCAAAGACTGCAGAACAATTAGCCTAATGAGCCACTTACTTAAAACGTTCTTGAAAGTGATACACGGCAGAATATATAAAAAATGCGAAGAACAAGTATCATGGACGCAGTTTGGATTCCACGATTCCTTAGGCACCCGAGAGGCTCTATTCGCTGTCCAAGTGCTTATGCAAAGATGCAGGGATGTTAACTGTGATGTGTATACTTGTTTTATCGACTACAAAAAGGCATTTGATAGAGTAAAGCATGATAAACTTATAAACATTTTGAAAGAAGTGGGGTTAGATGATAGGGACTTAAGAATCATCTATAATTTATATTACAACCAAACAGCCAATATTAAAGTGGATGACCAATTGACAGAAGCAGTCTCCATAGATAGAGGAGTGAGGCAAGGATGCATTCTGTCCCCGGTGTTATTTAATATATACTCTGAATATATCTTTGAGCAAGCGCTAGGCGAACTACAAGAAGGCGTATTAGTCAACGGAATACGTCTAAACAACATTAAATATGCCGACGACGCAGTAGTTTTTGCAGATAGTCTGGACGGTTTACAAAGAATAATGTCGCGTATATCAGATATAAGTAGAGAACACGGACTTGATCTTAATACGAAGAAAACAAAGTACATGATAATCAGTAAGCGCGAAATATTAAATACACAGCTTTTGGTTAACCAACATCCAATTGACAGAGTGGACAGCTACACATACCTTGGTACCAACATTAACAGTCAATGGGATCACTCCAGTGAAATAAAACAACGCATAGGAAAAGCGAGATCGGCATTCATAATGATGAAGTCGCTTTTCAGAAGTCACGATGTACCACTCGCTATAAAAATCTCTCTCATTAGATGCTATGTATTTTTTATGTTATTATACGGAGTAGAGGTCTAGACACTTTCCGAAGCTTCTTTAAGAAAACTGGAGGCATTCGAGATGTGGTGTTATAGACGTATTTTAAGAATTTCATGGGTGGATCGTGTGAGTAATGTTGAGGTCCTACGTAGAATAGGCAAGGAATGCGAGATTATTAACACCATCAAAGAGTGCAAACTAGAATATCTTGGCCATGTTATGAGGAATGAACAGAGATATGGCTTGTTGCAACTCATTCTTCAGGGCAAGGTATTTGGAAAGAGAGGACCAGGGAGAAGAAGAATATCTTGGCTTCAAAACCTGAGAAAGTGGTTTATTACATCGACAACCGGACTATTCAGAATAGCAGCAAGCAAAGTTAGGATAGCCATGTTGATCGCCAACATCCGGAACGGATAGGCATCGTAAGAAGAAGAAGATGTGATTTTAAATACTAAAGGTAAGGGTAAATTATATGGAAAAGTGACACAATTTGACTGAAAAAGACTATTTGACCGATTGAGTACTTCAATTTTTTTATGTACTTTATGTCTAAGATTTCGTGCGATAGTCAAGTTGCAATTTTAACAGCGGAACTAAATAAGCTAAAAAAGCAGTAACTAATTGACATAATAGTGAATTTTAAGTTACCACTGTCCGGTTCTAATCGTCAATTATCAGAGTACGTTAATAGATTAACACTAACAGTTCAAAAAGATCTTAAATCATTCAATGTTAAACATAACCTAGACGATATTGTGTGTGATCAGTGTATAAAGACAAACAAGGTACTAAGTAAAATAAAAAGTGAACTTGCACTAGTAAGTAAACTATCATTCTATTTAGAAAAACGTACAGAGTAGCAACAAGATTTAATTTCTTTATTTAAAGATAAAAACAATAAAAATTTAGCCATACCCATAATAACGTCATCTAGCGATAAAACTGTAAATAAAGCAGGCCCAATCAACTCAGGGTCTACCAGTCAAGAACCCAATAAATTGTCATTAAACAAAAACACAAGTGGACCTCATTAATAAATGAGTGATAAACAAAAAGAAATTAAAAACAATCTAAAAACAAGACACTCATCTTGGAATACCCAATGGAAAAAAGAAAACAAATACACACCCATTATTGGAAGCAACGAATTGTCTACTGTAAAAACAATTCCTAGACAAGGTCATGTAAATGTGTACACCATAAGGTGTTGATATGAAAGCCGATGATCTTCTAAAATTATTGAGTGACACGGTACCCGATATTACTTTTAAATGCGTGGAATAGCATAGAACTGACAAATACTTTACATATAAAGTATCTTTGCTTTCGATAAAATGACGAAGTCTACAGACCTAATATTTGGCCCAAAGAAGCTGCAGTTAGGAGATTTAACTTCAAAAGAAATTTTCAGCACATAAAGAAGACCGACGAAGAAACCAAGAAACTTTTACAAATTTTAATCGAAATAAACTAATTCGACAAGGTACAGTAAGCATGTTTCATGTTAATTTGCAGTATATTTCAAATAAAGTCGATATGATCAATGGTTTCCTTGCTGATCAAAATTGATATGATGTCATATATTTTTCGGAGAACTGGCAAAGTAAAGAAAATTTAAAATGAACTAGCATCTCCGGCTTTTCACTAGGTAATTTCTTTTGTAGGTTAAAAAAGAACCAAGATGGAGTTGAAATTTATGTAAAAGAAAATCTTATGTATTCTTCTCTTCATCTAAATAATTATAATGTAGAGTAAAGTTCAGAGTTTTGTGCAATTTATGTACCTTCAATAAAAACCAATATTTTTTTTGTATACAGATCGAGTAAGGTTAAATTTCACTTATTTTTGGTGAATTTTAAGAATGGCATTACTTACTTGGTTAGTAAAGCAGACAAACAGATCATATTTGGTGATTTTAATTTTAAACATAAACCTTCCTTTAATATTCAAAATCTATTAATATTTTTTGGTCTAAAAGTAACTATAAAGAGTGGGTAGTCGTTAGAGCATATATCTGTTTGAAGATGAGATATACAATCCTGGGGCTTATGCTGATAACTATATTTTGTGTGTGCTTTCTATGTTTTATGAATCCTACTCCACCATTTGAAGTGTCTTATTCACCTCTAAAATGAAATGCGTGTCCTGATTTAAAAGTAATTTGGGCTTTTCCTCTTCGTCTTATTTCAATGAGGCCGATGATGTCCCATTTTATGTTTTTCAGCTCTTCCTCCAGTTCCATTATCTTGTGGTCTGATATAAAAGTGCTAATATTGTATGAAGTAATATGCATTTGTCGCTCTTTGTAATAGCCTGATTTTTTCCTGAAATTTTTAGCACCCTCTGCTCCAAACTTGTTCCAACCGCTACCTTGGTTGGTAGTGTTGGAGCCGCCGAAGACTGAGGGCCGTTTACTAGTTTCGTCTTTCACGGAAAATAACTTTTTAGGTTTTAAGCCACTAAAACGCCAGGCTTGGCTAGTGCGTGTTGGCGAGTTGGTTTGGAAGTAGGGAGAGGAAAGGGTGGAGATGGGAATGCTTTGGGTTTGTACATGGTTTCTCTAGGAACGGGAGGCTGAGGAAATCCATGAGCTCGCGTGGGCAGGTGTGCGATTCCTGAAGTAGATCTATCCCCTGTAGGGATGGCAAAGAAGTATCCACCCACTACCCTTAAGCCATCAGAAAATGTTAAAAGCATTGACAGAATGCCGAATAGACTATTGCTTTACTAACATAATGAAATACATATCTATCAAAATGCTACAGCTAGCGTAAGACTATCTGAAAAAGAAACAAACAAATTCTGTATACATCGAGTACGGCAAGGAGACACAGTCTCTCCAAAGCTATTCACGAAGCTTTTAGAACATATTTGTAAAAAGGCACATCTAAACAAGCATGGTATGAACATAAATGGAGAGAAGCTCAGTCATTTGATCACGCTTCCTTGAAGATCGGACTAAAGATTAATGTAAACAAGACGCAAATAATGGCTAATCTGGTGCTAAATCGAAATATTGCTGTTGATGGAAGAGATATTGTGCAGACTACATCGTATTAGTACCTAGGACATATGAAATTCTATTGGACACAGATAACCAGATATGTGAACTTCCACGTGGCAGAGAATTAGCTTGGACAGCATTTAGTCAAATAAACTATGTATTTAAATCAGATCTACCCATATGCCTCAAAGAAAAATCTTTGACCAATGTGTGTTATCTATACTTACTTATGGAGCGGAAACATTAACACTTACAAAAAAGGTAGTTAATAAGATTCGCGTGACTCGGACGGCTATGGAGCGCCAGATGTTGAGTAACTCTATGAGAGACCGAATCCCAAACGAAGAAATACGCCGTAGAACAAAAACAACAGACGCTATCGAAAAAATGGCGTCGTTAAAATAGAATTGGGCAGGACACGTCCCCAGATTATCAGACAACCGATGGACAAAACGTATTTTTGAGTGGAGACCAAGGCAAGAAGCAATACGGAGCAGAGGACGCCCACCAACTAGATGGACTGACGACCTGAAGCGTGTTAGCAATAACTGGATGCAAGCTGAACAAGACAGATACAGATGGAAAGAGCTGAGGGAGACCTATGTCCAGCATTGGACGCATACAGGTTGATGATGATGATGATGATGATGATGATGATGATGACCAAAAAGATTTAAACAGCTAAGTTGTAATAGTTTAAAAAAAGTTATAAAACAATATCTTCTGAAACATTGCTTCTACTGCTCAGAAGAATATATTTATGACTCATTGTAGAACATCCACTGAACTGCTTACTTTGCCATAAATAATTTTCTGTCTAATTCGTGTTCTTATTTGTGGTATAATATTAAGTTATGTCTTATATTCCTTTTTTATATACTATGATTTGTTTTTTTGTGTCTATGTAAACTCTACTCTACAGAAGATTGTGTTAGACAAAGTCTTCTTTGTGTATTATTTTGTATAAATTTTAAATTATAAATTTGTATAAACCCAATACAAACTTATCCGTTAAGCTTCAGCACTATAGGAATCTTGTATTGTGAATGTAGTGTTTACAAAATGAGAGGTTTTAATTTTGAGCTTTTACTAAAGGATTTGGTGGAAATGCCTTTGCGGAAAATGCTTCCAAGTTTTGCAGTTTTCCGGTTAAATGTTGATAGAGGATGATATGCTTTTCGGGACGTACAAATTTGTATAATTTCTTTTTCGTGAGGAGTTATCCAAATTTATAGCAATACCAGCTAAAAAGAAGCACAGTAATATATCATCTCAGTATTCTATAATACCTTAGAAAATAGCAAAACATTAAATGGTAGGTACTATAAATGCATGACAATAATTTATTGCGATTTTATTCGTTTTTACAGTACTATAAACTTTTTTCATGATTTCTTTATTTTCCCATTTTCCTATCTTCCTAAATTATTTATATAATCGAAAAGAATATATCCGGGGATGGTGTCAAAATAGTGATATATTATACCAGAACATTCTTGAAACTGGAGACCAAGAGATCACAGATGAACTTATTCGTAGTCTGAATGCAACACGACAGCAAAAATAGACTGAGACAGTAACAAATCTGAACTTTCAAAAATCGAGTCGGAAAGCCTAAGCCCTAATAAGAAAACTTGGAGATGGTAAAAGCTTTCAAAAACGGAAAGCAGGTATAAACCTAAACTTAGTGGCATTTCATATTGTTTCGACATCAAGAGATACCAGAGAAAAAGCTCACATAGGAGACATAAAGAAATATTTAAAAACCTTGAAATCGCAATCAATCGAGACCGAACACTCTCGCCCTTTCACAATTATTGAAAAAATAGATATCGCCCTTAAAGACGTTTCCCCGAGTAAAGCTCCAGGTTTCGACGGCATTCACCCCGAATTCATACTCAATTGCGGCAAATCCACAAAAACCTGGCTATCACATTTCTTCACAAACATAATTCAGACCGGCCGAGTCCCACGGGAATTTCAACACTCAAAAGTCATAGCAATACTAAAACCGGGTAAACCAGCTGACCACACAAAAAGCTATAGACCAATTGCTCTACTGTCTATAATATACAAACTACTCGAAAGACTAATTTTTAACAGAACAATCCTCAAAGCTATACCAATTGAACAAGCAGGTTTAAGACCAAATCGAGGTTGCACACACCAGGTGTTATCTCTTTATACTTACATACAAGTCGGCTTACTTACATAGAAGCCGGCTTTCAAAGAAAACTAAGGAGTTCTGCTGCGTTTATAAATCGTTTAGCAGCTTTCGACACTATTCCTTGCAAATTCACCGTTAGATATTAGAAAATATGCTCACCGACAAAGTATTCCAAGTAAGTAGAGGATCCGAAGTTAGCACCACTGCTTTTTAGCCTTCACATCGCAGACATGCCGACAACAACATCAACAAAGTTTGGCTATGCTGATGACTGGGCTTTATTAACCCAAACAAAGTCACTAGAAGAAGCTGACGAGATTCTTACGGAAGACCTAGAATTTATGGCAAATTACTTTCGAAAATAGAAACTTTGCCCCAATGCCTCCAAGACCGAAGTAACTTGCTTCCATTTAAACAACAATCTGGCGTCAAGAACCTTAACGTTCACTTTTATAACACACGACTCAACCACAATCAACATCCAAAATATCTAGGCGTGGTCTTGGACAGAACGTTAGAGAACATTTAAGTACAGTTGCCGAGAAGCTAAAAATCAGAATAACATCATTCAGAAGCTCTGCGGCACAACATGGGGAGCATTGGCATCCACACTTAGGTTTTTAGGCTTAGCTCTTGTTTATTCCGTTGCTGAATACTGCGCGCCAATATGATTCAACAGTGTTCATGTAAAAAGGATTGATTTCTAGCTAAGTAACACCATGAGAATGATCGCTGAAGTAATCAAATCTACACCAACGCATTGGCTACCAGTGCTGAGCGACATTACACCACCACATCTTCGCTGACTCTATCTGCTTACCAAAGAATATAACAAGATCCTTAGCAACACGGTGCTGCCGATTCATTACTATATAGAAGATGCAACCAAAAGTCGACTGTGCTCCCGAAAATCTCCAATACAAACTGCAGAAACAGCCGCAGCCACAGGGTTCAACATGATCACCAAATGGATCCATGAATGGTCGGCAACTCAACCAAATACAGCCATACCTTGTATCACAGAAACATCTCCTGGATTTGATCGACCACGTAAGACCTGGTGCACACTTAACCACGTCAAAACTCAACATGGTCGATATGCACAAATGGGGCAAGCTACCATCACAGTCATGCAGCTGCAGCGAGGTCCAATCTATCAAGCACATATCGGAGGAGCGCCACCAGCGAGCCTACGAGGGCAGTTTACACGACTTCCTGTTTGTGATGATCGAGTCGATTAACTATATAAACAACCCCGACGTTTGCCTATAAACTGGGCATTATTTAAGTATTTTTAAATCGAGTCAATTATAACGTTTATTGTAAGGTTTATTGTAATTTTGTAGACGAGTTGAAATGCCATACGATAAATAAAAATAATAATTTATATAGTTTTTAAAGTGAATTGTATTTTTCTTAAATGGTTGCAATTTTATCTTTAAGTCTTGCAGGTAAGTGTCAAATAAGTAATAAAGAAAATGTGTAATAGAGAAGTAACAAAAATAAAAATCCATGTGCAATCCAGCATGAATATTAGATTTTGCCGTATCAGAGTTCACTATGAACTTCGTTAAAATAAAATTTTTATATAAAATCATGTAACGTGAGCGTCAGATTCACTTATGATTTGCCGCTTTGAGGAAGTCCTCCACGACAGGAAAAAACATTTGACATGACATTAGTCTCGCTCCATTACATGGTGTTTTCTTTGCTGACACGGATTCTCGCTTCATTTCGCAGACGACACACGCCAGCAGAAATAATAGTGGAGTTAATGAAGTATGATGGAGTTAGAGTTAAAGTGTTCAAGTTCTCCTTTTAATGAAAAATATTCGCTATTTAAATAAATTAAATTATTAATTATTGAGTACTGATTCTGAATAATAAAAATAATATTACCTACTTATATAAATATAAAGTATAAGTATTGCATACATAAAATAAAAAAAAAATAAATAAAAAATAAAAAATATTTTTATGAATTGTGATTTTTATTAAGGCATATAAAAGGTATTAGTACATTTAAAATAACTGTTTAGTCCTATATATAGAAGTTTTTTTTTAAACCCATATATGGTTTCATATTAAATAACTACAAACTGGAAGATTTTTTGAAAATCCATATGTGGTTTGGCATACGTTATACGAACATATTTTAATAAAATGTTGACATACAAAAATACATTAGTTATGAAATTGTGATAGACAATTCCTTTTTTCATTCAATCATAAAAATACTTTACACTGTATACATTTGTTGTAAGTTTATTTTGTACATATTTGACACCGTTGGCGACATATTTTCCATTCTGGCATGTGTCCATTGTTGTCCGTACGTTCAGAATTTAACGGTATCTCTTGATGTCTTGAAGGAGTTTTTTTTGTTCTTTTTGTTGGTATTGGGTTGTTCCATTGGCTAATACAGGTGGAGTGCCTTGACGACTAGATGTTGTAGGAGTTCCTTGATGACTAGACGTTGGAGTCCCATTTTGTTCTATTAAGCGACATTTCTTTCTTGGTAGTGACTTCCCAGATTTACGTAAATGTTCAGAAACGGCTTGTTTGAAGTCAAATATTGGCATATAGCAATTTTGTTCATTTTTTCTACGTCAGAGTATCCATGCATTCACAACACATAGATCCAACATATGAAAAAAATTCAATAATACCATTTTCTTGATCTTAGATGGATTCTGTTAAGCTCCAGCATCGAGTCTAATAAGTCCACTCCTCCCATCAGCTAATTATAAACTTTAACAGCTTTAGGGCACGGAATCTCTTTGTGCGTTTTTTCTTTTTGGAAGTACCTACGTTTTGTGGTTCTAGGTTCACTACAACGTAGATTAGATTAGATTAGATTATGTGAGGTCGTTAAGGCCATGCGGCCTCACCGCACTTCGACCTATAGAGATCTTTTGTGCATACCTTAATCTAGTTACTCTAGAATGCTAATACTTCTGATAAAGTCACTACAACGTAAGTTGATAACATATTTACTGGCTCATTATCGAACCAAGTTATTAGACTTATGTTTACGTCTTCAACAATGGCAACTTTTTCTACAATGAAACCACGTTCTATTTTCTTTAGTTATTTTTCAGATGGGATTCTTAAATTGGAAACACGGTTTAATTAATAATAGTTAATTAAATAATTAATTAAATAGGTAAAAAGAAACTTTTTTACTACATCAGCTTGTCAAATTTTCCTCTTAAAAGTCTAGTAGACAACAAAAAACTCAGTTTTTACCAGTTCCTCTCCTACTAAATGATGTAGTGCCAATAAGTCCTCCTTTTTAAATTTAATGTCTGTTTTGTCCTTTTAATTGTGTTCTGTTTGTCCCTAAGTGTCCTTAATTGTTTTAGTTTTAATAATTTTAACATATCTGACATCACAATTTTCTGCCAAAACAGAAATCAAATTTAACTTTATCAAAGAAATTTGATAATTACAAATTAAAGAAATTGCACATCCACAGAATTGTACATCTAATTTCATTCATTGTCATACCACTATCCTTTTAATAAAAAAATTTCAATAAATTAGACACATTTCTAAAATATATCTTTTGAATAAATATAAATAACTTTTAATAATTTAAATAATATGAAACATCACTTTCATTAAACAAACAATCACATTATACCTTATTCCTATTTCATTTGTTAACTTTTCTCCCCTTAAGAACCTTCTTCGCTAATTATCAAACAGTTACAATAAAAAAAACGAAGATCACCCATTATCAGCAATACAGGATAGTTTGAACTATGTTTTCCGAATCATTAACTAATAATTCTTGTACCCGCATGTAAGTAATATTTTGTTTATTTACTAATTTATTACAATTCAATAGATTATCTTATACAAATTTGTGGGTTTTTACATTGTCTGCTTAATCAATTTTATTCATATTAAACACAGACATGTAATATTGTCATAATTACTGTAATTTTTATCTTTATCTCTATAAGACAGCACCCTAATATGGGTTTTTTATAATTTCAGACAACAAACACCAAAACAAATTAAAAACAAAGATGGCCACATCCTCTGCGAGAACGAAAATATTATGAACAGGTGGAGAGAATATTTCGAATACCTTTTGACTCAAAAAGACTATAATAATGAAATAGACAACACTGAAGAAAACCCATATGAGAACCCAAACCAAAACGAAATAACAATAGAAGAAATAAGAGAAATAATACTCAGGCTCAAAAGAGGAAAGGCGGCTGGCTATGATAAGATAACTGCGGAAATGCTAAAAAATATGGGAGAAAATGGAAATGAATTGCTTAGAAAAGTTTGCAATAAAGCATGGAATGAGAACAAGATCCCAAAAGACTGGGAAGTGGGCGTTATTCTACCCATTTTCAAAAAAGGTGACAGACGAGAATGCAGCAACTACAGAGGTATAACTCTCCTGAGTATCCCTTCCAAAGTTTACGAACGAGTACTGGAGAAAAGACTACTACAAGAAGTAGACCATAAGCTGGAGCAGTGACAGAGCGGTTTCAGGAAGGGAAGAAGCATCCATGACCATGTTTTTACACTCAAGCATCTAATACAAAATGCACGAAATACAAGCACGGAACTATACCAAGCCTTCATAGACCTCGAAAAAGCATTTGATAGAACCCCGCGAACCGAAATGGACAAAAGCCTAAGAAACAGACAGCAAACTCAGAAAAGCTATTATGAGCCTATACAAGAACACAAGAAACAGAGTAAGAACAGATAATATGGAATCAGAAGAGTTTAGAGTCAATGATGGCTTACGACAAGGAGGTGTACTAGGCCCCATCCTGTTCAATATTGTACTAGATGATGTAATGAAAGAAACTAGAGAAGAAACATCGAGAATATTTGTTGGGTATAGAAACCTGGAAATGATACAGATAGCGGAGTGCGCATTTGCAGATGACCTCGTCATATTTGGAAGAAACGAGGACGAACTTAAGAGAAACCTCCAGATATGGAGAGATAAACTCAAAAAACGTAATCTGAGAATTAATGAAAGTAAAACCAAGGTCATAGTATGTGGGAAAACAGACCAACATACAAACATTAACATAAATAACTATACTTTAGAACAAGTCGAAACCTTTAAATACCTGGGAGTGCAACTAGAGAGTGGGGGTACACAAGAAGCAGAGATAAACAATCGAATAGCAAACGCTTCCCGGATATACCACGCAATTAAGAGCACATTCCTATCGAAAAAAGAAGTATCCCAAAAAGCAAAGATAGCTATCTAAAACACAGTTTTTGTACCTATCTTAACATTTGGATGTGAAAGCTGGACGCTCACCACCAGACTAAAAAATAAACTGCAAAGTATTTCAATGAAGTATCTAAGAAGAGTACTAGGGGTGACCAGAATGGACAGGATACGGAACGATGAAATAAGAGAACGCTTTAAAGTCCAATCAATAGAGAAGAAAATCGAAGAAGCCCAACTGAGATGGTACGGCCACATGGTAAGGATGGATAAAAAAAGCCAAGTGAAACAAGTGTGGGAAGCGAGAAGAACCTTGAAAAGACCGAGGGGCAGACCCATGAAGACCTGGGACGATGAAATTGCCGCCATCCTAGACAGGAGAGGAGTCACCAAGGAGCAAGCGAAGAAATTGGCAAGCAACAAGAAGAATTGGAGGAAGTTTGTATATGAAACCTAAAAAGAGACTTTACACCCAACACCTTAGGGTAGAAGGGTTATTGATTATATATATATATATATATATATATATATATATATATATACATATATATATATATATATATATATATATAAAATTTCAGCATTTAATTTACTTTGTACCGTTTGACCTGAAGATGCTTTGCAAAGTGTAGAAAGCGAAACCGGTCGTTTTGGTAGTAAAATTAAATTGATTGTAAGTCTTATTTTATTTCTTTTTACCTATTTGAAATGGACTCACACAATCAACACATTCACAATTAATTAAATTAATAGTTTAATAAATTAATAATTTAATCGAACTGTACCTAAAGGCAACAATCCATTTTCTGTAAATTTTTGTAAGACAAATCTGTAATTTTGGACTATTAAACCAGTTATCGAAAAATATTTTATAATTAACGTTCTTCGGCACTGTCTCTGTCAGTCTAGTGACAACATTTCCACTGACTCCTAAATCAGGCGCTCCATTTGAAAAAGTATTGTTTTGTTCACCAGCAAAAATTTATGAGATTTTGTCGGATTATGTTGCTTGAGGTGATGCCGGCATTTCGTGGGGATAATTTTTTAGTCAATAGCTAGATGTTCCTCCTTGGGGACTAGTAAAAGGCGTATTTAATCTTGTTTATTAAAGGTCGAATTTTGAACAGTTTATCATGGCCTGGATTACCCACAGGAACGAAGGTACTATTATCACTAAAATGAAGGTGTTTCTTTACAATTAAACATCTATTGCAGGTCATAGATTCAAATACTTGTGGTTGGCCTACAGTTGTAGTCTAGTAAAGTTTTGATGATGGTAATTTCATCAATGACATAAATTTTATAGTTCCTATGAATTGCTCCATTTCGTTTTCGGTAATATTGCCAGGTTTTTTATGTTATTCTGTAGGGCTTTTATGTTTGATTGTTCAAAAATCATGGATATTAATTATTTTGGAAACAAAAACAAGAAAAAATCTACAGAAGTATTTAACTTAAGCATACATTATGGTAGCTTTACAACGCGTTTAAATGCATAATCACTTTGGCCTGATTCCCATAAAAAATTTTCAGGTTTTTTGTGTTGACAATTTTATTTATACCAGAGCAAATATCACTATTATCAGACTGGGACTGACGTCATCAAGGAATATACTTTCTTCTTGACGTGCTTTCTTTCTAGGTATGCGAGCCATTCTAGTCTACGTTTTTTCATCACTTTTGTTATTGAAGGGTTTGCATAAAAATGGTATACTTTTGCATCAGTTCGTCTTCTTCATTATCTCTCTACTACTTTTCCACCAAACATTCTGCTAAGTATCTTTCTTTCCCATGCTTCCAATCTGTTCTGTATGGTTTTGTTCACAGTCCATGTCTCGGCAGCGTATAACATTGTAGGTCTAATTATAGTTTTGTATACTCTTATTTTTGTAAAGAGAAATATCTTTGGCCTTAATTATTTTGCTCATGGCTCTAGCACACTTGTTGTTCTTGGTCAGTCTCAGGTTGATTTCAGTTTCTTCCTTACACGTCTGATCAATAAGAGTACCTAAGTATGTATATTCATCCACCTTCTCAAATTCTACAACTGATCCATCCTCTACCTCCAATTTAACGGATCCCCTGGTGTTTATTTCTTTTTTGCTTTTATGTCTTTTTGCTATATTTGCCAGTTCTTTTCCATTTTTTGCAATGAGAACCACATCATTAGCGTATGCTAAGCATTGGTGTTCCTTGTATAAAATAGTTCCGGACCTATTTATCCCACTAACCCTTTTTTTATAAATTTTTTTTAGAACTATATTAAATAGCAGTGTAGACAACGGGTCTCCTTGGCGAACACCTTTTTTCACCTCTTTTTTACCAATCTTTCTATTTTTTCTGGCACTTGAAATTCTTTTATCGTTTCTATTAATTTGTTTATGTCTATTGTATCGTAGGCGGTTTTGTAATTAATGAAAAGTACTTGTGCTGAAATGTTGTATTCATAGCAAATGATTAGGTTTTGTTTTATCATAAAAATTTGATTTGATTTTATTTAGTATGGCGAGCACTTTATATATTACCTCTAATAAGGATATTTCACTATAGTTTGAGTTTTATCTGCCTTTTTGTGTAGAGGAATAAATTACAGTCGACTTATTCCATTCTTGAGGTATTTCTTCTACATCCTACACTTCTAGTATTAGCTCATAAAGTTGGTTTATTAAAACCTCTCCTCCATATTTTAAGTTCTCTGCTATAATGCCGCTCTCCCCGTGGGTTTTTTTTATTTTTCATATCTTTTATTATTTCTTAATTTTCTTCTCGTGTGAGCTTTGGTATTTCTTCTATTACTATTTGAGGTTAAGGAACATTATAATTTTCTTCAGTAGTCACTCCATCATTTAGCGTGTCTTCGAAATATTCTTTCCATCTTTCACTATTATTTGGTTTTCGTCCACTATCAGGTTTCCTTGCATATGTTTTGCATTCATCATTCTTCCCTGATACCTGGTTTTAATGTCATCTTTGTAAAATTTTTTTATTCCATTTTGCTTGTAATTTTCTTCAATACGCTTTACTTTATCATTCATATACTTTCGTTTCCGCTCCCTTAGGATTTTCTTTACTTTTTTTCGTTGTTCGGCATACCTTTTTATTTAGGTCGTCTTGTTTTTGCGATTGTAAACTTTTTATACTCAAATCTGATCTTTTTTTTAACTCTGTTCTACACGGTTTTTTCTAAATCTTTTTGTTCTTGGTATGTTATTCGTCGTTGCTTCGGTTATAATCCCTAAATAAAGGATAAAGGAAGTTTTGAAAACATATAGCCTGAAATTTCGGTTTTGAGTTTTAACAACAAATGTGAGACATTTAAAATATGCCTAAAAAAATTAAATTTAAACTTTCACATTACAAGCGATCTAAAAAGTTTAAAATTGCATCATTTTCATTACATAAGTACGTTTTTCGAAACGAATCAACTTCAACTACAAATTATACCTAATACCTTTTTCGTGGAAGCACTTCCCATGAAGTGCGATTATTTGTAATGTGAATGTTTAAATTCAGCGTTTTTTGGGCATATTTCAAATACCTTATATATATATATATATATATATATATATATATATATATATATATATATATATATATATATATATATATATATATATATATATTGCCAAAACTCATAACTAAAATTTTAGGCTATATGTTTTAAAGATTGGACTCTAATTTTAAAAATTACATTGTGACCGGTCACTAGAAGTAATTAATGTTATTAATCTTATGAGAATCGTAAAGAATGGTAAAAATCGCTAAACGTTTATTTATTTAACACCTTTATAGAGAATGACTTCATCTTCAATAATATACAAACACTTTATAAGAAAGCTGCATTTTTTTCCATTAAAGCACATTTTAATTTTTGTCAATAGGACAATCTAATCACAAGATTTATCATAATCGAATGTTTACCGTCGAGTTGATACAACTTTTATTTCGTGCGCGTACCAGACATTGAAACTCACCAGTCGCTTTAAGCGTTGTTACTGAGAGAACGATTTATTCTACGCAAAAAGTGCTTATAGACATTTTTGTTCAAAATTATCTCAGCTACATTTTTTATTTGAAATATTTTTATTTACGGTGTACAGATTCTTGGTAAATCTGGTAAATCGATTTTTTCCGTTTTTCCCCACCTACGAGGGAGAGTTTTAGGGAGAAGTCTTAGAATAAAAGTAGTAAAATTTTGTGCATCTCTTTTAGCATCCCAAAATTGACATTCTCAACAAAATTCAACTTGTTTGTATGATTGTTAGAGGTCAAATCTCTGACGACTGGACTAAAAGCAAAAATAAGCGAAGAAACAATCTGACAAATTTTCCGAACAGGGTAGGATTCACAGTCCGGTCTAAAAGTAATGTGTACATATTCCGTATTGTCGATAAGTGAACACATTATTCAACGTCACATCTCTTTTAAACCACTTTTTCAAAATCCTAATCGGTAAAAAATAAAGTCTAAGTCTAAGTAAACGCTTGAATCGCACGATCAGTTATAGTTGAACGGTGATTGTTGCATGCTCTTATACGTCATTCCATCATATAAATGGCTGTTTAGACTTGAATGCACTTTAAAGGCAATAAATTGTGCATACAAGATGTTTTTTATTACTTAATACTTCACTGGTTTTCATTAAAGACTATTCATGTAAGAACTGTGCAACTGATGGATTAGAAAATTTATATAGAGTTTAATGCGGGTTATCTTTACGGTACAAGCTCGGTGCAAGCAAAGGCGATGGATAGGAATCAACAAATAAAAGAGCGTGATAAATGAAAAATTAACTGAAGAAAAAACTTTCTGTCTAAAGATCTGTTCGAACAATATTCGAAATAATTACAAACACTTTATTATGTCTGACAAAATAGTTGTGGCACGATTTTTAAACTATAGTTAACAATATTAAAGTTTTAGTTTTTGTAGCCTGTTTTTTACGCTATGCGTTTGTTTTTGTTACCAATAATAATTAAACTTATATTTTCTGTTGCACTGGAAATTGTAAATCGCTCCAGGGAAACAAGTTCATTCTCAAGAAGTGGTGGAGTCCTTATTGCAGTTCACAAGAGCTTTAGCAGTAAATCTATAACAGTTAAAGAGACAATCGAACAACTTTTGTCTTGGTGACTGAAGGTGTAAATCAGTTAATTATAGGAACAGCATATTTGCCACCAAAGTCTGCATTTAAGAAATATTCCATATTTTGTAAAAACTTAGAACAAATAGCTGAAGTTTATAAATCTGCACACTACCAGCTGCCACAGCAACTGAAGTTGAAGCCCTGCAGGTTGTGTCTGGTAGGTGAGCATACCACAATTTTTTTCAGTCCAACACTATTGAGATTTGGTGTTGTTTGATGATGCTGATGTAACTGTATCCAGGACAGATGAAGCTCTTTTGAGAGCACCACCCACTCCTCGAATTTAAGATAAAGATGACCAAAAGGTGCCCCAATAATAGTGGTTTGGTTAGTGATGGTTGCTATAGGGACTTTAAGTCGGCTACCTATGTGAAAACATCTGATTTTTATCACAGTTTTTTATCACTAATAAATAATTTGACGGGATTTTGGTCATTTACAGAGGGAGAAACCTTCCTTGCCCTCTATGTTGAATCCAGTCACGGACCAGATATTGTAAATCTCTTTGCAGAATATTTTTCTACAGTATATTCCACTCAAATATGTGACATACTTACACACACTTGGTCTCAATAACATGACTAGTTTCAACATAACTGTATCAGATATTTACTTAAAATTATCGGAACTGGATGTGAATAAGGGTCCTGGTCCTTCGTATCGACGAAGATTAACTAAAGATGCAAAGATGCTTTATGGCATAATTAATTCTACAGTCTTGTATTCTCAGCTACTTGAGCTGATTGATCTGCATGTACCTCTCCGTAGAAGACGATTAAACCAAACTTTTTATGTTCCTCTTCACAGAACCAACTATGCATACAATAATTTTTTATCTGGAGCACTAAGATGGGCAAATATTCACCCAAATCTAGATTTTTTTGCACCGAAGGCCGAATTTATTTCTAGTCTTAGGCATGTGTTTATTTGAGTGGCTGTGGAATAGGTAATGCCCATTAAAAAAATTAAATAAATAAATTAATTAATTAAATAATTAATTAAAAAATTAATTAATAAGTAAATAAATAAATAAATAAATAAATAAATAAATAAATAAATAAATAAATAAATAAATAAATAAATAAATAAATAAATAAATAAATAAATAAATAAAAAAATAAATAAATAAATAAATAAATAAATAAATAAATAAATAAATAAATAAATAAATAAATAAATAAATAAATAAATAAATAAATAAATAAATAAATAAATAAATAAATAAATAAATAAATAAATAAATAAATAAATAAATAAATAAATAAATAAATAAATAAATAAATAAATTAATAAATCAATAAATAAATAAATAAATAAATAAAGAAATAAATAAATAAATAAATAAATAAATAAATAAATAAAAACATGGTCTTGGCTTTACGAATCATGCGTTTATCGTAGGCTTATATTTGAATTCAATATTTTGCCAGTTTTGTTCAGTTCTATAGTTTTCTACGGTAAGATCAAAGGAAAGAGGAGTTTGGAAAAAAAGTGACGGTTGCGTGATATAAGAAAAGATTGAATTATATTATTAATTATATTAATTATTAACCGTTGAGTTCTTGCTACATATTTTAGTTAAATTAATAATCTTACGTGGTGCTTATATACTAACCATGGCCATCCACCCACTATCTCTTACGATGCTTTCATAAGCTTGTCAAAATCTGTAAACAGCAAGTGCACATCTTTATTAAATTCCTAATTTTTTCCTGCATTTTTCTAATATTTAAAATATGATCTAATTAACCATCGTGATAACCCTGTACCTAATTCTTGCATATTGCTGTGTCATGTTTTTATAAAAGGGCAAAATTATGCCTCCGTTTCATTCCTTCGACAGTTTTTCCGATTCCCATGTCTTTAACACCAAGGTTGTATCGCCTCATTCAGAGTCCTCCACCATATTTTATAATGTCTGCAACTATGTTGTACCTTTTACGTTTTTGTTGTTTTTAGTTGATGCAGTGTATTTTTAACTTTGATTAATGATGGCGATTTTGTACTTCTGTTGTCCCCTACTTCTTATATTGGATAGATGTTTAAAATACGCTTTCTTTAAGTTCTTGATCTACCTGTAGAAAATGCGGCTATTAATCAAAGTTGCATTTATTTCATATCTGTTATTATTTTATTGCAAGCTTCTCCCTTTCCTTTGTAAGAGTTTCCTTGCCTTTGCTCTGTGTATGTCAAGTTGTTGTCTGTGTGTATTCCTTGGGCATTGTAACATCTTTAGTCTACTTTCATTTTAGTACCTTGCGCTAGTTGGCATTCATTATCATATCAATATTTTTTGGGCTTTTTTTCGGCCAAAACTCTGTTTTTGCAGCCTTTTGGTCTTTTAGTTTTCGACAATTTTTATTTTAGCATTTTTCAAGCCCTATGGCAAGTCTGTGACATATTGTTTCCTAATTTTGCTGGTATTTTTGCCTGGTATTTCTATTTGTGCGTTTAATTTTTATCCAATATCGTTGTAGTCCAGATTTAGTAACTTTATCCTAACCCTTAATTAGACTTTAACGGGCAAGTGCTTTGACTCTGCATCTGTCCCTGTTTGGCTTCTTGAGGCTAATATATTAGTTGAATATCTTGCCTTTGCTAGTACAAGATTGCTTGTTTTTTCCCTATCGTTCGATAACCATGTTTCCTTATCAATGTTCTTGTAGGTGGAATAGTTGAAGTATTCTTGTGGGAGAACATTCTCGACACTACTCTAAACATATTGCCGAGGCCAGATTTTATTAATAATAATAATTAATAAATTAGTATTACAATAAATTTAATAGTAATGGTGGTGCTGGTGGTAATATATATTTCCAGATCGTCATTTCTATTGATTATTATAATATTATCGTGATTACTGAAGTTAGTTAGAAATTCATAGGACTCTCAAATATTTGATAATGTTCAAAATTATATAAATCATTACTAGATCTCAATTAAAGACTGTTTTATTTGTTTCAGGACCCTATCGGACAACAAATTGGAACGAATTGTAGACAACACGTTTGAAAATAACACCTTTTTAAAAAGACTGTAAGTACAAAACTCTTTTTTTATTTGAACAAAACCACTTCTATATTAACTAGTGAGAGTTATTAGTAGAGAGAACAATACTGTTTATGAGGCTATATTGTATTAAAGGACGCACATTTTTCATTTGACAGGTCAGTTTATATAAGCTGCTGCCTAGCCCGAATAAGTTTCTTATGCATCAGATAAAATATGTTCAGACTTTGGATATGCAGATAGTGTTTCGTAACATGACTCATGAATTTGTATTGGGTTTTGGTAGACCATTTTACAGATTTAAGGAAGAAGATCTGTTGGCAAAATTCAGAATTCTTGGTTAAGGAATCGACGTGATTGGTATCAATGCAGATCGATTAATTTACTTAGAGCAGCAAGTTTAAAAATAAAAATAGCCATTATGATTGCCAAACGATCTTCATAGATGATACTCTAAGAAGAGGACCCATTGGAAAAGTTGACCAAGTAGGAAAGTTTTAGAGTAGTTGTATGGTAAGACTAAACTGGGTCATATCGCATTCACTGTATTTTACTCTTTCATGAAATAGTGTAGCAGTTTATATTTGTTTACCACGTTGGGTGTTACTTTATGCTAAATTTTATACAAAACAAACACACTGTCCCACAACAATCTTCAAATGATCTGGATTGACCCATGGAGATGGACACAAAATGGACAAATCTTAGGGAGATCAACCACCGAATTGGGCTTCAGGTTATCATAGGTGATAACAAAATTTATTTTTTAAAACTCTCCTTCTTTTTATTTAGACATGACTCTGTCTGTTTTTCAATGTGCTTCCAGTAAGTTGTCGTTCCATCGTTTTCGTGGTCTTACTACTGATCGTCTTCTTATTGGGACACAGTCGTTTGTCGTCTTTAATACCCTATTTGTTGTCATTAGGCATATATGATCGTTTCATTCTACTCTTCTATTTCTTACCCAATTCTTAATGTTCTATACCTTGTATCTACATCGTATATCTGTACTTCTAGCTCTGTCCCATAGTGTCTTCCCATAAATTTTTTTAAGTGTTTTCATCTTTGCTGTTTCTAACATTCTCTTGTCCTTTCTTGTTTCTGCAGCTTATGTCATTATTTCTTTAAAACTCCATGTGAACTTCTTAACACCTTGGAAATGCTGTTTTTCAAAATCCTGCGCATAGACTACAGCATCCAATAAAATGGTAAACAACGAATTTCGTCAGCAACAGCATGTCTTGTTTTAAAGATTTTGGACGTACTCCACGTAGCGTTGGAATATCTGGAGCTGCCAGTAGGGCCTACCAAATTAGCCTGTAAAATTGTAATAAACAAATTGCCTCAATATTGCGATAAAGAATGCACATGTTGAATATTGCTCCATTCAAGCAAAATCTTAATATCGCCCAATACGAATCCTATATAAAACTCTTTAGGTCGAATTCGAATCCTATATAAACCTCTTAGATTTTCGAATAAGTCTACACCACCCATTCCCTTGTTATACATTTGCACAACGTAAGGTTGAGGAACTTCTATAATTTTTCTTTGTTTTCTACATTCTGTTACAATTTCCTATAGTAAATATTTTTGAAGTTGAAATATTTACTATAGTCTTCTTCATCACTTCCGGCAACGTCTCTGTCAAAATCATTTCCGTTATTGGATAATGCAACGTGAGTTGAACATCGTTACACTCGTCAATTTCCTGAGCCAAAGTATCGTCATCTTCTAAACTCTCATATATTTTTAACAATTGCTTTGCATCTTTGGGATTAGTAATATTATGCATGTTTGTCATTTTTTCTAAAACGTAAACAATATTGATTAGTTACGACGATTACATCACTATTTGATATTTAGAAGCCTTACTAGTTGAACACTACAAAAGATTTTTCAAAATAAGTCGAAAAGTCCTACAAACTCTCCTAAAATGCAACTGGTGAACTACATAATAATATAACCTACGAAAACTTAACGCAAAACTAATCACCCTTTACCGCCAAGCGGTTATAAATTTCTAATGTTATGTTAAACAGTTATCTGTTAACATCTACTTTGTATCCTATATTGGGAAAACAACTAATGTTTAGTGTTTTTTCTGACTACTAGATGGCGAAATATGTAGCAGTGTCTCACGTTTTACATAAAATAGGGTGGGCAACAATATTGAATCATAAATTGCGTTAGGCTTTCACGGCCATCGTCTAACTTATTAAACTGTTTATTCGGGCTGTTGGGCCGTTGTCTTCTGTTGACTCTCATATATTTTTAACAATTGCTTTGCATCTTTGGGATTAGTAATATTATGCATGTTTGTCATTTTTTCTAAAACGTAAACAATATTGATTAGTTACGACGATTACATCACTATTTGATATTTAGAAGCCTTACTAGTTGAACACTACAAAAGATTTTTCAAAATAAGTCGAAAAGTCCTACAAACTCTCCTAAAATGCAACTGGTGAACTACATAATAATATAACCTACGAAAACTTAACGCAAAACTAATCACCCTTTACCGCCAAGCGGTTATAAATTTCTAATGTTATGTTAAACAGTTGTCTGTTAACATCTACTTTGTATCCTATATTGGGAAAACAACTAATGTTTAGTGTTTTTTCTGACTACTAGATGGCGAAATATGTAGCAGTGTCTCACGTTTTACATAAAATAGGGTGGGCAACAATATTGAATCATAAATTGCGTTAGGCTTTCACGGCCATCGTCTAACTTATTAAACTGTTTATTCGGGCTGTTGGGCCGTTGTCTTCTGTTGAGATTTGTTCTCGACGTTTCGCCAACACTAGGGGTTGGCATCTTCTGGAGATGTTGATGCTTCGCTTGTAAGCAGAAACTGACGACGCGTTGTACTACGGAGGCAATATTTATAATTCCCACTCGCCTCCCCTCCACTGGTTTCGGCTTGAGGGGGCGTGTCGTTGTTTATAGTAGCTTTTCTATCTCCGTGTTTGGCGGGAAGGGCGTTTGTGGATTTTAATACTGGTATCCATGTTTTGTTGATTTTTAGTCCTTCTTCTATCCTATTGAAATTGTTTGGGTGCTTGTATATTTCCACCGCTTCCCGATATAACCGTGGGTAGTACTGTGAAGT
Organism: Diabrotica undecimpunctata; assembly: GCF_040954645.1. Taxonomy (NCBI): domain Eukaryota; kingdom Metazoa; phylum Arthropoda; class Insecta; order Coleoptera; family Chrysomelidae; genus Diabrotica; species Diabrotica undecimpunctata. Next base: position 13,634,863 of record NC_092803.1, on the reverse strand, counting down.
TTTGTCCAGCATCTGTGTTTCTTCAAATAGTATTCGATGTTCTCCGCTTCCCAAAGCGTGTTCGGCAACGGCAGATTTGTCGATATGTCCTAAACGACAATGGCTTTTATGTTCATTTATCCTGGTGTTGGTGTGTCTTTTTGTGGTTCCCACATATACCATTCCACATGTGCATGGTATTCGGTATACTCCGGCCGTTGCTAATGGGTCGCGTTTGTCTTTTACCGATCTTAAACAATCCTTGATCTTCTTTGTAGGTCTGAAGATGGTCTTTATGTTGGCTTTCTTGAGTATTCGCCCAATTCTGTCCGTTACCCCCGATATATAGGGCAAGAACGCTTTCCCTTTACATTCTGTTTCTTCGTCCCTTCTTCTAGATACGTTGTTCATCGCCTTGTGTATTTCTCTTCTGGTGTACCCATTAGAGGTGAGCGCTTTTTCAATATAAAGAAGTTCACTTTGGAGATGTTGTGGTTCACAAATTCTCTTCGCCCTCTCTGCCAAAGTTTTGATGATACCTTGTTTTTGGCTAGGATGATGATTTGAGTTCCTGTTTAGGTATCTGTCTGTGTGTGTAGGTTTTCGATACACTTTATGTCCTAAGTGACCTTCCTTTCGATTTACTAATACATCCAGGAACGCTAGTTGTTGAGCTTTTTCTGTTTCCATCGTAAATTGAATATTTGGATGTAGTGTATTTATATAAGCCAGGAAATCGTTTAGTTTTTCTGCTCCGTGACCCCAAATCACAAAGGTGTCATCAACGTATCTGAACCATACCCTAGGCTTGTATGCTGAGTCCATTATCTTCTTCTCTAAATGCTCCATGAAAAGGTTGGCTACGACCGGGCTTAGTGGGCTTCCCATTGCTACTCCATCCATCTGTTCATAAATTTGGTCTTCCCATGAAAAGTATGTGGTAGTTAGGCAAATACGGTATAATTCCACCATATCCTTGGAAACTAGTCCCTCAATTAAATTCAGAACGTCTTCTAGGGGGACTCTTGTAAATAGGGAAACCACATCAAAACTAACAAGAATGTCAGATTCCTGCAAAGTTATTCCTTTGATCTTCTCAATAAAATGGGCGGAGTCTTTTACAAAGGCATCGTTTTTTCCTATATGTGGTTGTAAAATATCGGCCAGATGTTTTGCAAGGCTGTAAGACGGAGATCCTATGGAGCTCACAATAGGGCGGAGAGGTACATCGTCTTTGTGTATTTTCGGCAAGCCATACAAGCGTGGTGGGACTGCTTCGCTGTTGCATATTCTTGGCTTTATCTCCTCTGGTATGGACGAAGATTTAATAAGTCTGTTGATTTTCCGTAGGGTGACTGCTGTGGGATCTTTTTTAAGTTTCTTATAAACCGCAGGATCTAGAAGATTTTGTATTTTCGTTTTGTAGTCGGCTGTCTTCATTACGATCGTGGCGTTTCCCTTGTCTGCTGGTAAAATTACAACATCTTTGTCTGCGTTTAACGATTTTATGGCACGTATTTCTTGGTGGCTCAAATTATTTTTCGGTGTCTTAGCTTTATGCAAAATTCTTGCTGATTCTGTCCTTATTTCTTCAGCTGCTTCGATTGGTAAGTTGCGGATCGCAGACTCTATATTAGCGATGATGTCTTCTTTGGGTATAACTTTAGGCACAATCGCAAAATTTCCCCCTTTGGCTAACAATGATGTTTCAGCTGAAGTTAAAACTTTATCTGAAAGATTGACCACTGTTCTTTCTGTGTTTTGTTTTGATTCTACCTCCTTATGTTTGGTTAAGCGTTCGTATTTGTTTTTCTGGCGTTCAGTGTTCCTTTCTAGTTCATTTTCCATTTTTCTGTAACAAATGGATTCAATTTTATTCCAATCTTCATATTTCAACCTGCTGCTCAAAACGTAAAACAAATCTAGAAACTCCTTGTCAACCTTCGCCAAATTTCGTCTGGTGTCATGTATTCGTTCTCGTAATAGTGCTTTTTCCATGCGTGTATATATTCTATTGGCTTGACTTGTTCTGATGGATCGATTCGTTCGTAAGAAGTTCGGTAGTACCCCGTTGTCCCGACATCGTGATAGAAAAGCTAACGACGCAAGAAGTTGAGCTTTCTTCTTCCGTAGACAATTTATCAGTCGCCTCTACGGGGAGGAGGTAACTACATACTACAGAAGACTAGATTGTCTACGGAAGAAGAAAGCTCAACTTCTTGCGTCGTTAGCTTTTCTATCACGATGTCGGGACAACGGGGTACTACCGAACTTCTTACGAACGAATCGATCCATCAGAACAAGTCAAGCCAATAGAATATATACACGCATGGAAAAAGCACTATTACGAGAACGAATACATGACACCAGACGAAATTTGGCGAAGGTTGACAAGGAGCTTCTAGATTTGTTTTACGTTTTGAGCAGCAGGTTGAAATATGAAGATTGGAATAAAATTGAATCCATTTGTTACAGAAAAATGGAAAATGAACTAGAAAGGAACACTGAACGCCAGAAAAACAAATACGAACGCTTAACCAAACATAAGGAGGTAGAATCAAAACAAAACACAGAAAGAACAGTGGTCAATCTTTCAGATAAAGTTTTAACTTCAGCTGAAACATCATTGTTAGCCAAAGGGGGAAATTTTGCGATTGTGCCTAAAGTTATACCCAAAGAAGACATCATCGCTAATATAGAGTCTGCGATCCGCAACTTACCAATCGAAGCAGCTGAAGAAATAAGGACAGAATCAGCAAGAATTTTGCATAAAGCTAAGACACCGAAAAATAATTTGAGCCACCAAGAAATACGTGCCATAAAATCGTTAAACGCAGACAAAGATGTTGTAATTTTACCAGCAGACAAGGGAAACGCCACGATCGTAATGAAGACAGCCGACTACAAAACGAAAATACAAAATCTTCTAGATCCTGCGGTTTATAAGAAACTTAAAAAAGATCCCACAGCAGTCACCCTACGGAAAATCAACAGACTTATTAAATCTTCGTCCATACCAGAGGAGATAAAGCCAAGAATATGCAACAGCGAAGCAGTCCCACCACGCTTGTATGGCTTGCCGAAAATACACAAAGACGATGTACCTCTCCGCCCTATTGTGAGCTCCATAGGATCTCCGTCTTACAGCCTTGCAAAACATCTGGCCGATATTTTACAACCACATATAGGAAAAAACGATGCCTTTGTAAAAGACTCCGCCCATTTTATTGAGAAGATCAAAGGAATAACTTTGCAGGAATCTGACATTCTTGTTAGTTTTGATGTGGTTTCCCTATTTACAAGAGTCCCCCTAGAAGACGTTCTGAATTTAATTGAGGGACTAGTTTCCAAGGATATGGTGGAATTATACCGTATTTGCCTAACTACCACATACTTTTCATGGGAAGACCAAATTTATGAACAGATGGATGGAGTAGCAATGGGAAGCCCACTAAGCCCGGTCGTAGCCAACCTTTTCATGGAGCATTTAGAGAAGAAGATAATGGACTCAGCATACAAGCCTAGGGTATGGTTCAGATACGTTGATGACACCTTTGTGATTTGGGGTCACGGAGCAGAAAAACTAAACGATTTCCTGGCTTATATAAATACACTACATCCAAATATTCAATTTACGATGGAAACAGAAAAAGCTCAACAACTAGCGTTCCTGGATGTATTAGTAAATCGAAAGGAAGGTCACTTAGGACATAAAGTGTATCGAAAACCTACACACACAGACAGATACCTAAACAGGAACTCAAATCATCATCCTAGCCAAAAACAAGGTATCATCAAAACTTTGGCAGAGAGGGCGAAGAGAATTTGTGAACCACAACATCTCCAAAGTGAACTTCTTTATATTGAAAAAGCGCTCACCTCTAATGGGTACACCAGAAGAGAAATACACAAGGCGATGAACAACGTATCTAGAAGAAGGGACGAAGAAACAGAATGTAAAGGGAAAGCGTTCTTGCCCTATATATCGGGGGTAACGGACAGAATTGGGCGAATACTCAAGAAAGCCAACATAAAGACCATCTTCAGACCTACAAAGAAGATCAAGGATTGTTTAAGATCGGTAAAAGACAAACGCGACCCATTAGCAACGGCCGGAGTATACCGAATACCATGCACATGTGGAATGGTATATGTGGGAACCACAAAAAGACACACCAACACCAGGATAAATGAACATAAAAGCCATTGTCGTTTAGGACATATCGACAAATCTGCCGTTGCCGAACACGCTTTGGGAAGCGGAGAACATCGAATACTATTTGAAGAAACACAGATGCTGGACAAAACTTCACAGTACTACCCACGGTTATATCGGGAAGCGGTGGAAATATACAAGCACCCAAACAATTTCAATAGGATAGAAGAAGGACTAAAAATCAACAAAACATGGATACCAGTATTAAAATCCACAAACGCCCTTCCCGCCAAACACGGAGATAGAAAAGCTACTATAAACAACGACACGCCCCCTCAAGCCGAAACCAGTGGAGGGGAGGCGAGTGGGAATTATAAATATTGCCTCCGTAGTACAACGCGTCGTCAGTTTCTGCTTACAAGCGAAGCATCAACATCTCCAGAAGATGCCAACCCCTAGTGTTGGCGAAACGTCGAGAACAAATCTCAACAGAAGACAACGGCCCAACAGCCCGAATAAACAGTTTAATAAGTTAGACGATGGCCGTGAAAGCCTAACGCAATTTATCAGTCGCCTCTACGGGGAGGAGGTAACTACATACTACAGAAGACTAGATTGTCTACGGAAGAAGAAAGCTCAACTTCTTGCGTCGTTAGCTTTTCTATCACGATGTCGGGACAACGGGGTACTACCGAACTTCTTACGAACGAATCGATCCATCAGAACAAGTCAAGCCAATAGAATATATACACGCATGGAAAAAGCACTATTACGAGAACGAATACATGACACCAGACGAAATTTGGCGAAGGTTGACAAGGAGCTTCTAGATTTGTTTTACGTTTTGAGCAGCAGGTTGAAATATGAAGATTGGAATAAAATTGAATCCATTTGTTACAGAAAAATGGAAAATGAACTAGAAAGGAACACTGAACGCCAGAAAAACAAATACGAACGCTTAACCAAACATAAGGAGGTAGAATCAAAACAAAACACAGAAAGAACAGTGGTCAATCTTTCAGATAAAGTTTTAACTTCAGCTGAAACATCATTGTTAGCCAAAGGGGGAAATTTTGCGATTGTGCCTAAAGTTATACCCAAAGAAGACATCATCGCTAATATAGAGTCTGCGATCCGCAACTTACCAATCGAAGCAGCTGAAGAAATAAGGACAGAATCAGCAAGAATTTTGCATAAAGCTAAGACACCGAAAAATAATTTGAGCCACCAAGAAATACGTGCCATAAAATCGTTAAACGCAGACAAAGATGTTGTAATTTTACCAGCAGACAAGGGAAACGCCACGATCGTAATGAAGACAGCCGACTACAAAACGAAAATACAAAATCTTCTAGATCCTGCGGTTTATAAGAAACTTAAAAAAGATCCCACAGCAGTCACCCTACGGAAAATCAACAGACTTATTAAATCTTCGTCCATACCAGAGGAGATAAAGCCAAGAATATGCAACAGCGAAGCAGTCCCACCACGCTTGTATGGCTTGCCGAAAATACACAAAGACGATGTACCTCTCCGCCCTATTGTGAGCTCCATAGGATCTCCGTCTTACAGCCTTGCAAAACATCTGGCCGATATTTTACAACCACATATAGGAAAAAACGATGCCTTTGTAAAAGACTCCGCCCATTTTATTGAGAAGATCAAAGGAATAACTTTGCAGGAATCTGACATTCTTGTTAGTTTTGATGTGGTTTCCCTATTTACAAGAGTCCCCCTAGAAGACGTTCTGAATTTAATTGAGGGACTAGTTTCCAAGGATATGGTGGAATTATACCGTATTTGCCTAACTACCACATACTTTTCATGGGAAGACCAAATTTATGAACAGATGGATGGAGTAGCAATGGGAAGCCCACTAAGCCCGGTCGTAGCCAACCTTTTCATGGAGCATTTAGAGAAGAAGATAATGGACTCAGCATACAAGCCTAGGGTATGGTTCAGATACGTTGATGACACCTTTGTGATTTGGGGTCACGGAGCAGAAAAACTAAACGATTTCCTGGCTTATATAAATACACTACATCCAAATATTCAATTTACGATGGAAACAGAAAAAGCTCAACAACTAGCGTTCCTGGATGTATTAGTAAATCGAAAGGAAGGTCACTTAGGACATAAAGTGTATCGAAAACCTACACACACAGACAGATACCTAAACAGGAACTCAAATCATCATCCTAGCCAAAAACAAGGTATCATCAAAACTTTGGCAGAGAGGGCGAAGAGAATTTGTGAACCACAACATCTCCAAAGTGAACTTCTTTATATTGAAAAAGCGCTCACCTCTAATGGGTACACCAGAAGAGAAATACACAAGGCGATGAACAACGTATCTAGAAGAAGGGACGAAGAAACAGAATGTAAAGGGAAAGCGTTCTTGCCCTATATATCGGGGGTAACGGACAGAATTGGGCGAATACTCAAGAAAGCCAACATAAAGACCATCTTCAGACCTACAAAGAAGATCAAGGATTGTTTAAGATCGGTAAAAGACAAACGCGACCCATTAGCAACGGCCGGAGTATACCGAATACCATGCACATGTGGAATGGTATATGTGGGAACCACAAAAAGACACACCAACACCAGGATAAATGAACATAAAAGCCATTGTCGTTTAGGACATATCGACAAATCTGCCGTTGCCGAACACGCTTTGGGAAGCGGAGAACATCGAATACTATTTGAAGAAACACAGATGCTGGACAAAACTTCACAGTACTACCCACGGTTATATCGGGAAGCGGTGGAAATATACAAGCACCCAAACAATTTCAATAGGATAGAAGAAGGACTAAAAATCAACAAAACATGGATACCAGTATTAAAATCCACAAACGCCCTTCCCGCCAAACACGGAGATAGAAAAGCTACTATAAACAACGACACGCCCCCTCAAGCCGAAACCAGTGGAGGGGAGGCGAGTGGGAATTATAAATATTGCCTCCGTAGTACAACGCGTCGTCAGTTTCTGCTTACAAGCGAAGCATCAACATCTCCAGAAGATGCCAACCCCTAGTGTTGGCGAAACGTCGAGAACAAATCTCAACAGAAGACAACGGCCCAACAGCCCGAATAAACAGTTTAATAAGTTAGACGATGGCCGTGAAAGCCTAACGCAATTTATCAGTCGCCTCTACGGGGAGGAGGTAACTACATACTACAGAAGACTAGATTGTCTACGGAAGAAGAAAGCTCAACTTCTTGCGTCGTTAGCTTTTCTATCACGATGTCGGGACAACGGGGTACTACCGAACTTCTTACGAACGAATCGATCCATCAGAACAAGTCAAGCCAATAGAATATATACACGCATGGAAAAAGCACTATTACGAGAACGAATACATGACACCAGACGAAATTTGGCGAAGGTTGACAAGGAGCTTCTAGATTTGTTTTACGTTTTGAGCAGCAGGTTGAAATATGAAGATTGGAATAAAATTGAATCCATTTGTTACAGAAAAATGGAAAATGAACTAGAAAGGAACACTGAACGCCAGAAAAACAAATACGAACGCTTAACCAAACATAAGGAGGTAGAATCAAAACAAAACACAGAAAGAACAGTGGTCAACCTTTCAGATAAAGTTTTAACTTCAGCTGAAACATCATTGTTAGCCAAAGGGGGAAATTTTGCGATTGTGCCTAAAGTTATACCCAAAGAAGACATCATCGCTAATATAGAGTCTGCGATCCGCAACTTACCAATCGAAGCAGCTGAAGAAATAAGGACAGAATCAGCAAGAATTTTGCATAAAGCTAAGACACCGAAAAATAATTTGAGCCACCAAGAAATACGTGCCATAAAATCGTTAAACGCAGACAAAGATGTTGTAATTTTACCAGCAGACAAGGGAAACGCCACGATCGTAATGAAGACAGCCGACTACAAAACGAAAATACAAAATCTTCTAGATCCTGCGGTTTATAAGAAACTTAAAAAAGATCCCACAGCAGTCACCCTACGGAAAATCAACAGACTTATTAAATCTTCGTCCATACCAGAGGAGATAAAGCCAAGAATATGCAACAGCGAAGCAGTCCCACCACGCTTGTATGGCTTGCCGAAAATACACAAAGACGATGTACCTCTCCGCCCTATTGTGAGCTCCATAGGATCTCCGTCTTACAGCCTTGCAAAACATCTGGCCGATATTTTACAACCACATATAGGAAAAAACGATGCCTTTGTAAAAGACTCCGCCCATTTTATTGAGAAGATCAAAGGAATAACTTTGCAGGAATCTGACATTCTTGTTAGTTTTGATGTGGTTTCCCTATTTACAAGAGTCCCCCTAGAAGACGTTCTGAATTTAATTGAGGGACTAGTTTCCAAGGATATGGTGGAATTATACCGTATTTGCCTAACTACCACATACTTTTCATGGGAAGACCAAATTTATGAACAGATGGATGGAGTAGCAATGGGAAGCCCACTAAGCCCGGTCGTAGCCAACCTTTTCATGGAGCATTTAGAGAAGAAGATAATGGACTCAGCATACAAGCCTAGGGTATGGTTCAGATACGTTGATGACACCTTTGTGATTTGGGGTCACGGAGCAGAAAAACTAAACGATTTCCTGGCTTATATAAATACACTACATCCAAATATTCAATTTACGATGGAAACAGAAAAAGCTCAACAACTAGCGTTCCTGGATGTATTAGTAAATCGAAAGGAAGGTCACTTAGGACATAAAGTGTATCGAAAACCTACACACACAGACAGATACCTAAACAGGAACTCAAATCATCATCCTAGCCAAAAACAAGGTATCATCAAAACTTTGGCAGAGAGGGCGAAGAGAATTTGTGAACCACAACATCTCCAAAGTGAACTTCTTTATATTGAAAAAGCGCTCACCTCTAATGGGTACACCAGAAGAGAAATACACAAGGCGATGAACAACGTATCTAGAAGAAGGGACGAAGAAACAGAATGTAAAGGGAAAGCGTTCTTGCCCTATATATCGGGGGTAACGGACAGAATTGGGCGAATACTCAAGAAAGCCAACATAAAGACCATCTTCAGACCTACAAAGAAGATCAAGGATTGTTTAAGATCGGTAAAAGACAAACGCGACCCATTAGCAACGGCCGGAGTATACCGAATACCATGCACATGTGGAATGGTATATGTGGGAACCACAAAAAGACACACCAACACCAGGATAAATGAACATAAAAGCCATTGTCGTTTAGGACATATCGACAAATCTGCCGTTGCCGAACACGCTTTGGGAAGCGGAGAACATCGAATACTATTTGAAGAAACACAGATGCTGGACAAAACTTCACAGTACTACCCACGGTTATATTGGGAAGCGGTGGAAATATACAAGCACCCAAACGATTTCAATAGGATAGAAGAAGGACTAAAAATCAACAAAACATGGATACCAGTATTAAAATCCACAAACGCCCTTCCCGCCAAACACGGAGATAGAAAAGCTACTATAAACAACGACACGCCCCCTCAAGCCGAAACCAGTGGAGGGGAGGCGAGTGGGAATTATAAATATTGCCTCCGTAGTACAACGCGTCGTCAGTTTCTGCTTACAAGCGAAGCATCAACATCTCCAGAAGATGCCAACCCCTAGTGTTGGCGAAACGTCGAGAACAAATCTCAACAGAAGACAACGGCCCAACAGCCCGAATAAACAGTTTAATAAATATTGAATCAGCTGTTTACATTTTTATGACACTAAATAAATAAATGATATTTATTTATATTTTATTATTAATTAAATTTTTACATCTGAATTTGACAGGTCTGTCAGACATAAACAACGGATGCTTTGTTAATACGTTAACAAGTGGCGTTAGGAGCGAACATAATAATTTATTAAATAAACCAGAGAGCCGAAAAAATAAGTCCTTAATCTCAGACTCAAACATTAAAAAAAATCAGAATATATACATCAGACCATAATTGAAAATGTTGATCAACTAAAAGAAAACATCACTAATGCGCACTAGTGCACATGGTTTATAAGTATCGCCCCAACTGGTGCGCTGGAAACGCGAAAACAGCGAGTTCTCCACGGGGAACAGTATGATGAAGGCGATTAAATTTGTCACCGTATAACATTCATAACGACTTCTCTCATATTCAAACTATTTAGTTAGTCTAATGAATGATATTACTCGTTGTATATAAATGGAAAGCAAAAAAACGATCAAGAAAATCAATCAATTAAAGGCAAAATAAAGACTTTCCATTACTTTGAATCGACGGGCTAGTCTGTATTGTTTTAATTAATGTGATTTAACTGCCAATGTCGGGATTTATCGACAGAACAGATGATAATAAACTATCTGAAATGGTATGCCAAGAATTGTAATGAATATACATGTGTATCTGGTATCATATTCGTGATATCATTATGTCAGTTTATAACAGAAGTACCGACATAACGTTACGAAATCTGTTGTTATTACCATAGGTACTGATGGATTACAACACAGATGAAAGACGTGATCTATTGCTTGATGTTTATACAGTATGATGTACGAAAATCCTATGATTTTAGATTTCCTAACCGTAGTTGTCTTATTGGTATATCTGTGTGATGCAAATTGTTTGATATATTGGTAATTGGTAAATCTTTAAAACCTAAATAAATCACGTTTTTACATGCTTTTCGACATTGGCATACATTACTGTCTGGTAGACGTCAATAAATGTCATTAAAATAAATATTATGTTTATAATTAGATAAAATATAATGTTTGTGTTTTGAAAACGATATCTGAAAAAGAAATTAAACGTCAATAATTTTATTTTAAACTTAAATTGTGGCTTATTCCCAAGAAAAATAGTAATTACTATTAGAAAAACTGCAATCAAACCTGCGATTTATACGGGGTGTTTCAAAAAAAGGGTAGGTTTTCCCTACCCCGTCTCCAGGGTAGGTAAAAAACTGAAAAATAATTGGGGATTGCTTAGTAAAAAATTTTTGTAACGCCATCCGTTTTCAAGATACAGGGCGTTGAAGAAAAAAAAATTTTACGCATTTTTTACGATTTTGCCGAAACTACTGGCAACATTGTAATGAAATTTTAAACGAATATGTTTTGGAAGCTGATACATCCCATTAATTTGTTTTTATATCTGATTCTCATAGAGGGCGCTAGTTACACGGATCGTACTAAGTATTAGTCAATATAACTTTTTTAAGAGTATAATTATTAATCAAAATTTCAAGTAAACTTAAACATCATTCAATTTTAGACGAAAAAGGTACTTTTGGTAAAACTCAATACTGTGTACCATTTTCGGAATATTTTGATTTGAAGATTATGAAGTAATAATTGATGCTGGTAGTAATGATAAAGTTCTAATGGGTATACCTCTATTTTCTCCAAGTGTGCCATGGAAATCTGACATTTATTGATTGTTATGACGATAAATCAACAATAATTAGAGTTTTGAAACTTTGTTATTTGTAAAATCAAATCAAAATGTACTCAAATGTTGAATACACTGACATGTTATTAACCTTAGACGAATGTTTAGGATGTTCTAGTGCAGCTGTATACCTCACGACGAACTTTTATACCTCAATTTTAGGGGCTTGGACGAAAATGTATACCTTCTTTTATGACACTCATTATTTTGGACGAAACTGTAATCGCCGGATGTTTGGTGTTTATAAACTCCTACGGTAATTGTCTTTTGGTTTTTCTCACTGTACCAACATATGTCAGATTGTGATCATGACGAAGTTTTGTAATAAGCTCAAAGCTGGTAATCCAATTATACACGTAAGGTTTATTTTAGTGCCCGATATTGAACCAATTAATCTCTTGACAATACTAACTGGATAATTTTTGAAATGAAAGGGTACCTCTGGTTGTAAACAACATATGGTTTTAGATTTAATGTATATCTAGTCTTTGCATTATTTTGCATCATCAAATATGGATTTTTAATCCATATTTGTTCAGTTTGAACAAATATGAATATGAAGGAATATACTGTTTAAAACCGCATCTTCCCCGAAATGTGCATTATTTAAACAGTAAACAGTTGTCTTATAGGCGCTAGCTTATCGTACAATTTTTTTTGTCTTGAGTTTTTCAATCATCAAATCTAAAAATTTTAACAAAAATAAAAAACGTTGCTGTCACATGGTTAACCAAAACATTTCAACCCCGCTGCCATCTCGCTCCCACAACTCTTCTGTGCTTAACCGATTACTTTTCAAATACCCAGCTAAATAAAGCAATCCTAGTAAAGCTCTTATTTCGATTACATCAGTATTTTTAGCAGAACGGGTTCTGTTATACACCTCTTTCATTTGATCTATATATTTGTTCGTACTTTCAACAATATTGTTTAAAATGTCTTCGGAAAAAAAATTCCAACAATCAATTATGTTTGGCATTCTTGCCATATACTTTTACACCCGGTAAGGGAAAAACTAATAAATTGACTTAATTGAGTTATTACCGTTTGTACCGGGCAGTGTTTTTTCCAGACTGGTCCATCTTTGCCTATAAAAGTAGCAATCCGTGAAACATTTGCTGGTATTACATCCACTTCGCAATCATCGCCATCACCCTCTTATTCAGTAACTGAATCTGAAAGATGTTCCTTTATGTTATCTACTTCATCCTTTGATTCAATGTCATCAAAATGTTGATCTGTGTCAGTTTCTACTTTATCAAGCAACTGAAGTAAACGACTTTGTCCTTTTCATAGCTCATTGTGCTAAAAATAATAAATTTGATTAAGCAAAATGTAAAATAATACATGTTTACATAATAGAATACATAATATCAGCAAAATTACTCACCACTTGTAAAATAAATTCCAAGAAACGAAAATAAAACAAGTCACTTGAGCTATTTAAGTGGTGGCGTCAAGTCTAATGAACCCAAATAGGCTATAACAATAAAAATAAAAGTCTGGCAAAAATTCTCGTCTCGACGGTCGAAGCAATAATAAATATTAGTAAGGTACCAAGAGCACGAAGTTAATAGTTTAAACCCCACTCTTTTTATACTGTCTAATACGACGCTTGGATCTGAGAGACTTAGCGCCATCGCTGCAGAGTTAAACTCAAAAATGAAATCTTCTTCTTCTTCTTAAAGCGCCTATCCGTTCCGGACGTTGGCGATCATCACGGCGATCATCAAAATGAAATACGGGTATCATATTTCCCATTACAGTAATAATTTGCACTTATACGTAGAATCGTCAATATTAATCTCAAAGCCCGTCTACACTGGTTTATATACAGTGATGAGTGTCTTACCACCCGGCTTTTTAACGTAAGAGATAGGAAACACAGTTACCTTGTAAAATAAAAAGAGATGAAACTCGTAGAGGTGAGAAATAATCGATAGAAACCTATAATTTACATTACATTACATTACCACTATCGATAGTCTCACACCTTTAGACGTTAGCTTCGAGCTAAATCACCTCGGTCATAATTATTATGTGTAACGTCGTATGTGTGACGTATTTCCATTTTTTAATTTCGCATAAAGTAAAAACTGATTGACCACAATAAAGCAAAAATGTGAATAAAATAATTTAATTAATAGTGATTATTTAATCAAAAGTTTTAAATTATTAACCAAGAATAATTTCTACTATGATTTGAACAGCAGCAGAACAATAACCCAAACTGTCACTTAATAATTATAAAAGTCTGTTCAAGTTCAAGGCACGATGTTCTCATCCAGGTGCTCAGGGTTCGAATCCAACATGGAGGTTTTACTTTTTTAAAAATTAAGATTTGAAATTATGCAGATATTATATCGTTTTTCTTTAAATCACTAAACATTTATTTCAGTCTATATTAGAAGTGTTTATAGTAAAACATGAAAATCTTATTGAAAAAACAATGTACTTTCGAAAATAAAGTAAAAATTCTTCAAACATAAAAGAACTTTCTAAATAAATGTACTTACAAAAAATGTTTGAATAGGTAGAAATTCTATAAAAATATTCTAAATAAACGTATTTTATTCTAATGAAATGTATTTACAAAAAATGTTCGAATAAGCCTCTCCATTAGCAGCAGAACAATAACCCAATCTATTATAAAAGTTTCGCCTAACATTCGTTAATGTTTCTGGACAATACCTCTCAATGAATCAAAGATCTTTTCTCTTAATTCTTGGAGATAATTAGGCCTACCGTTTTTAATTCCATATAGTTTGGACTTGATATATCCCCACATAAAAAAATCACAAGGTGCAAGATCAGGTGATCTTGCAGGCCAAAAAATATCTCCGTGACCACTAATCAATCGATTAGGAAAAGTCGCTCTGAGATATTCACTGACAATGCGAGAATTATGTGCAGGACAACCATCGTGTTGAAACCATATGGAATCGAAAAGTATTGGTAAATTACGAAGGGCTGGTACAATTTGATTTTGCAGAAGTTGCAAGTATTTCCGCCCAGTCAACATACCGTCTATAAAAAATGGACCAATGACATGATTCCCTATTATGCCTCCCCAAACATTTACTTTTCGAGGACGCTGGGTACGAGCGACATAAATCTGACGAGGATTTCCTCGAGACCAATACCGAGCATTCATTGAATTGTGACGGCCATGCAATGAAAACGTATATTCGTCGGTGAACAAAACGTTCTCTAAAAAATGTTCATCTTGATGTGACATTTCCATTGCAGTTTGACAAAATTCTAAACGTCTATATTAATCCCCAGGGAAATGTTCGTTGGATTTATGAAGTTTATAGGGACGGTATCCATGTCTTTTCAAAATTTTACCTACTCTTAATCTTGAAATTCCATATTGTTCTCCGAGACGAGATGTTGATTGGGTAGGATTTTGCTCAATACTTGCACAAATCAAAGTGTTCCTTAGTTAGAAATCTGGATTTACCTCCTTTCGTCTACGAACTTCTCTTGGAGCGAACACTGATCCATAAGTAAAAAATGTTACCGATAATAGACTGAATTGTTGATCGTGCTGGAGCCGGCCTATTTGGAAACATATTTACAAATTGTTGTCTAATCGTGTTGTCTGATAATCCATTCACATAACAGACAACATTTTGCACTTTTTCCTCGACCGTTAAAACCATTTTTACGAATTGTTTTTTCAATAAAAAGTTTCTGTTTACCGTGCAAAAACACTTCTCGATATGTTATTATTTGATGGCTGAAGGCTTGATGATTTGGTTAGCTGTAAAGCAGGCAGCTGTTCGCGCGCATCCATTCCAATGTTGTCAATTGTTTTGAAAATCATTACCTGTACAGAAGAATTAATATTATCACTGAGAATTTAGTGATGGATTTGACATTAAACAGTCTTCAATGAGTTTTTCGAAATCTTGTTACCTAATATGTATCATATTTTTTATTATTTTTTGATTGAATAAAACAAAAATTTTATCCTTGGTGTGAATTGAACCTTAACCTTCTTGTCAATAGACCACGTCTCTAACTTTTACACCAATTCCACATACAATAATTGTTTGCGGACAGAACATACCTACCTTTAGTTTAGTCAAATATTTCAGTTGAGTTATTTTTATTATTAACTTACTTAAAGATTTATAATTTAAAATCGCTACTAATTAATGTTTTTTACTATAATATATCTTAATTTATTCAATTATGTATTCTCACATCAGAAACTATGAAAATAAAATATTTTCGAGGTCATCCGTATAATTATGACTGAAGTCAAATAGCCACGTCTAAAACTAGTTTATCTCGTACTATCTCACAACTTAATCTATCTTCTATCCTTTCCGCTATTTTGCCCGGTGGTAAGACACTCATCACTGTATAATAAGACCAAACTGTCTGTAAAATAGCTTAATCAACTCAGTAAATTCTCGAAGGTCATCTATATGCCGATAAAATCAGTTTGTGGAATATTTCGACCGCATCACCGTTTCTCCACCTTATCATAAAGAAAAACCAGTCCCAAGGTTTCATCACTCTGTTTTTCTGAATTAATTCAGTCATTAATACCTTTGTCTTCAGATCAATATGCCTTTGCGATGATACAAGTAAACCCGCTGAGCTCTCTAGTTTAAAATAAGTCTTCATCCAAAACGGTTACAACAAAAATTACATAAATAGGAGTATTCACAGACATCAATCTCCCAATCAATCTCAACGCCAAGACCCAATCAGACCCTCACCATACGAAAGCTTTTTTTGCTTAGATCAAAGGTGTCACTGACAAAATCGATAAAATTCTTAAATCAATAGGTATAAAGACAATATTTCATAGTACTACTTTACAAGATTCATTTAATAGCATAATTGTATAGTCTCAAGAATGTATCACCAGGTTTTGATCTTTGTCTTAAGAAATTACAATATTGGGAGACTTCTCATAAAAGATTATTAATAATTACATTAGTAAACTCAATGCTTGTTTGTAACACTTTAAACTTTGCTCATTAATAATAATATCTTAATAATAGTAACTTGTTTCTTTATATACCTTAAATAAATACATACGAAAATAAAGAATAAAAGACTTTCTACCTCTTTATAAAATACCAAAGATTCAATGTCTTAAAATTGTCGGTATAATCAATCAAAGACAAAATAAAACGCGACTGTGTCTTTTTTTAAAGACAATAAAATAAATGGAAATAAAAACCTTAATACATTTTAACTCATCCATTACCAAAACCTGGAACAAAATATACACTTCATTTATAAGCAGGGCAAGCCTGATATAGCTTCGAATTATGTTAAAGGCCGTCATCGCCCTCCTTAATAAAGAAATAACAAATTCAATGGGCCCAATCGAGTCCCGAAAAGCTGCGGTCCTCCTCGGATTTTTCTTTTGTTTTCTGGAAATAAATATACAGTAACGTGGAAAGTGACATGAATAGGCCCTGTTTTCTTCCATGGTTAGAGGTGGGAACGGTTATAGATTTAGAAAATGGTTGGCAAGGATTCTTCATTTAAAATACAGTTAAGCTATTACATTTTTTTTTGTGATATTAAATCTACAACACATCATCATAATCTAATAAACCAATAGCAATGGTCAGTCGACCAATAAGTATTTTCACATAACACAAAATATTGTTCTATTTCTGTGTGATGCATTTTTAATCCTTTCTTCTTTTTTTGTATTTTATCTATTTAATAGAATACATTTTAAAACTATTTATACTCTAGTAAATGACTGTTTTGGAGTGTAAATTTTCTCGCCACGACGGATTTGCTTCAAAATTTGGATTTAGGTTCCTCTTGCCCTCTACTTCACTTTTATACTTAAACCCAGGTTGCTTTTGCTTGGGAGGGCGAAAGCCTCTGCTTCTCGAAAGTAAAACAACATGTATTCAAAATAAGTCCCGAAATGGATAAATTGACTAATTCAAAGCGAAGTGATGAGAAAAATAACGATTTTAGAGTTCTTGTAATGGAATATAATAATACTAGTCTAGGCGGGATCTATTTTGGATTGGACATTTTCCATAGGAAGCTATCTTTTTGCTGGAATCCCTTCAGGATATGCCCAATATCGATAATCACGATATGCGCCGTTCGCAAACCCTGTGCTAAATTTTTTATTTAACAGAATCTGAAAACAATTAAAAATTTCTCATTTTTTGCTCCTATTTTCGTTTATAATTCGGAAAATATTGATCCTAGAGAAAAAATTATAAGAAGTTAAAAGTTTCGTTATTCAATTTTACACAATATTTTGTTAGCTAGAAATTGAACATTTAATGTTTATTGTTGAAAAAATAGCAATAATTGGAAAAAAAAGTACAAAAAAACGAAGTTAATCCTTTAAATGTTTTCGCCTTTCTAAACTTGACTTACAAGCTCCATATTCCGCCTAGAGAAACCTTTTAATATGTTTAAAACGTGTGCTAAATTTTGTTAAGATCGATCGTATAGGTTTTGCATAATAATTTTGCAACCCAGCCTACTGGAAAAAAATCGCAAATTTTCAAATTTATAGTAGGTCCTAAATAAGGCCCTCAGATAATTGCAAATTTTTTTACACATAAAGGAAGGCTCAAGCTTTCAAACGCTTTTTGTAAAATTCAAATCGGTTCTCTAGGAGAGCCTAGAAATTTTTTTAAAGTTTTAAACACTTTTTATATATATTAGGCTTATAAACAAATTGAATAACTTTACGAGCTTTAAACATATCAATTTTAAAATTTATACACTTAAAGAACATTAAAAGACGCTTCTTCAAAAAAAAAGATACATTCGGCTTACTGGTTGCCGAGGTATTGAAGGTCAAAGTTGGCATTCATTTGCCTTGTAACCATAAGTAATAGAGGGCTCGATTTTAAACAAATACCCTCGTTTTGTCAAGTACTTTTTATATGAAAAGTTTTACGTAATTCGCTTCATGGCAACATCCATAAAAAAGACAAATAAAAAACCGTTTTCGCGTAAAATGTCGCTCGGAATGCATG
This sequence comes from Diabrotica undecimpunctata, assembly GCF_040954645.1. NCBI lineage: Eukaryota > Metazoa > Arthropoda > Insecta > Coleoptera > Chrysomelidae > Diabrotica > Diabrotica undecimpunctata. The sequence continues at coordinate 13,616,298 of NC_092803.1, read as the reverse complement.
AGAGGTGGTGGTGGATGACATTCACTCGAAATGTGAATCAGCGAGTTCAAAATCATAGCGCGCGCTAAAAATTGCATTATCTCGGCTTCTTGTTAACCAATTTTTTTTTTTTTTAATCGATGTCTCGGACGACAAGGATTTCAAATATCATATTTTCAAATGCCATTTTTAATTGCAAATTGGGAAATTTGCAATAAACAATTGTATGTTAAACAAGTAATTGCATTTTTTCTTCATGCATTTTTTTTTGAGCTTACAATTTATATATTGAAGTTAATTGTTACTTTTAGTAAACAAATATGTATTTATAAATTGTTAATAAATAATAAGTCTTTTTCTTTTTTTGGAAGGACAAGAATCTTAAGGTCTTATTTCTTCCTCAAAACCTTCATTTTCCATTTCAATATCTTCATCCTCAATCTGTAAATTTAATGTTTGTTCTCCTTTATCTGTAGCTTGTAAAGTTATTCAATTTGTTTATAAGCCAAAAAAATGTTTAAAACTTAATTTTCTAGGCTCTCCTAGTAACCCGATTTGAATTTTACAAAATGCGCTTGAAAGCTTGAGCCTTCCTTTATATGTAAAAAAATTTGAAACTATCTGAGAGCCTTATTTAGGGCCTACTATACATTTGAAAATTTGCGATTTTTTTCCAGTATGCAGGATTGCAAAATTATTATGCAAAACCTATCCGACCGATCTTAACAAAATTTAGCACACGTTTTAAACATATTAAAAAGTTTTTCTAGGCGGAATATGGAACTTTTAAGTCAAATTTAGAAAGTCGAAAACATTTAAAGGATTAACTTCATTTTTTTGTACTTTTTTCTCCAATTATTGCTATTTTTTCAACAAAAAACATTAAAGTTTTAATTTCTAGCTAACGAAATATTGTGTAAAATTAAATAACGAAACTTTTAACTTCTTATAATTTTTTCTCTAGGATCAATATTTTCCGAATTATAAACGAAAATAGGAGTAAAAAAATGAGAAATTTTAAATTGTTTTCTTCTTCTTCTTCTTCTTCTTCTCTTTTTCAGATTTTGTTAAATAAAAAATTCAGCACAGGGTTTGCGACTGGCGCATATCGTGATTATCGATATTGGGCACATCCTGAAGGAATTCCAGCAAAAAAATAGCTTCCTATGGAAAATGTCCATTATGGTCTGAATTTCTACAGATCCCGCCTAGTCTATACCTGCATTATAAATCTTGATGCATCTTCAGCTCAAATTTTACAGAACAGGATCTTAAGAGTACAATTACCAACTACAGCTAATAAATTAGAACCTACAATCCAGAAACAAGTATATTCGAATGTGTGCAAAGATAAAAAGAAATTACAATTACATTATGATAAGACATTACGAAGAAAACCAGTAGAGTTTAGAAAGGGAGATAGGATAGTAATAAGGAGTTCAAAAGATAATTATTGGCATAAAGCAATTGTATTAGAAAAGGCCAATGAACGTAGATCATATTGGGTGAGGAAAGAAGATAACAATAAAATTATTAGAAGCAATTCACACCAAATGAAATATTTATACACCAGAACACTTGACAAAGATATCATTTTAGAACCCAAGTTGTAACCTGATATTTGGCCACAAAGTGTTCATAAGGATACCGCTAGCATCCACGTAAACGATACTGTTAATAAAATCATTGGGTGCCCAAGCACAAATATAAAATCAGTACCTATGTTGAGTCATAATGTCAACCCAAATATTGAGACTTCTAATAGGTATAATACCGGAGTTGGTCGTAATATAAAATCCCATATTTTTCAGAAATAAAAATATCTAGTTTAAATTTTTATTTACTTAACGATAAATAATGACATACAATGACAGACAGTACTTACAGCGGCTACTTCATTTTAAATAATTTTTTAGTGGGAATATAAATAGGTATGTTTGGTTGCCTACACCACAGGTAACTGCCAATCACAGAGTGTTAAATGTGGTTAAATTAATTTATACAAGCAATGTATGTTGTGTTGCCTATAATAAAATCGTTCATTAATAGAAAATCATTCATTAATAGGGGTTATTAATCAATGATTTTGAGGGTGTTAAAATTAATCATAAATGGAAGGTCGACGAAAAATATATTTATAGAACTGAGTAATAGTGTAGCAAGGGTCTGCGTGACATATACATGACAGGCCAGTCAAAAGGTTGAACAAATTGTCATGGATTTGACAGATGCCTGATTTTCTTAGATATTTGTTACACATAAGTTTACTTAAGATTAAGATTGTCTATCTTGTAAACAGATAAAATATAAAACATAACTCAAAAAGTAAGTATTAATCGAAAACAAAAAATGTTTAGCAAAACTGTAGCTTATAAAAAAAATGACTTACTTATGTAGTCATTTAAGTATGTATGACTTAATAATGTAAGTCCGTAGACCAAGTAGAAGCAGAGTAGCTCATGAAAAGTTCTTTCTTATTTTTTAAATTCCAAATCGAATAATTCAACGTGAAATAATAAAAAAAAGTTGGTCATACATTTTTAGTGCGTCTCCTGCTATAATAAATTGTTAGTGTTTTTTTCTGAGATAGTCTGTCAAATAATTCTTAAACTTTTCATTTTAAGTATTATTTGATTCAGTTTATTGAGATCTACAAATTTTGTTTTCCAAATATTTGATTTGATATTGTATTGTCTTGTTTGTTGATAGGATTATAAAGGACTCATTTTCTATTAAGAATTTATTAGCTCTTTGCTCTTTTAGTGTCACATTATATTTCAAAATTCTTACATAAATTGTTCTAAGTGTTCTAAGTATTATATTTTTTTCGTCACAATTGTATTTCCCATAAAAAATACAAAAATGTTACAAAATAACCGCATGCGAACCATCGCCCACCTCTAGACAGAATACATAATAGATGCCGAAAAATCTCATTTAATTCCGCCCTATTATCCGGATTCGTATATCTCCCTCGCTATTTCTTATACGTACAATGAATCTCAATAATTTTCCTTCACCTAAAGACGGTATTGTGTACAAAGAAATATTAATGGTGGCCGATATTTTTGTTTTTTTGTTTGTAGCTGTTCTCACAATGGAGTTACGCTTCCAAATGGACGATAAACCGGCGAGTTCTTTTTCCACGTTCCCTTTCTTTTGTGTGGATGTCTTAATGTTGGGTTAAACCTAAACACGTGTCCCGATAAAGTTATTAAGGAGGTTTTTACCTGTTTTATATATAAAGCAATGTGTAACTTGTGATCCCTACTGTCGGCATCCTTACAAATATTTACTGTTATTTGTTTATATATTGTCGTCTTAATTAAATAGGTAGTAATGATAAGAAGTAGTAACATCATAATGTGTTTTAACAAATCAAAGGATTAATTATTTTTACGCCAAAATGGCATTGGTCTCTAAATACTTTAAAAAAATTATTAAATTGCATATTTACAATCTACTCATAAACAGTACATTTAAGTAATTAGTAAATGTGACGACAATATTAACTTGATTTGGGTACCGTCCAACGAAAATTCTCCATTTTCACCTATGTAACTAGGTTTTCTGGCCAAGACCTCTTGAGTCTTCGTTCCTTCATTGGTGGCTGATATAATTCACTGATAATTTGGCTTTGGTGTGTTGAATTACTAATTTTGGCCTTGTTAGTGTAAAGTATTATGACATCTTTTACAGTTTGTACTCCTGGCTCATTGTGGATGGTTGCATGGCTTACGTACAAAGCAACGTCTATCATACGCAATGTTTTTAATTTTAAAGGTCTGCAAAATTTGCAGACAGCCCCAGAGTTCTACGCCGTAAGTCCATATTGGTTTAGTATGGCTGTGTAAAGTATTTTTTTCTCCAGTGTTAGTTGTGACTTTCTGCCAAGCAACCAATTTATTTGGTTCAGTTATATTGGCGTTAGTATTTTGCTTCCAGATGAGCTTTCGGTTCAAATGCAACCAAAGATATTTCACTACGTCTCTAGCAGGAATAGGTGCGTTGTTTAGACTAACTTGTGGAAAGGTGCGTTTTCTTGTTGTATATGTGATCTGGGCTAATTTTTTGTTGTGGACTTGAATTTTTGATTTTGTCAACCAATTCTCTAATATATGCAAGTAATTTTCAGCTGCTATGTCTGTGTCTTTGTTTGAAACGAAAACGGCTGTATCATCGGTAAAAGTTGCCACTGTAACGTCATCTGTAATATGTATGTCAGCACTTAAGATTAAGTACAGAAAGGGACCGAAGACATTTCCCTGATGAACTCCGAATTAAATTGAGTGATAGGTTGAGATATAATCTTTTTGAAACGAACGTTGGTTAATATAGGACTTCAGGATAAGGTTCATATCGCTAGGCAGTAAAGATTTTGTATTATCCTCTTACTACAATTCTATATGTTGTATCCTGCTAAAGTTGGTATCTGTGGAATACAATTTTCTTTTCTCTGGCCTTGGAACTGGAATACAATTGGGGGTGACCTTTGATTTTTTGATTGAGTGGTTGATGTTTGGTTATCAGTGTCGTTGTCTTCTAGTATTTGGAATCTGTTGTTTGTTGTGGTTTGTGTTTTTAGCTTAGTAGGTCTATTTGTTGGTACTTTCTTTCTTTTTTGGTTACTTTTTACCACGAGGGAGTTTTATGTTCATTTGTAGGACTTTCCATTTCTCCTTTGCTCGATGTCTACGTTATAGAGTATTTGGATTTTCGACTATATGCTGAGGAAGTTGTATTTGATTCGAATGAGTGTATAAGGGTGCTGAATTTGTAATACCTTAAGCCAGTGGAGGTGGTCGTGGCTGAAAGTTATATCGCTTAGCAGAAGTAGTAGGGAAGTGTAGTAATTAGTTTTGGTGGTACTGTGACATATCTACCAATATTGTATTTGGCTGTTGTAGAAGTACGTATGCTGTTTGCATCCCTGGCATTGGATATGATTGTTGGCCGAATGGATTAGTCTGCTGGTTGAGACTTAATCCGGATACATTCCTAAAAAATTAAGGAATTAAATTTAATGATGATTAAATTTTTATCCTTTTATGTAGTTGGTTCTCTCCCATAAGAACATTAATAACAACTGTCAACTGTTTTATTTATTTTGTTTTTAATCAGCTGTAAATTTATTTTCATGTAGTGATTTGATGAAATTCTGTTAAATTAAGATTTTGCAAGCACTCTCCCAGAGGGTAGATATTGCACTTACACTTTTATTAGACAAATTTTTACAAATTAGTAAACGGTTAATTTGTGAGTTATTTGGTGATATCGATAACCTAACGAATAGCTGTTGTTAGCCGGTAATGGTTCAACTGCACTCTTTCAAAATAAAATTGCCACTACTTTTTACTCGTTATGTAGTTTGAGTTTTTTAGATGTCTCATCTAGATATCTAACAATATAGAAGAAAATATGACACAAATATTGCATTATGTTTAGATTAGATTAGATCGTTTCTATTACAGTAAAGGCCGATTCACATTATACATCAGGTCACGCTCCGCTGACGCTCAGCTCAAGGTTCGGTCAAGTATTCTTACACGCATCTTAAATGGTGCTATTCACAGTAAACACAACGCTCACGTTCCGTCCCGCTCTCTTGACCGCGGCGATTCTCCAGGAGAATAGTTTGATCGTGACTTGATCTGAGTGGAGTGGAGCGGCAGAGTAGTGTGAATTAGTAACAGTCAGGTGAAGGTACGATTTTCGCAGCTCGATGGATAACGAACAGTTGATTGAATTGGTGCGCTGCTGTAAGGAATTGTACAACCAGGGAGATAGACTGTATTTTGATACGGTACATAAAATACGGTACAATAAAATTTATGTTTTGTCTTTCGGAAGTACTGAAAAAATTTAGTTTCATCGTCATAGAGACCTTTATACAGAGTAAAAAACTCCCCTTCTGTTTTCCTTGTTTTTAAAATTGTGCACCCATATTCTTGGCTGTTTATTGGTTGACTGAAGCTCTTCTTCGTCCAAACATAAAGCAATGACAGCCAAATCACTGTTAGAAAAATCTTTAAACATGTTAAACAAATTTATATATGCAAAGAACTGTGCCTATTCTCTGAGTCCCGCCAAATTGAATAGTATACCGAAATTCTTGATCGTGAGCGGAGCGTCACCTGAGCGCCTACTGTGAATAGTGTACACAATTCTTGATCGTGAGCGGAACTTGAGCGGAGCGTGACCTGAACGTCTAATGTGAATCGGCCTTTAAGCTATTAGAAATCTGCATCAATTCTTTCATCAAAGGGATTGACGTAAGCCAATTGTCAATCGTCATGTTACGAGTATATGTTCAAATATTATCAGTAAGTTGTAAGGTCAAAAATCAGTATCTTTGCCACTAGTTGAAATCTTGAATAGTCCTTCTGGCTGCTGTCTAACATACACCTCTATCTGGCTTGTATAACATGAAGATGAAGATGAAGATATATTTTTATCCCGTATTTATTTGGTTTTTATGGTATATATTAACGAAAGCCACATTTATCTTTTGATCCTGGTAGCATTTCGTCAATAGTTAATGTTTAGAATGATTCTCACTATTTGAACAATCCATCATTCCGGCCTTACAACTCTGCGTGGGTCCTAGCCTCCTCAAGAATTTCTCTCCAGTCGTCCCTATCCATCGCCTTTCTCTGCTAAGCACGTATTCCCATATTTCTCATGTCTGCATCGATGTTATCAAGAAACCTTATTCTGGGTCTTTCTCTTTTTCTCTGACCAATGGGTCTTTCAAGAACATTTTTCTAGCTGGGTCATTTTGTTTCACCGGCATTACATGCCCTATCCACCTCAGACGTCCTATCTTAATATGTTTTACGATCTCAGGTTCCTGGTATACTCTATAAAGTTCGAAGTTCTATCGTCTTCTCTACACTCCATTGTCATTCACTGTTCCATAGATTCGCCTTAGTACCTTTTTTTCGAAACATCTTAACACGTTCTCATTATTTTTTGTTAGAGCCCAGTTGGCCGTGCAAATTCTGCGGTTGATCTCTGCGGTAATATTATTTTCAGTGTTAAGGAGCGCTCCCAGGTACACAAATTCGTTCACTGCCTCGAAGACGTCATTTTATAAAACAAGTGGTCTTAGGATTTGTGGTTGCATGCTTATTTCCATATACTTTGTTTTGTTGGTGTTTATTATTAAACCCAGTTTTGTAGCTGATTCTTTTAATGCTACATACGCCTCTCGTACAGCGTTTTCCGTTCTCCCAACAATATTGATATCATCAGCATAGGTTAGAATTTGCACTAATTTTATATATACTGAACCAGTGGTTGTAATTTGTGACATACGTATTACTTTTTCCAGAGCTAGATTGAAGAGTATACAGGAGAGAGGGTCTCCCTGGCGCAGCCAGGAATTTAATGTAATGCCATTGTGGTATCATGGCCACCTTCTTTAGAGAGTTCAGCTAGGATATTATCTATTCCGGGTGAATTGTTTCTGGCTAGTTTTTTAACTGCACCTTTAACTTTAAGATTCTTGATGGTTCCTCTTTACTCTCGTCTGCTCCCCTTACCTCATCTCTTTCGTCTTCCAGATTTTCTTCTTCTTCCTCCACATTAAGTGCCTGGTTAAAGTATTCCACCCATCTACTCAATACATCTTTCCTTGTTGTTAATAGGACTTAAATGCCTTAAATTGCCTTAAATTATTTTCTATTGATATTAACTTTATTATAGAATGCTCTAAATTCTTTCTCTCTGTTGAGGTTTTCTATATATTTAAGTTCCTCCATTTGAAGAATTACTTACAAAATTATCAGAAAGAGTTTATATAGGTGCCAGATTATGTAGTGATCTTCTTTCTTCACGAGAATTCATGTCGTCAAAACATAAATCTTGTAGGAGAAATATAAGTTGCTCTAAACATATGCTAAGAGAAATAAGTCTATATCTGATCCATCGGCTTTCCACATGTCTTTATCGTTTAGGCGGTTTCCCTTATAAACTCCGGCCAAGTACAGTAGCCCCAGTAGAGAACGAATCTTAATCGCGTTTGAAAGTGTAGCATCTCGAGGTCGGGAAAATTGTGGTGAATAGACTCAATATATTGATTTGTAAATTCAATAATTAAATTAATCATACCATCATCGATAAAGTATTTATAAATTTTCAATAACGTTTCGAGTTCCAATAACGTTCTAGGAAAGAAAATTTTAATTACCACGACGGAAAATATAATATTTTAACCAAAATAGCTATTTAAATCACATTAATTAAAAATACATTCGAAAAACTTACTTAAAAATAAAAAACAGTTTTTAAAAAAGAAAATACAATGTTCAATATTTTTGTCTGCGAGCTTAATAAACGACTTTTAAAATAAATTTTAATAACTTATACTTTTAGCAATTTTTGCTTCGTTGAACCTGGTGTACCTTGTGAAGGAAAATTCTAAACTGATCTCTGCCTACAACGATTCACCCTTATTTAGGTGTGGATTGTTTTTAAAGTATTATTAACGACCACCATCATTTTCATTCTTTCTGGCTGGCCAAGGCAGGCGAACGTGTAATACAAGTTGTACTCTCCAAGGGGGCCCATAAATAAAGATCTCTCGTAATATGTTGACAACACAAAGCTCCGGGGATTCCCGTCTAAATCATACCGACGCGTACTTTTTATGCGTTTGACGACGACGAATGAACGACCGATTATTACCCGAAAAAGCTAAACGCAGAAGCGAGGGCCACGAAGAGAGAGAGAGGAAAACAATGAGAATGATAAAAATATTTGTTCGGGAATAATATAAGAAGTTCTTCAGATGTATAGTATATGAAGTATCTGTTCTGTTGAACTTTGTTCTCATGTTTATATGTTCTTTTGTCTATTTCATGCATATTTCTTATTTTTTAGTAGTGTTGTAGGTATTTTTAATTTAGATAGGTATGGATATGGGATTATTTCTCTTTCTTTAGAGCTAAATGCTGTAAAAGAATAATTTGTTGAAGAGGCTGGGCTGAAGGGACAACTTTAATCTAGGGATGGGTCACAATATATCTCTTAGGTCGAGTGGAGGGGTGCCACCATAGACATATAATGCAAGATAGACTGATCTCTATCTTGCATTATATGTCTATGGTCGCACCCCTCCACAGACATATAATGCAAGATAGACTGATCGTTGCAACACCAGACCGTTTCTTCAGTGCGACAAAGCAAACTGGCGCAGGGCAGTCCCTGCATCTCTTTCTTATTAGCCAGGTTTATCGACCAAGTGACCTAAATGAACAATGAGAAGATCACGTGTCGATCAAGTCGGCTCACTAGAAAGAGTTGTTTGTTCTAAAAGCTGGTGTTATTCTTTTCTTTTTTATGTGTTTGGCTATTTTTGTTGATATCTTGCCTGTATATGTAATCGAGCACAAGGTACTGGGTTTTTTCTCTGGTGGTAGAAAAACTAATTTCAAGGCTTTCTTATGTAGTTTTTGGTTTAAAATTTTATTTATTGTGTGTTCGTTGTACCCATTGCTTACTGCTATTTGCTTAATGATATTCAGTTTTATCTCGAAGTTATTTTTTGACATGGGAATTTCTATTAATCTATTTAACATGCTATGGTAGGCAGCCAGTTTTTGTTGTGTAGGATGGGATGATGAATTGTGTATAGTTGTGTCTGACTGACTACTATTGTTTTAGTTTTCTGAGATGAGATTTTCATATTAAATTCTTTTGCTCTTATGTTAAATTTGTGGACCAGTCTTTGCAGGCTATCTTCATCCTGGGCTATCAATATTGCGTCGTCTGCGTAACAGAGTATTTTCATTTCTTTGTTTCCCATTCTGTATCCTCTTCCTTTGTTAACGCTTGTGATGATTTCATCCATAATCAAATTGAAGAGCATGGGGCTTAATGAATCCCCTTGTCTTATTCCACTGAATATTTATATAGGTTCTCGGTTGTCCATCTATTCTTACTTCTATTTTGTTATTTTGTTAGATGATTTCGATAGTTTTTATAATATTTAGGGGAACTTCTCCATTATATAGAAGATGAATTTCATCTTTGAGTCTCACTCTGTCAAATGCTTTCTTTAGATCAATCAGACACAGAAATGCTGGTCTACTATACTGTAATAGTGATTTCTCAGTAATTTGCTTTATAACAAATATTGCATCTGTACACACTGTTCACTACGCAAACCCTGTTGTTCATCTGCTCAACTTATCCTCTGATTTATTAGCACTTGGAAAATTTTAGTTGTAAGTTTTAGCGTAGCATTTATTAAGTTTATACCTTTGTAGCTTTCTGACTGTTTTTATCTCCTTTTTTGATAGTAGAATTAGTTCGTTCGTTAATTGTTCTGTCATTGCTGCTCCACAATATTTCCGTAACTCGTTTGGTATCCCGTCTTTACCTGCTGCTTTTCTGTTCTTCAGGTTTTCAAGTATTTTTCGAACTTTCTGTACATTTATATTAAGTTCTTCATTTGTGGTAATTTCTTGTGTTTCCGGTTCTAGCGTCGTTTGTTCTTCCTCTGCATATAGCTTTTTTAAGAAGTCAATCCACGTATCCTTTTCTATGTATTTTGGTTCTATAAGTCCATTTACCTCAATTCTTTGACCTCTTATGAAGCGCCATATTTCCGTTTGCAGACAGTAAAAATCATGTTCCATTTCTTTCGAAAAACGCTCCCAGTGATCATTTTTTATTTTTTTACAAGTGCATGTGTTTCGTTTCTAATTGTCTTGTGATTATGGTATGCCTCTTGTGTTTTGGTTGACTTCGTTTGGTTGACTGGTATTTCAGGTAAGTTTTTTTCGTTTCCTTACATTTTTCCTTCACTTCTGTACAAAACCAATGGAGTTCTTTGCCTTGGAAACGATTGATTTTTAATTATATTTCTTTCACCAAGAACTTCCTTGGCCGAGGCTAAGATATTAGACTTAATTTTTACCCAGCTTTCTTTGACTTCTCACCTTCTGTGATATATGTATTTCTGCTGTTTTATTCTATTGGTTTCCAGTTACCTGGAACCAATAGATTTTTATTTTTCAGTCGTGATCCTAAGATTTGTGCAGCATTCTTCGATAGGCCCAAGTCTCTCACTAAGTCGTTTAGTTCAGCTTGGATAAATTTTTGAGGTTGGTCTATCTCAGGATTGAATTCATCTTCATCGCTTTTTTCGTCTGAACTTTCATCTGATGATTGCTGTTGGATGGTGTAAAGAAAATGTGGAGGAATAGTGATTCCTGGTTCATGAGATACAGGTCGTTTAGCAGAAGGTAAATCGGGATATTGAATTTTCTGTATTGCTGTAATTTTCTCCATACCCTCGAAATGCCGAAGGGTAAAGAGTTACGTGTACCTTTTGTCTATTTTCTCAATAGTTCGACACTTTGTGTGGAGTCCAAGGTTTGTCCTGATCACCAAACTTTACAAGCACCAATAAGGTACTTGTTTGCACTAGTACATAATATCTCACAAGGTTTTTTTTTAATTTCGTGAAAAATTTTGACGTGATGGGCTTAAACCGAATTCATATTCAGAATCGGCGTACCCGTATTAGCTAAGGACACAATGTCAAACTCAAAACACCAAAAATCATGTCGGCCTGTGATTTTTTTTTATGGTGATGTTAACATATGTGGATTTGTATATTTTTATTAGTAGGTGGTAATAATCTTGTAGTATCTGCATATATGCATATTTAAGTGCATATTTTCAGGCTTTTTAATGCATATCTGCATGCAAATTTTACTAATTTTAATTGCATAATTATACGAACCTTAGTTATTACATATATGATATAAAAACTTCCTATCAGTATTTTTAAGATAGTCTTTGCTATAAAATTAAATACGTTTTAATCCATTTTTTCGCTGAATTTACATCTTTAAAACTTTGTTCTTATTTTAATATCGTCCCACATCACTTCTTTGAATCCCAGCCGATCTTCGTTAAAAAGACTTATCGAAGAAAGATTTATCTGTCCTAATCTTGTCAAAGCCTCGCTTACGCCACTGTATTTCTGCTTTTCCGATTTCAGAAACGACCGTCGATTTTGTATTATTAAGATATAGTCCTGCCAAAGGACATTATATAGGTTTTGCCTTTTACTGAGTGTTATTTGACACTTAATCTGGCATTTTTATTTCATAATATGATATAATATTACAATCTCACGTTATTATAATCTGATAATTGATTTTATAGTTTAATTTCATAATGTGATCATATTTATATTTTAATTATGTTTATAAGATCGTCTATCAAGATCTGATAGTATTATCTGGTAATGTGATCTTATAGTGTGGCCTGACATTACAATCTGAAAAATAGTATATAGTATACCTAATATTTCACTATGATCTGATGGTTTTATTTATGAGTATTACTTTATAGTGTGACTTGCGATTGCACATCTCGACGGTGTCACGACAAAAAGGCATAAGCGCCATTGACAGTTTTTTTCAGGAGACACAAAAAACGTTTAATATCGCTTAATATTTCTTTTTTTACATTTTTTTGGCATTTTATTATTATCGAACTGAGGCATTTTGACTTACCATATGTTAGTTATAAAACAATTATTATAAACATGAGATATTTAACATTTTGGTGCTTACGCCTTTAATGTTAGGTTCTGTGGTGTTTAAGCCTTTTTGAAAGGCGGTTACCATATTTGGAAAAAAGTATTTTGATCAAAAAATGTCGCTTAGGAACTTGTACGCCTTTTAATTTTACGGAATTATAACAAAAATGGAGAATAAATCTTTTCATTTTAAAGCATAACAATTAAGTAAAAATAGTACAAATTAAACAATACACAGTAATATATTTATGAGTTTCTTAGAGTTATATTGGTGTAAAAAAATACAAAAATAAAGTTAATATAATGATCACGTTATATTAAGTAAAAAACAACAAAAACTATTAAAACGTACCATTTTTTCTACATTGATAACTAAGTAAGTTGTATTATAAAACTAATAGAAATAAAATACAAATCAAAATTTGATAACAGAAAATAACATTTATCAATAACAAAACAAACTAATAGAAACGAAGGACCGATATAACAGAAAATGAACCAGTTGATGAGCTAGAACTAATGCTGTCAATTTCAGTCTCATTTTTAAAAAATACTGTCAAGAATGATGAATCTGATTTGGAGTTTAAAGAATCATTTTGTTGTATAAAATCATTACAACCTATCTTATCATCAACTAATGAACTAAATACTATTGCGGCATTATTACTACTATCATCAGTATCATCACTATCAGGGTAAGGTACAAGCTTTTTATCACAGGTTAATAAATCAGTCTCTTCTTCGGCAGTTTCATCAATATTCTAAAATAAACGGCTGTCAATATTCAAATTTGGACTTAGAGGAAAACTGAAATCCACAATGGCATCATCATCTAGAACAGAACTAGGCATTTGGAGTTCTTGTTCATGGTCTTTTAGTACAGGCTCTAAAAGAACATCATGCTTTAGCGCTTCATTGAGGACCTCATTTTCAGTGGAAAATGAACCATGGTTTTTATTATTTTCGCTGGATTCCTGCACATTACTTTCCTGATCTTCCCAAATGGATTGCAATGCAAGATTCATTATTTTGTGCCCCCGAGAAACCATTCTAAAAACCATTAAAAAATGAAGTAAGCGCCATTCAAATGTTAGTTTTTTAAAATAATATTACTACCAAAATATAACTTTAAAATTAAAAACAAAGAAAACTATACAACAAAGTCAATATATATTTTATTTAGGTTCAAACCTTATTTAAGTTGGTTAAGTAGTAACTTTTCTATGGCAAATCTAAGTCATAGTGTATTTTGAATGGCCAAATGGCGAGTAGATAAACGAAAAAATTTTTTCTGAAAAGGCCTAACCGACAGTCGGTAAAATTGTACATTCTTATGGTATATTATGATTTCTCAAGATGAATAATCTAACTAAACGCTTAACAAAACATTAGATATTGATAATATTTCAAATTATTGTTTACCTTATTGATATAACCACGTTTTCAGACCCAAGACGTAAGCACCACCTTCCACTACGGATCTTGTCGCTTACTGATTTCGGTGTCTCATCTTTTAAGAAACTCGTTTGGCGGTTAGAAAATTCAAAGCTTGTTTTAGTCAAGTTGGAATTTTTTACGGCTGTGTTATTTTAATAGTCGATAGGACGTAAAATGTATTTTATTTTGATACCAAAACATAAATTTATAAATTTTGGCGCTTATGCCTTTTTGTCGTGACGCCATCGATCTCTAAAAGAAGATAACTGTTAGGTTACCTAAGGCTAGATTAGGCTATGTTAGGTTAAGTTAGCATAAGGAAATGTCAGCTGCATTACCTTCCGAATACTTCCATTACAAACCCCATTTACTAATAAATCCGGAGTAATTATCTTCATCGGATCATTTACGAATAGGAGACCAATTCCTTAAATAGGGAACTAGCCTAAAAAGAATCTTTGACATCTTGGTAGAGATTGTATATTGGTTCAATTCAGTTTCAAATTTTATTTTGAGGTTATTCTTAGAATAAGATTTTTTGCTTATTATAATAATAAGCACATCGACAAACAGAACAGTTCAGATCTGTATCTAGGAGTCTAGAGTCTAGAGAGCATATATACTGTATAGAGTCTAGGAAGTCTAGAGTCTAGAGAGTCTAGTGTCTATTGAGTCTAGAGTCTATTGAGTCTAGACTTTGGAGAGTTTAGAATCTGAAATGTTGAGTGTATAGCGGCTAGATAATCTATTTTTGAAAGATTTGATTATTCTTATTGTGTTTAAATTTATATAACAAATATTTGTAACGTACTATGGTACAATTTTCTATACCGTAAAACTAACTCTTTTTTCGGTGACACTTTCTGAAACATAAAAAACTAATTCTTAAGAATACTTGGGAAAAGTGTACAAAACAATTATGTAATATTCTCTGTTGTACGATCATCCGGATTACTTAGTTAAATGAAATAATATTCTATACAAATTTATAATTTTTGGCCAATATCCCACTGTATCTTACTCTGTATCAAAAGTTCTTAATGAAAACGCCTACGATTTTTACCCCAAATAAGTGTTTCTTTAATATCCGTCTAAATATATTTCCGAATACAATTTAAAAACAATCAGAGATAAGATTCGTCTTTGTCCAACGATTTTCTTAATCTTAATCTCTGCTTGGAGATAGAAGATAAGTTCTTTACGAGATAGCAGCTTTAAGAGGCCTAGAATCAGCCACAGTATAGCTACAAGTTAGATCTGGATGAAAAAGAAATATAACTGTCTTTCAGAAGATGAACAAGGTCAATTAGATCTGCGTATCAGACTACTTGGACACAACAGAACGAACGGGCACGTTACCTTGCTATTGTAAACTTAAACGGGACCTTCATCTTCTCCAAGAACGGATAAATCAAGCTATGACCTATGTAATGAGGAGGATGACCAAACCCAGCCCTACTATGTCATAGAGGACAAGCCTTTGATTCGACGTTTATTGAGCCAGGTGAAAGTATTTCTGTTAAAGAAGCTTTTAGTTTTGCGGTGTCGACTTAGATATGTTGTCTTAGGAATAACCTTTAAAGAAAAAGGCAACTGTACAGAAAACGGCTACCTACAAATAACGATGAAGTTTATAAAGAATATAGAGAAAAAGATAGAGAAGTAAAAAAACAAATAACAACAAAAGAATGACGAATGGGAAAGAACCTGCCTAAATATTGAAACATACATAGGAGATACAAGAACTTCGGAGTCACGGAAAGTACTGAGAGGTTTGAAAAAAAAAACTCAAAAGAAAAAATTAAATAGGTAAATATACAGGACAAAGAATGGAAGGACTATTACAAGGAATTGTTAACAGAACAAAGACCACAATTCATTGGAAAAGAAAACAGGCGAAAACGAAGCACATCCCCACAACAAGACATAGAAATAAGACATAGGGAAATGAGAACGGTCATAAAAGCAATCAAAAATAAGAAAGCACCGGGACCTGGAGGCATCTCACCTGAGCTTATAAATTACGGCTCGAAAAAATTACACCGGATGATAAAATGGATATTTCAGAAAGCATTAAATTGAGAACAGCTCCCAAAGGAATGGACGGAGGCATCTATGACATCTATATTTAAGAAGGACATAGAAAACGATGCGAAAACTACAGAGAAATTAAGGTAATATCATCAATACGTAGATTATATGGGACTATACTGGGAGAAAAGATAAAGCAAGCGATAAAAGGCAAAATCGGGGAGGATCAGGCAGGCTTCACGGCAGGAAGATCATACATAGACCACATATACACACTAGAACAACTGTTGGAAAAGAAAAAAGCAAAAAATAGAGATATACATTTGGCATTTGTTGGCCTAAGAAAGGCGTATGACTCTGTACCAAGATCAGAACTATGGTAGTCAATGTACAAATAAGAAATACAGACGGAACTCATAGAAGCTACAAAAGTTCTGTATAAAGAAAATAAAGTGTTCATTAAAATGGGAACAAGAATCATAGGAGACTTCAACACAACAAAAGGGCTCCTGTAGGGTTGTTCCACATCTCCAACCTTATTCAAAATATAGTTAGAGAAAACCTTAACTACATGAAAAAGAAAATGCGAAGGCATGGGAGTACCGGTACGAAACGAATACCCATATACGTTAAGCTTTGCAGACGATCAAGTAGTAATTGCACAAGACCAAGAAGACCTCAGTTACATGATGAAGAAACTGCAAGAAGGATATACCAAGGTTGGCCTAGATATTAACCTCATGAAAACCGAGTACCTATCTACAAGTGAAGAAGATCTACAGATTGATGATAATGTAACAATCAAAGGAAATGATAAATTCAAATACTTTTATAATCACGAAAAAGGCAACAATAAAGGAAGAAATTAAGCAAAGATTAGGATAAACAAGAAAGAAAGAAAAAACACTCCTAAATATGAAGACAAAACATAGATTTATAAAACATTAGTGCGAAGTATTATGACATATAAGGCTAAAAATTGGATTATAAACAAGAAAAACAGTAGTAAGATAGTAGCAATAGAGATGAAATGCCTACGAAAATGCTGCAGGGTAACAACAGTAGCTGTAACAGTAAAACCGTCTATATATTATGGAGCTTACATAATAAAGCTACCCTTTTCCAAGACTTCATTCTTAAATATAACGAAAACTCTGTGACCGCCTTACAAATTAGCAGTAATTATTATATATTTTCGGTCAACAACTTTTGAGATGAAACAGTAATAGATATATTAAAACCAACAGGTCACGGTAAAACATAACTAATAAAAATATTTGACTAAAAACCTGCTTCCAAGCCATCTTCTCTCTCACACACACAACAATGTGTCTTAATTTCTCAGAATTTATGTAAAGCAAAGAAAGCTCATATACATTGACCGGACTATTATTACAGAAAATGTCTTTATTGCATCGAAGATTTGCAGTATATCTGCATCGGATTCGAAGCCGCCCGTACAGGAGTTACTGCTTGACAAAGCCTTCATAAATATGACGTTTGCGTTATAACGTGCTAGTTTCTGGGACAATAATTTCTGCAGTTTAATGGTTTAACACCGTTCGCTCCGTGCGAGCGATTCATGGGAGTTCTATTGCCATAATTCTGTCGTTTTCTAAGGAAAATTGCCTTTAATAAATTTGCCAACGATGCAGGTATGTTTTAGAGTACGTGTGGGTGTTATATTGCTGGTATATATTTCAATTAGTTATTTCTTTGTTGCAGATCTATAAATTTTTAAATAATAATATTGTGTTATACAGAATTAACGGAGCATCATCTTAAAGAACTGTAAGTTTTTGATGAAGATGCTATCTTCCTAAAGACTGGTCTTCCGACCTAATAATGATGAACGTTGACTTTGATTTATTTTAGCTTTCTTGACAGTTTGTTTCACCAGGGCCGAGACGTGCCGGGGTGCAAGGGGTGCGTTTCACCCGGGCGGCGCTCGCTTGGGGGTGGCAAAATTTACCCAAACATACAAAAATATAAATATCAAAAAAATTAAATCAAAACGCCAAGAAAACAAAGTGCAGAAGAATAAATGGCCAAATAGTTGCCATTAAGAAGATAGCGTGGCCTTTTCCTGAGATGTATAATATACATTAGTATAATAAAAAGAATAGTACATACTAAAATTGTACGTTTCTGGCTCGGACCGAAGTCTACACGTGTTTTCTTTGTTTCCTTTCATGCGAGTAAAGTTTTACCGAAAGATAGTTGCGAATTTAATGATAAGTTGCCTATTAGTGTGATTTTTTCAAAATTTATTTCTGTTATACATTATATTATTACTGTTATCAGTGTATTGCGAATGGTAAGTTTATTCCAAATAACTTTTAATTACCTACATACAGTGTGGAAACCACTTATGGAATAAAATTGCTTGTGTCCTTATTCTAGAAAATAATAAAAAACTTTGGAACACGTTAACCTTTATATTTAAATGCGCGCTTTTGAAACATAAATTTAAATGTACAGGGTGATCCACGCAAGTCTGGCATAGTCCATAATCCTTATTTTTAATGAAACACCCTGTATATTTTTATGTTTTTAATAGATAGTCTATAATGAATAATACAAATTAATCAATCAATCAATCAAATTAATCATTTATCACGTGTTATGGTATTATTTTAAATTAGCTAAATACACACAATACACTTCTACTCTAAGTGTCAGCATTGTTTAAATAGGACTAGTTAGCCAACGCAATGTATAAATTTGTTTGATTCTAATTGAGACAGTCACTAGATGTCACCACTCTTTCTGTCTCAATAGATTTTAATATACCATTGTTTGTTTGATATACATTATACTAGATGGTGTTATGTGAAAAAGTTAAGGACTAAACTAAACGTCCATTTTTGATCCACTGAATTAAATTCACCAGCGTTGCAATATTTCACTGACATAGTAGCGACAGGTTTACTTACAAATAATAAAAATGTTACAAAAACAGAACATGAATCATAGGTATTCATTTAAAATAGAGTTATTACTATCAACTACATAGTAAATATCGTGTCAACTAAAATTGTAGCTACATAAACGTGCTGTGACTTCTAAATTTTCCTATATTTAAATAAGTTTAAAGAATTTAAATATTTTATTTTATTTGGAAGTGTATTACAAAAATTTGGTCCGAGGTAAGTAGAACATTTTAATTCTATGTGTTTAAAACAAAAAACATTTGTATGAGAAATGAACAAATTAGGTATTTAGAAATAAATTTTACCGGATAATACATACATTCGATAATATTTGAAAAAAGTGATTTTAAATTAAAGTAATGTTACTTCCATAATAAATAAATGGTTTTTTACAGATGGCTGGAAATATTTGTTGTTATTACAAATGTGGTTTATCACCATACAAAATTCATAGATTAAGAATGTTCAGATTTCCGACAAAAAATCCTTCGGCTTGTCAAACATGGATATTACACTCTGGTAAGTAAATAGAAACTTTTTTTATATTCTTTTATTTTACACCGTTTTCGTTACGCAATTAACTTGAAAAAATGTTTTTTTTCATTCATCATTTTTTATTATCGCCAGGGTGCACGCGTCATATTCGAGATGCATTAATTTGAATTTTACGTTTTCGTTGGTATTATAATTATGATATAATAAACTTCGGAAAAACAAATTAGTGAATAAATATCAAATTAATAAACATAAACAAAGTATTAGATATTAAAATATGTATTTCTGTAGCTATTTTTAGTTATTGTATTGAAAAGTAGAAATAAGTTCATCTTTATCGGAGAACTAATTTATACAAAGGTCCATCTGGGAAAAAATTATTGGTTTCACGTAAAAATTTTATACTGATATTTGAAGATTCTAAAAGATATATGAGGGTTAGTTAATAATAAATCTGTAAGACATACAGGTGATTTTGGCTATAAACGTTTTTTATCCAGTTTAGAGAAAAATAGTTAAAATAAAAATTGTAGATTCAAAAAGTTCTTCCATTTGTGAGTTTCTAAATTGAAATATATAAAGAATTCACCAAAATAGTTGCAAAAAACCCTTGATTTTGCAGAAATTTATAAATTTTAATAACTTTGTTTTTGCATAATGGTATGTAATGTAACTAATAAAAATAGTGACGATTTGTTTATCGTAGAAAGCGATTATGTAAACAACTTTTTGTTGAGCTATCCCAGTTTGAAAAAAAATTATGTTTTACGTGCAACAGAAGCCAAGATATTGCAAATTTTGCAATCGCCCTTCATTTTGAAAAAGTTCAAATCTAAAAAAAACCGAGCTCAAATGGTTCTCCATTCTACTTTCCGAAGCGGTATTTTAAGAATACCATCATTTTAACGGGTTATAAATTTTTACTTCTTTACCGCATATGCCATATGTAAGTTGGAACGCACAATTCAGATCTTCATTTAGTGTCCCTTCAATTTTCAGCTCTTACTGTTGATAGACAATGGAAGTATGATTTTAAGAATAAAATGCTTTGGTTTTAAATATAAAATGCTCTCTTGCCTAGTAATGGTCATAGAAGATTCTATTTTTTTTTTTAGAAAGTGTGTTTTTCACCAGTTTTTCATAAGCATCTAAATAAGTTTGTGGCATAAACGATATCAACGTTATTTTAAATGTTTATAAACAGAATAAATAACCTATAAACTATTTGCTCTGATTGATATTTAGCGCACTTTAATAACTTATTCATTTCCATAATTTCCAGGAGCTATGTTACATGTCTTTGCGCAAAAAAAGAGTTATTATAATTTATAAATAAGTGCAAAAATAAGGTTTTTTTTGCACCTATTTTGGTTAATAGTTTCATGTATTTTAATTTGGATACTCTCAAAAATTACATAACTTTTTATGATCTACAACTCTAATAAAAGGTGAAAAAATCTTAAACAGATATTTAAAGTCTCTAAAAGGTATATGAGGGGTAGCTGATGACAATTATGTGAAAGCTAATTTTGCTTTGATTTTTTATTAAACAATCGTAAAAAGTGAAAAAAGTGTATGCGCATAAAACGTTTCTTATTCATGTTAGAGATATATGATTAAAATAAAAGTTATAGATCATAAAATGTTCTCTAATATTGAGATTTTATAATTAAAATACATAAAGAATTGACCGAGATAATTTAAAAACCCTTATTTTTGTAAAATTTATAAATGTTAATATAAATATAAATAATATACATATAAATAACTTTCTTTTTTGCATAACGATATGTAATACAACTATTTAAAATTATGGCAGTTAATGAGTTTTTAAAGAGTGCTAAATATCATACAGAACGACCATACAGTTTATGAGTTATTCAATTTGTTTATCCAGGAGTCCGATTATTTAAAAAACTGTACTTATCCAAACAGTCACTCTAGGGTTATTTTGTAAATAGAAATCGATTTTTATGGCTTCGTTTTAAATTATTAAAAACAAACATCAAGATTATATTAAATTTGTGTTTAAATATCAGTTTGAAGAATAACAAATTTTTAGCATATAAAAATTTCTAATAACTTTGACTTTTTTATGTGTTACACTTGTATCTAGGCTCAATATAAAGCTAAACATTTAAAAAAAACCAAAACCTTCTATTGCCCAGAGGAAATCAAATAGCATTTTTTTTTCTTGTTTAAGAAATTGCAAATATTTTCATTGTTTATTAACATTAAGGCTGAAAATTGAACACATTGTAAAAGAATATCTAAATTTTATAATTCGATTTATAAATGGCATACACAGTGAAGAAGTAAATTAGTTTTGAAACATTAAAATAATGGTAATCGTAAAATATCGCCACAGAAAAATGCAAGGGAGATCTGTCCGCTGCAATATCTCAGCTTGTTTCTTGTTATTGGTTATGGAAATTTCTGTTTTTTTTTTAATTGTGCTTTTACACCAGCTTTTCATTGAGCCTACGTACAGCCGTATGACATGAAAAATATAAAAAGTAGTATAAACGTTTAGAAGCTAAAAAGCACTTTTTCAAACTGTTTTTTTAATAAAATGTTGAAGTTTACAAATAAAGCTTCAAATAATCGATTCAAAAAACGTCAAATAACTGTCAAAGGTTAAACACCCTTTTTAAAGTTCCTCACGGATTTTAAAGATTTAAACAGTGTTAAACAGATAAAGTAATTCATCGACGAGTTAACAATACGAAGCGAAGTTCTTTAATCACAATGTGATAAGAAAACAAGTATCAAATTTGGTTTTATATTTCAATAGTCGAATTTAATTGCGGCTATATTGGTGTAATTAAAGAAAACCAGTGAAAATCCCAAGAAATAGGTGAGATCCTTTTTTCTTTCTTTCCAGTTTGGGAGAGGGTCCATTAGGTACTCACATTTAGGTATTGTGTTACGGTCTGGGTAACCAGGACTACACATCATGAACAGCAATTCAATATTTACATTTACACAAAACAGCTTCAATTCCAACCCAAAATCATATGTCGTTGCCGCAGTCTCTAGACCTCCTCCCCGTTCGTTTCCTAAAAGGGAACAAGTTATTGTCATGCACTCCATTTTGAATACTGTTTTATTTAAATATATTATAGAAATTGGTGAAATGGTTTATCCAAAAAATATTACTTGTACATCTCGCATTTCGAACAATCGAATCCGCATTTTCCTTACTTCCAGAGGGAGTGGGTCCATTAGGTACTCACATTTAGGTATTGTGTTACGGTCTGGGTAACCAAGACTACACATCATGAACAGCAATTAAATATTTACATTTACACAAAACAGCTTCAATTCCAACCCAAAATCATATGTCGTTGCCGCAGTCTCTAGACCTCCTCCCCGTTCGTTTCCTAAAAGGGAACAAGTTATTGTCATGCACTCCATTTTGAATACTGTTTTATTTAAATATATTACAGAAATTGGTGAAATGGTTTATCCAAAAAATATTACTTTTACATCTCGCATTTCGAATAATCGAATCCACTTTTTCCTCACTTCTACCGACATCGTTGATCAACTAATACACCGAACGTCATAATTAATTTCACCGTCATCTTTATCTGCAGGCTTCTTTCTGCGACCAAAAGAATCCTTATTTCAAATGTATCTCCTTCCATTTCGCATTCACTAATCGAGACGTCCCTAAAAAATACGGAACATCAGATGATCAATAGGCATATTATCAGGAGTTTTCCTAGGGTAACATTTGTAATCACTGACAAGGTGAACTTCGAAGTGCAATCTTCTCTGTTAATTAACCATGAAAATACATCCTTTAAAATATTTTTATTCTCTGACAGACTATAGTGTTTTCTTTGTAAGCTTACGGGTCGTACCGTGAGGTATGATTGCAAAGTCTCCAGTTGACCAGATCACACACTCATTGCAGCTAATGCTCCTCCCTATTTTTCATTTTCAGCTGACTCTAAGGAGTCCTTAATCCTAAATCCTTCACTTCATCAAAAGAATTTCTATCTTCGGAAATTGAGTCCATCTCCGTTAACTACATACCCATCCTGGCTGCCATTATGGATTTATCCATCCCTCGTCGTACTAATTCAAAGCCCATGTTGGCAGTAGGACAAAAAAGGGGACACTTCAATGACAGTCCTCCTGATACTTCTACCATTCTATCTTCATCCGGTATTCTTGCTCTATTAAGTTCTTTTCCTCCTTCGGCATTTTGGATACCACCCAAAGTGGTGGTATCGAAATTATATAATCGGATATTATATTTCCGCTATAAAAATGATTTACAAAGATAATCCGACTAATTTTACACTTAATTCCACGTAACTTATTACATTTCTTGAGAACTCTTTTGTATGTATCACCCCACTACAAGAAGCTTAAAAATCCTCCAACATAGATGGTATTCAAAAGGACTTATTGCAGCTCTACATAGGTACAAGGAAAAGATCAATAAAAACCGTATTACTAGAATCTTAAAAAAGTTAAAAGAACAGCCTACCTCCGACTTACAAGAGTATATATAAGTGCATCCTCTGATAAATCTGATGTCAAATCTAATCACAGCATACATGATGAATAGAATTTCTCTATTTCTCTCGCATTTATTCATTTTTTCTGCTCTCTGTATATTTTTACTTCATCTTTTGCCAAATTTAGACACGATATTTAATTAAGTAAGAAAACTTTATGTACTTCAAATACTAGCCCAGTGTGGAAAAAAAATTGTTAATAAAAAATAACCTTAAAATCTCCAATCTCTTTTTTAATCGAAAGGTTATCCTTGACAATTAAGAGACAGCCAAGATTCTGGCAGAAAATTTAAAAGAAAAGTTTTGCAACAAATCTGAACCTAACCATATATACTCTTTTCTTCCTTCGCCCTTTCATTATTCATCCTCACTTTCACAAGATACCAATTATCCGAACTCTCGTATAAACTATTTCGAACTAAAAGCTGCACTCAAATCCTATAAAAACACAAAAATTAGGGTTTTCTAGAATAATCCTGAAAAATTTCTCGAAAATTCCTTAGGCACCAACGACCCTCTAAATGAAGCCAGTAAATTTACCACTGACATACCGCTGACAATCGTTAATGAAAGATCTTGCCCTAATCTATACTAAGATAAAAGAAAGATCATTACAAAGAACAAACGAACACAAACGGGGTATGTCATGAAGACAAATCGTTTTTGTCTTCATGACATGTCATTTTTTCGCTGTATTACTAGCTACCATTCTACCACAATTTTACAATTATTTCCCGTTCTCCAACCCTTCCTACTCACATTTAACCCCACTCCGTTAGAAATACAGACAGTTGTACACTTGACTGCTGACTGTTGCTAGAAACAGTCGTCCTCTCTTTCGTCTGCTGAGTCCTACTAGGCAGCCGTATAATCTCTCTATCGCTATCTATCGCTTGGTACAGACTTACCGCGCTTTTTCTCCACTCTAACTCTCGCATGAAGAATTGGTAAGACTTTATATAAAATTAATTTGATATAGTCTGTATAACCTTTTGCCACATATCCTAATTTATTTGAACCAGCCCTATGTAATACAGTCCTCATACACCGAAATTATATTCATAATTTCACATATGTACACCCTTTTTGTACACACACATTTCTTAAGCAATCTATAATCAACAAGATGTCGTAGCAACTGTACTTAACATTGAAGGGGCATTTTATTTAATCTCCAGAAAAGCAATCATTGACAAAATCTCCCACTATAATTTAAATGGTAATATTTTCTTATTTGTAAAAAAATATCTAATTGAAAGGATCTTTAAAGTCCTTGCCAAGGGTAAACTTTTTCAATCTCTTCCTCAAAATTAAGGTGTCCCTTTAGAATCTGTATTAAGTTTAAATTTATTCATTCTTGCCATCAACGAAATTTGCCTCCCATCAAATATGTTCAATACGCTGATGACCTAATCATTTACTGCCATGTTAAATCTGTCTCAACCTCATATAAACTTATACAAAGTGTAGTAAATCTAACGAACTAAGATTATCACTCTCTGAGAGCAAAACCAAATTATTAAAATTTTCCATAGGGATTTCCACTCCCTTACCCCAAATTTTATTTACCAATTCTCTACTTTCTGTTGTTAATTATTGTAAAATTCTCGGTTTTATGTTTGACTCCAGATTAAATTGAAAACATCAAATCTCTGAACTTAAAATCAATTGTTTTAAAAGGTTGAACATTTTTAAAACCCTCAGTCATCTTCAATGGGGTGCCAATAAAACTACTTCTGAGCGCTTTTCGCTTTAGTCCTATTGAGAGTGTATACCGTGAATCTAATGAACTTTCTCCTACCCAAGACGATAATCACTTCTACTTTCGTATGCTGCATCAACATCCGCAAATCCATTTAATCCCGTTCATTCCCTAATTGCCACAGTGCCGTCTTCTTCCACTAACAATAACCAACACCTTATCATAAAACCTATACCTCAATTAATTTGCCACTACTTAAAAATATTGACCTTTTTCTGACTAGTTCATTTCCTCTACCTTTACTTCCCCTCTGGGCTAAAGATCTGACTTCAATATATACCTCACTCACTATTTTTAACAAACTTGAATCTTCTAACCTTTGTTCTAAACTATTTGTTCAGATTAACTTTCATATATCCATTTAGTCAATACAATTTTCACTGAGCACCTATTAGTTCAAAACATTCATGACATAATACCAAAATCTCTCTGCTTACGATGTAACAGTCTCTCTCATATGGCTGCCTTCTCACACCGGAATTACTGGTAATAAAACAGCAGATCATTGTGCCAAAGAAGCTACCAACCATGCCAATTCAACTAGCTAACGAATCTCGAAATTCGATTTAAAAAAGTCGGTAGAGGATACTTGACAAAACTTAGAACAAAAGAGCAAAACAACTTTTCATAAACTTCAATCTTTTATTGGTCATCTCTCCCTAGACTTCATAACTATAAGAGAAGCATCGACTATTACAAGACTACGAATCAACCATACCAAACTTACCAACTGCAAACAATTCACCAGCCTGTATAAAGCACTGGACTTAAAACCTACTATAAGGAACTAGAGAATTGTCTATCTCTTCCTCAACTATAAATTGTATATGTTGATTATGATACTTGAAAATGTTGACTATTTCAATAATTTTGTGTTTAGGAAGTGCCAAAACTAAATCATCTACATATCTTTAAAAAAAGGAATGAAAAAAGTACAATTGTTGATACAATCACAATCACTGATAACATCATCCATGACATAGCTACTTAGAATGGGTGAAAGACTAGATCCCATAGGACTAGTTTCTGATAGTCCTATGGGATCTTTTTTTTTTTCCTATCTAAAAAATTTCTTTTTTCTTACTCTTATACATATGTATATATATATATATATACATATATCTATATATATATATATATATATATATATATATATATATATATATACATATATATAAACATATATTGGCACAACTGCGAAGGTATTTATATTTTGAATACAGAACTTAAATTGTTTTTTTACTTTATTGTGCAGAAAGTTGCTTTTTTTAAGTTGTGTTAATAATAATATTGTTGTAGGTAATGCTGCATTGGAAAGTCTGGAGCTACCCGATTTAAAAAAAAATTTCCTTGCAGTAAGCATTTTTCTCCAAAAATATCTAAATGCAAACCAAAAAAATATAGTGAGGTAGAAGAGGAAGGTTTGTTAACGACACCACGCGTTTTTTATACGTATTCGATAGCAAAACAACCTCAACCAGTGCCAATAATGTTTCGCAATACATACATTGCTTATTTTAGGTCATGAAAACAATGTTAATCAATTTCTATAACTATTAATGTAAACAATTTTGTTTTGTTTTTTTTTATCTTGAATTATTATTTCGTTAATATTGTCTATGTGTAGATATTAGAATTTTGATAAGTGGTATATAACTATTAAAATAATGCGAATTTAATTTTTGCAATATCTATCACTTTGTAATTTAAAATTATTTCATTAATAAACAGCTCAAATCGGTCGATTTGATTGAAAAAAACATTCTCATTTATGTAAACAGAAATACAAAAATGGTGTTTATATCATAAAATACATAAATAAATAAAATAAAGGATACTATTTATTAAAGTGTTGTTTTATTATTCCTTTTATCCCAACACATAGATTAATTTTTCCCTAAATATGTGTTGCCTCTTGTTGTGGCATATCGATGTGTTTATTTGTTTCAAAAACATTCTTATCAAAAAACCATACCTATAAATTTACTATATTTTCAAACGTCATTTTAAAGATTAAAAGATTGAAAATTTAATTTTCTCAAAACATACATAAAACCATTGTTTAAAAAGATTTTCTTTTTTAAACAATGATAAGACTTAAGTCTTGACTAAAAAATAAACCTCTGCATTAGTGTTCTAAGACGATAGCAATCGAGTATATTTCAATTAAATATTTAATCCTTTTCTAGCAAATCATATAACCAAATAAAATGTCTGGTAAACTAATAAAAATTTAAAAAAGGTAGCATTTACCTACTTCATATAAATAGATTACTAACCGATTTAGATTTATCAAGTCTCAAAGTATAAAAACAGTTTGAAATATTCGCTCGAAATAGTCAAGTTATCTTTCACTAGACGCATACAACGATAATAACAATAAGCATTTTATTAAAGTTTTATATTTTCTTCACAATCTGGCATCCGTGTACAGGTTTGCCTTAGTTAGGAGACAGGCAAAAATATACTCGAATAGAATCCTGCAGAGATTTAGGTTTCTGTTAATAGTTTTTTAAATTTATGACTAGAGGCCGCCATGTGACGGCAGAATTAAAGTCAAACGTTTGTTCCATAAGGATTGTCTAACTAGTCCTATTTAAACAATGGTGTCAGTATATTGGGGAAAAGTTTTGTTTAGTAAGCTCGTTAACATTTTTTGTCATAAATAGGTAAAAACTGTCTAGATAGTCTGCTAATTAAACTAAATCGGTAAATAATGCGGATTGTTATCAATCAGTTGTTGGTGTGTCGACATTTTACATTAAAATAATAAATTCCTAATAAAAAGCTAATTTCTTGCAGAAATAAAAATGAAATATTTAACTGAGACCCACCGAATTGAGATTTTAATGATGATCGGTTACGGGAAGAATTGTAGAAGTCAAGTTGAAGTAGCAAACTTATTTAATCAGAGGTATCCTCAGTTGTCTAATATTGTACAAGGTACTGTGTCTAAAATTTATGCACAATTCAGATAACTTGGACATGTCAATCCATTAAAAAGAAAACCGAACTTCATTGAAGATGAGGTGAAAGTGGATATTTTGTTAAGTGTCGCAGTCAAAATAATGTGAGTCACACAGCTGTCCTAAGGTGTCTCCATGAAAAAAAACTTCGTTCATATAAATTGACTTTTGTGCAGGAGCTAACAGAAAACGATCCAGATCGTAGAATGGATTTCTGCGAAAGAATGATGGATATAATTAACACAAATGAAATAGCTCTTGGCACCATTCTTTTTTCTGATGAATCAACATTTACATTGAAGGATCATTGGATACGTGAGACACGCAGTCAGTATCCTCAAAAGTTGAGTGGGTTATCTCAAGAACAAAGTGTATGCAACACAACCAACTAGCATTGAAGACCTCAAAGAAAGGATAACTACAGAAATACGAAATATTTAACCTCAAACTTTAAACAAAGTTCGGGACGAGTTTTATAGGAGACTGTGTTATTGCCAACAATAAGGTGGAGAACATTTTGAGCAATTATTTTAATGTAATCCAATCAATTACCTCGGGTATTCTATGAATTAATTGACTTGAAGAAAATTATACTTAATTTCAAAATTTCACCTTGTAATATTCATAATAGACCCTACATGATATAGTTCGTTGAAATCAGGTTGTTAAGGAGCTTTTAGAAACAGAAAAATATACTGGTTGTTTCATTTAAAATACAGATTATGGACTATGTCGGACTTGCGTGGATAACCTTGTAAATTCAAATTTATGTTTAAAAAGCGCACATTTAGATTTAAAAGTAAATTATCTCAGCGTTTTTTATTGTTTTCTAAAATAAGGATGATTTCTAATAATATTATGAACAACAGTAGTCTACTTTCTCCTAACATTGCAACTTCCACCACCCATTACTCTTCACTACCCTATTTCCAATATGTTACTGAAAAGCTTATTAAATTATACAAACAGAACAATATCCCGGTTAAGATTGCTATCAATAATGCTAAGACTGTCAGGAACTTGTTTTCTAAAATTTAAACACCTCTTTCCTTTTTGGAACAAGTGAATGTAGTATATCACATACCCTGTTCTGAATGTGATGCATGTTATATTGGTCAGAAGGGCCGTTCCCTTAAAGGACGCCTTACTTCACATCGTAGTGACATTAAACTTTCTAAACATACCTATGCCCTTGCACAACATGCAATCAACACCAAACATACTGTGAATTTTGATGATGTTAGAATTCTCTGTAGAGAACGTAACCTTAATAAGAGACAGTTTATGGAGATGTGTCATATTTTGAAACAACCTAATGCATTAAATAAGAGAACTGATATCAGCAATTTAAGAAAAATTTACCATGCACTAATACTACAAAATTGATTCTTCCGTATTCTACTTTTAATTATTGGTTTCTTCTTCAGTTTCTTTTATTATATCATAACCTTTATGTTGGCATCTACAAAAATTTTCCTTCAATCTCACCAGCTGATTGTCAGTTCTGACATTCCAGCTTTCAAATACTTCATTTTGCATGATATGGTCATGGCATAACAGTCAAGAACCCTAGCCGTGCCGTTGTTAATATAACATTTCAAAATTGACAAGTACATTTTTTAATAGATTTTATAATCAATTAATGTTGTCAAAAGTTAAATTAAAAAATTAATATAAAATTACTTAAATTGGGAATCTTCCGGAGTTCTGTGTTTCTGTGTTTTTTTTTGCTGATGTATTTATTAGATTAATTTTTAATGTTTGCCTTTTTGATGTTTTTTCACATTAATACCATTTTAACGCTACAGATCTTTTAAAGGTAAGATCATTTACTTAATTGTTTCTCATATTGATGTATCGCTTATAACACTCTTTTAGATGAACTGACGATGCTCATTAAACAGTGGGCGAAACGTCTTCATTAAATAGATAATGTAGCACAACTCATGTCTTTTTTATCTTCCAATTGACCGAAAACATCCCAATATATATATATATATATATATATATATATATATATATATATATATATATATATATATATATATTATTGTGATCTTCAAAGTCTTGGTGCGCCAAGCAATAATTAGCTAATTAATTTTTTTGATTAATTAAAATTATTTAAATGATATGATTATGACTCTATCACAATTTTTAATTCTTTTATCTCAGGGTTACATTCGTGCTTCAATATCTATGCTATTACATGTGAAAGGTAAGGTCCAGAGAATACCGGAATAATAAAAAACACATATGATCTAACACTATATATTGAAATAAAAATAATGAAATAATTCACACTCAAAAGTTTTCAATAAACAAATCTCATATAAGGATTCTCAAAATTTTGTTCTCCGTACGTGAACAATCACAATTTATGGTACAAACAATATTAATTGAAATCTCAAAATTCCGAACTATTCTAACTCTCCTAATCAAAATATTTATATCCTTTCTAAATTACGTGTAAAAATTGTGTTATCACTAAAAGAAAAACTGCAGAAAACAAAATATCTCTCTCTGATGATGAGTGGTCCAAATCCTTGTTCCTTGTAGACTATATTATCTCCTCTCAACCGCTCCCTATGTAATCAGCAATCTTACACAGATTGTTGCAAGTATATCGTCCTTAATGATCTCCTTCAAAAGCACAAATCATTCAAATTATGATAGCCTTTCTCCTCTCGATAAACTGAATCTCTCGTTGGCCCGAGTGAAAAATGACTCTTGGAATATCTTCTCTTTACGATAAACTGAATCTCTCGTTGGCCTGAACAGTGACTCTTGGAATATAAGTAGAGAAATATGACTTACAATATTTTGCTTCTTCAGCTTCTGGCAGATACACTAACTCCACAAAAACTCACTAACATTCAACACTACTGCTTGCTACATTTCAGGAACCGCCAGAGAACAATCACTGTTCCTCTTACAGATTTGGAAAACCAACTGATTATCTTTTTTCTCTCCTAAATCTAGCCAAACTCTCACTCCTACATACCTATCCCACCTTTTTCAATCTCCGCCAATCAAAACTCGTCACAATTCCCCCATTTTTTCATTTCGATAACAAACAAATTTTTACCTATAATTATAAATTTCCTAAAACTTATTTACAAATAATATTTTTCTATAATTCTTAAAAACTAACAAAAACCACTTTCTATAATCCCTTCTATTGTCTTTAATCACTGCATTAATGTATTTTGAAAAACCCCGTTCAATTGTCTGTGGCTTTCACTTAAACTTATGCGGGTCACTCAAGTATAACAAAGAAATAAATGCAAAGCTTACACTTTGTTTAGTACAGGTAATTCAAGAAATTAATAACTCTCCTTCTTCGAAATGTTTGTTGGATATTATCCTACTTATCTGAATTATTTTAATGTTATTGAATTTTGAAATATTTTTAAACAAACCAATATTTTTCTCGATTTTACATATCATAACAATATATATATATATATATATATATATATATATATATATATATATATATATATATATATAGTATGTTTGTTAGCAATATACGCAAATAGCAAATAGCGGTAGTTATCTCAGGTCATTCCATAAGATTCGTTTAAGAAAACTGGCTAATTAAGTAAATTAGAAGACTCTATCTCCCGAAGACAATAACCCTAAGGATCCAACCTATCGTTTTGATAAATCTCAACAATATCCCTAAACACAAGCTAGATACGTGATTCAATTACCCCTTGATCCGTCCTCCAACGTTTCCGTGATAAAATTTTCAAAAAGGAGAATTTACATACAAGCCATTCACATCCTATTAGGTTCGGGAAGATTGCATCGGATGCTGTCAGAATTCACCTATATATAGCGCATGATAGCTTCTAAATGCAGGTCATAGTTTGGCCCGTTTACGTGGAGGAGGAGCGATAACAGAATCACAGTGTTTCATATCTCTACGAGGGTTGCACACACAATCGATTCAAATCATGTTTCAAGTAAAAAAGAAAATATTACTTACTATCCATGCCATTGTTGTTATTATCAATAATTAAAAATCAGAATAAACTTAAAAAATGAGCAACAATTAGTGTCCGTTTTCGTTCTTTTTATTGACTAAAAAGAAGCGTCTCTTTAAAGTAAAAATTAAGGTTTTTAAAAAATCATCAAAATAGTTAAACTACACATTTAATGGTAAATCATACATCTGGATAGTATAGTGGGAACCTTAATGTCATTTACGTTATTTCTAGGAACAAAATCATTACTAAATTTTACATATTTCGGTTTATATAGTTTTAGAATAACATATATTGTCATTAATTTGGCAAATATATTAAAACAAAATAAAAAGCATTTACACAGCGACTGCCTGAAAACTTACCTCGGTCAAACTAGTAGAACTTTTATCAAACGTATAGTAGAACATAAAAGGGCTTTCAATAATAGAAAAACAGATTCTACATATGCACTTTACCTTCTAGATCATAATCATTGTTTAATGCCGAATTTCAAATTTTTTACATCCAAAATAAAGGCCTTAAGCAATCTTTTTTCGATTCTATGGAAATCAACAAATTAAAAAATACAGACATAATTCTGAATGACCTACTTAAGGCAAATGATTATCTCTCGTCCTGAACCTATTCAGTTAAAGACTATAAAGTGTAAACACATACCAAAAATAGATCACTTGAGAAAGGCACTCTGCCGAAACGGTTGTGGCGATAAGATATTATAATAAATTTTGTAGAAGTTTTGAAAGCAAAATTTCAGTGGTTTATTTTATTGTCACATAAAACGAATTTCCATCAAGTAACGAATCGGTCGAATCCATCACTTACATACAGGTCTGGTCTAATCATGTTAGCTGGAAAAGGAATAGTTATAGCTTTTACCTAATCTTCCATTTTTCTCTTTGTTGATGCAGATGTTGGTGCCTTATTTTCATGATAATATGGTTAGGTGCATCATTTATCAGAAAGACACTGTTGGTAGGTAAAATATTTAACAATTTTTCTTCTAACCACTTTTGGTAGTTGTTAAATACATATTATAATAGTAATTACCCGATTTTGTTTGGAACTTTCATCTCACATAAGATCTACCGACACAATATATTTTGTTTATAATAGCATAACCGGCGCACTCACAGTAAACGTTGGCTCTTGGTGACGAATTTTTAAGCCTACTGTTTATTTCATCAGTCTATTTGAAAATAGTCGAAATCTGGGAGAGAAAAAATATTAGAAAAATCCTGTAAGAAAATATATATATTTTCCAGTACACTTTGTCTGGGTATTGGTGTTTCTGCTTTTGCCATACAGATTGGGCGACAATTGTTTTAATTCTACTTATTTTCCTAATGTAATTATGCAAAATTATAATTATATTTTTTTTATAAATGGTCGAAACTGCAACATTTTGAACTCTAAATAAATTTACAATTTTACTTTTTGTAATTATATTTATTTTTAATTTTCTTAATAGATCAAAACTCTTCTTGGGCTAGCTCAAATTGAAGAGTGGGTATTTTGCTAGTATAACATAGCCACAGTAATCCTTTTAGCTTTTTTTCTTCAATTTGTAATGGTGCATCATACTCTTTCGGTGGAAATTTGATGGTAGTCGAAGGCCGTCCCCTGCATTTTCGATTTAATTTTATATCACAACTTTTAAAACCATCATCGAATTTGTATTTAAACATAGAATTTTGGTGGTCATACCTAAATTTCATTTCTCGTGTTTTGCCAACTTTTATTGATTTTATTTTTCAATTCTCCGTTGTCAACTTTTTAATTCTCCGT
Source organism: Diabrotica undecimpunctata (assembly GCF_040954645.1). NCBI lineage: Eukaryota > Metazoa > Arthropoda > Insecta > Coleoptera > Chrysomelidae > Diabrotica > Diabrotica undecimpunctata. The sequence goes on along the minus strand of NC_092803.1, from coordinate 13,581,821 downwards.
ATCAGTCAGTTGTTTAAAGTTAAAAAATTATCATTTCCGTAAATTTTCCGGATATTTCCGTAACAACATTAACTCTCCCTGTAGTTTAGCCATTCTGATTAATGTGACCCACAGTTCTGGTACATATACAACCCATCGTTCTAAATGTGGCCTTTTTCCAGAAATTTGTAAGCAACATCAATGAGAAAATTCGCAGCAGCAAAAGCAAACATCAAAAACACAAAGCGATTCCTATTTTGTCCACCACAGTTGTCTGAGTAGAATATTATCATTTTAACACTATGTTTTGCTTTGAGATATAAACATTTCCACGAGATATAAACTGGTAATTTCATTTAGACCTCTTTTAACCACCTGCTCATACCAGACATAGCAGTAACCCTGATTATTTCCAACTCATAAACTGTAAAGTTATATGTAGAGTATTTCCTTTTGTAGTAAAAATCAGACGAGACTTACGAATCATTATCAATCTGTATTGGAATCAAAAGGCCAATATAAAGATAGAAGAACAAAAGTCCGAAAATATAGATATAAAGAGAAGAGTAAGACAGGGCTGTGTTCTGTCACCATTTCTGTTTAACGTGTACAGTGAAGCCATATTCCAGGAAGCGATAGCGGATCTGGGTGATGGAATCTCTGTAAACGGAAGAATAGTAAATAACATAAGATTCGCTGATGACACCGTTATAATGGCAGACACCCTGGAATCGCTACAAGAATTGGTAAATAAAATTAACGATTATTGCATTAGATACGGACTAAAAATAAATAAATAAATAAAATAAATAAATAACGAGAAAAACTAAATTTATGATTGTCTCAAAAACGCAACATGGAAATGAAAAATTAATGATAGAGCAAACTCAAATAGAAAAAGTAGAGACATATAAATATCTGGGAACCTGGGTTGATGACAAAAATGACTAAAGCAGAGAAATCAAAGTCCGAATTGAAACTGCAAGGCAAGTATTTGTGAAAATGAAGACAATGCTTACCAACACAGACCTTCAGTTGCATCTCAGATTGAGGGCTCTAAGATGTTACATATTTTACTATACGGAATAGAAGCTTGGACATTGAAGAAACAACACATAAGAAAAATAGAAACGTTCGAAATGTGGTGTTACAGAAGAATATTAAAAATTCCGTGGGTTTAAAGGATTACCAATGCTGAGGTACTACGACGTCTAAATATGGAGTTAGAAATTATGAACAGCATAAAAAGAAGAAAACTAGAATATTTGGGTCACATAACCAGAGGAGAAAAATATGAGCTGCTGAGAATTATTATGCAAGGAAGGATCCAAGGAAGAAGAAGCATAGGAAGAAGACGCATCTCCTGGCTGAAAAACCTTAGAAAATGGTTTAACTGTAGTTCACTACAACTTTTCAGAGCAGCAGCCAACAAAGTGACCATAGCCGTTATGATATCCAACCTCCGATAGGAGATGGAACTTTAAGAAGAAGAAGTAAAAATCACTTACGTTAGACAAAGGTATAGCTAAAACCTTTTGAAAATCAAATCAAGCCACACGCAAGCTCTTATCATTAAGTACAAGCTGTTTGTCTATGTCTTTGAAGTTTCTGACAACTTCTTTGATTTTTTATATGGGACTCGTTTTTTTTTGAGCAATATTGCTTTTTAGCATCTACAGTCATATTAAAAACAGAATAAAGAGTACATTGGTGCAACTTTGCAAAAACAAGTCTTCACGGTTATCGATAAACTGAGTGCTTTGTGTCGTAATTTGAAATCTCCCAGTGCGCACAGCATTTTCACATCTATTTGGATTCTGCTTCTACTCTAATGTTGTTTATATATTCATAAAATCTAAATTCGGTTACTTATAAAACTCGTATACCGTCATCGAGTCATCGAATTTTCCAGTGCCTTGTTCAGATTTCTTTCCTTGGTTTATCTTAAAACCGACTGTATCTTATCATGGTCCGGTATTGTTTCTGTTTTAGAAATGTCTTAATGGGGTCCAAATCGAAAAGCGAGAAACCTTGTATATCCCTTTGAATGTTTTCATATATTTTATCAGTCTTTATCATGTTAAAGATATTATCATGTATTTGTCTAATAAAAAAATTTATTTAAACTTGATGAATGACGAAATTCTATGTCATACAAAAATTCAATCTGCTTACTGGACAAATTTTGAGAAAAACTGTGATAAGTGTCTTACCACCCGGCTTTTTAACGTAAGAGATAGAAAACACAGTTACCTTGTGAAATAAAAAGAGATGAAGCTCGTAGAGGTGGCAAACAAACGATAGAAACCTATAATTTACATTACATTACATTACCACTATCGATAGTCTCACACCTTTAGACGTTAGCTTCGAGCTAAATCACCTCGGTCATAATTACTATGTGTAACGTCGTATGTGTGACGTATTTCCATTTTTTAATTTCGCATAAAGTACAAACTGATTGACCACAATAAAGCAAAAATGTGAATAAAATAATTTAATTAATAATGATTATTTAATTTAAAGTTTTAAATTATTAACCAAGAATACTTTCTACTAATCTTTCTTCTAATTATATGATTTGAGGACTTTCATACACTCTTGTCACGGAATAATTATCAATCCTTCGTAGATTAGTGGTAAGTATTCGACACTACGACACAGACATAGCAGACGATTAGAGTTCAAAACCCACATATAGTTTTTTTTTAATAATTTGAAATTATGCAGAGATCGTTTTGCTTTGTATCACTAAACATTTATGTCAGCCGTTACTAGTATCAAAGAATATAGACGCTAAGCGTCTATATTCTCTGCTAGTATTAGAAGTGTTTAAAGTTAAACATAAATATCTTATTGAAAAAACAGTATCGTCGTACTTTCGAAAATAAAGTAAAAATTCTTGAAAATTAAAAGAACGTTTAAAGAATGTTTAAATAACTAAAAATTCTACAACAATAAAAAAAATATTGTAAATAAATATATTTACAATATGTTTAAATAAGCTTTCATTAGCAGCATAAAAATAACCCAAACTGTCACTAAAGAACTATAAAAGTTTGATGGATCAGAGTTCAAGGCACGATGTTCTCACGCAGGCGCTCAGGGTTCGAATCTCACATGAAGGTTTTACTTTTTTAAAAATTTGAAATTATGCAGATATTATATCGTTTTGCTTTAAATCACTAAACATTTATTTCAGTCTTTATTAGAAGTGTTTATAGTAAAACATGAAAATCTTATTGAAAAAACAATGTCGTACTTTCGAAAATAAAGTAAAATTCTTCAAACATAAAAGAACGTTCTAAATAAATGTACTTCCAAAAATATTTAAATAGGTAGAAATTCTATAAAAATAAAAAAAATTATTCTAATGAAATGTATTTACAATAAATGTTCGAATAAGCCTCCATTAGCAGCAGAACAATAACCCAATTTATTATAAAACTTTCGTCTAACATTAGTTAATGTTTCTGGACTAATACCTCTCATTGAATCAGACATCTTTTCTCTTAATTCTTGGAGAGAATTAGGCCTATCGTCTTCAACTCCATATAGCTTGGACTTGATATATCTCCACATAAAAAAATCACAAGGTGCAAGATCAGGTGATCTTGCAAGCCAAAAAATATCTCCGTGGCCACTAATCAATCGATTAGGAAAAGTCGCACTGAGATATTCACTGACGATGCGAGAATTATGTGCGGGACAACCATCGTGTTAAAACCATATGGAATCGAATATTGATCGTGCTGGAGCCAGCCTATTTGGAAACATATTTACAAATTGTTGTCTAATCATGTTGTATGATAATCCATTCACATGCCAGACAACAATTTGCACTTTTTCCTCGACCGTTAAAACCATTTTCACGAATTGTTTTTTCAATAAAAATTTCTGTTTACCGTGCAAAAACACTTCTGTATGATATTTTCTATTATTTTTTGACTGAGTAAAACAAAAATTTTATTCTTGGGGTGAATTGAACCTCAATCTTCTTTTCACTAGACCACGTCTCTAACTATTACACCAATTCCACATACAATATTTGTTTTTGGACAGAACATACCTACATTTAGTTCATTCAAATATTTCAGTTGAGTTATTTTTATTATTAAATAAACTTAAAGATTTATGATTTACAATCGCTAATAATTAATGTTTTTTACCGTAATATATCTTAATTTATTCAATCATTTATTCTAACATCAGAAATTACTAAAATAAAATATTTTCGAGGTCATCCGTATAATTATGACTGAAGTCAAATAGCCAAGTCTAAGAACTAGCTTTATCTCGTACTATCTCACAAGTTAATCTGTCTTCTATCCTCTCCGCTATTTTGCCGGGTGGTAAGACACTCATCACTGTATAGCAAATCTTATCTACAAAAGAAATCACCTCGTCCACAGTTTTGGAAACGGATTGTTAATCCGAATGATAAAATAATTTTCAGTACAGTAACAATCTCTAACATGCTTATTATAAACATTTGCCATTATTGTTGTACATCTCATTATTCTTTGTCCTTACGTCCATATTATTAATTCTTCAGAATATTCATCGGACGACCCCTGTACTTCGTGTCTCCTGCCTTGAAGCCATTCCCTTCATTTTGATCTGGTTATTTATTATGATAAGCGCAGTGGATGCTCTGGTTTTACTAGGTTCAAGCCTTTATGAATTTTAGATTTATATGGATGAGAGTGTACACAGGATGCAAGTAATATCGAGATTATAAATAGGATAGTTGGCGGAAGACGCGACAATGTTTTTAATTTAAGGATTCGAGACCAAGACCGGGACAATGGAGGAAGGAAAAATTTAAATGATAAATTCTGATAGTGCGCTTTCGGAGTTTAATATAGATATATGTCACAATTTAATGGAATTTATGAGTTTTGTGGATAAATACGGCGTCTTTATATTTAGAATGTAATAACAGCATGGAGATTCAAGTTGGCAATAAGATACTTCCAGTTAATGTCTTTTGAGTTTTATAAACTGCAAAATAGAAATTTTTAGTACAAGTAAAATATAGTGTACGCCAGCCGGCATGTAAACAATCGCCATTAAAATTTCGATAGCTAAGAATTCGTGCATCTCATCTATACTTGTTTCTTCACATTTGTGAAGTGTTTGTGTCGAATACAAGTTAGTTTGTTCTACGATTAATTTAACAAGATCTGGACTAAAAAAGGTTTTAAAATATTGCGAAGGTGTTTTTATATTTTGGGATTTTGTAAAATCATTAATTTATTGTTGTTACTCATATTCAAAATCATTAGTCGTCCATTTGAATGAAGGCTTATCTTTTTTTCTCTTCTGCTTTATTAAAGAATTTGCTTGTTTTTGGACTACTGGAGAAAATTGCGGCACTACTGAGGGAGTAGCTGCTGCTAGTCTTCGTTTAGTGGCTGAAACAGCTAATATTTCTACAGCTTCTTCTATATCTTCCTTAGAAGTTATATTTTCTTTAACATCATCTGGGACTTCTGTGAATTCTTTCAAAAATACGAAAAATACGAGATGATACCTCTTGTTCGTTATCACTACTACTTTCTGACTCGCTTTTAGCACCAACTGTAGGCAAAGGGGCCATTATTTTATCAATTATTCTCCTTTTTTAGTCTGAAAAAAAAGTTAATGTCAAATAAGCTATATTTTGCGGTGTACACTATACAATACAAAAAGTTTTTATTCGATTTGCTGAAAAAATATTTACAATACACTAAAAATTTGTTTATACGTAAACAGTATATTGCTTCAAAAATCTCAAAAAATTAGCAGTGTATAATAAAAAATAATCAACTGATAACACTTACGCCGGCTCCACACATGGGGGCCAACGTTGGTCCCAACAACGCTCGTCCAATGTGTGTACCGACAAAACTATGTTGGGCCCAATGTTGGCGCCAACGTTTTTATGACTAGCTCCAGCGTTGGGAGTTTTCCGTGGACTGTCAGTTTTTTCGTACACATCAAAGGGATTGGCGCCACGGACTGATATCGCCGCAATACTTAACCCAATGTGTAGATGCCTCACCGAACAGTTGACCCAAAGTTGGCTCCAACATTGGCGCCAACGTGGGATCCTATGTGTGAAGCCGGCCTTACCACTTGTTGGTTTCAACAACACGCTTGCTCAGCCATTTTGTCGAGACTGTATCCATACCATCATCATCATTATCTTTGGCTCGACAATCCTCTGTAGGTCTTCAAAAATCTTCCGATTTTTAATATTCGTAAGTCGGTTTTAACTCCATCTAACCACCTAATTCGCGGTCGGCCTTTGCTTCTTCTTCCTACAGGTGTTTCTGTGGTTAGCTTTTTAGCAATCGTATTTTCTGGCATTCGTATTATGTGTCCAGCCCATCTAAGTCGCTGTGTTTTAATGAACGTTATGACATCTGGCTCATCATGGACTGTATCCATTCCGTCAGAACTAAATGCGCGAAATTAAGAATTTTCGGGCCAATTTCCAGTCGGCTACATACGGTCGGCTATATACTCAACTATACAGTGCCAAGAACTGGATTTCAAATACTTTGATTCTTCTTCTTTAAGTTCTATCTTCTATCGAAGGTTGGAAATCATCATGGCTATGCGGACTCTGTTGACTGCCGCTCTAAAAAGTTCTGCACTACTGCATTCAAACCATTCCCTTAAGTTCTTAAGCTAGGATAATCTTCGTCTTCCCACATTTCGCTTACGCATGCGTATTTTTGCCCTCTCATCTAATGTCTTAAGTTCTCAAGTTTTTGTCTTTTGATAGTTAATATTATTTCCACCTCATTTCCTATCCTTCTAGTTACTTTCACGTTTGACATTCTTTGAATCCATGATATTCGTAGGATTCTTCTGTAACACCAAAATTCAAAGGCGGCCAACACGTAACATCGAAGTAACCAACTCCTTTCATACATATATGAAAATAAAAATATACATTTTCATCAAAATATTGATTCAATCCTTCATTGTTAGTAAGTTGTTATTACTTCTGTTTCTCTTTCTGATATGTCTTACCTATCGAATTACATATGTAATGATTGTGCAGATTGACTCCCAAATAAATTTGTAACGGCGAATGCGTGTATAGAAGTGTAACTTCCGCCGGCAGTCCCACTGGACTGCCACACCCGTTTTTTTTTGTGTAAATTAAAGCTATCATACTTTTTAGCCAGATCTTCTATATCCTTGCATCTGTCGGAGAGCCACCTCTCTTTTGTCTCTCGAATTTTCTTTCTCATGTTTCTCTGAATTTCTTTGTATTTATTCAGGTCTTTTGCTTAATGTTTTCTTCGTTCTTCCATAAGTTCAAGAAGTTCTACTGTAATCCAAGGTTTTGTTTTTTCTCCACGTGGTTTGAGGGTTTCTTTTCCAACTGACACAAGGGCATGTTGAATTTTTCTCCATTGTTGGTCAATAGTTAGAGTTTTCGCATTATCTTCTTTGACTTTCCTTAAGTTCTCGTTTATTTTAAATTTCGTTTCCGCATATGTGTTGTCTTGTTTTAGACGTTTTATATCCATGATTTTCTTGGTGCTACGGCTGTTGACCTTCTTTAGTTTCACTCTCATCGACAAAACAACCGGGTTGTGATCGGATACTTTGATTGTCAGATAAGTTAAGGGTTAATTTTATTTTGTTATTTATTTGAATATATATATATATATATATATATATATATATATATATATATATATATATATATATATATATATATATACATATATATTTCGATTAAAGTTGTGTTTTACTGCGTCTGGTGTCTATGGCTGCCTGTCATAGGGTAGCCATACTTAATTTATTCGTTATACTAGGTATTCTACTTTTAATTTTGTGCTTTTGTTTTAATAATACAAATTCTATTTGCTATTTCGTAAAATTCAATGATTTTCATCTCACCGGTATCTTAAAGATTTTTATAGTAAGTTCCTTATGTTTCCAACTGTACTCCTTGTGTTTAGAGATACTCGTTTACTTTATGTCTCCTGATATGGATCATGTTTACGTTATTTGTTGTACTTGGAATAGATCACAGTTCCTGCTTATTTTATTATATAGGTCTAAAATATTTTAATAAATTTAAACTATTTTTGCTTAGTTTAGTTCTACTTTTATTTAACGACGTTGACAACACTGTATACTACTAAATACCTAGTCACTTCCCATTATAGCGTGACAATTTTCCTACTAATTGATATGTACCAAAATCCGGTGAATAGTCCGGACAGAAATCGTGTCACTAAACCATCCGCCTAATCGATGTACATCCCCAATTTATTGCATGGCCCTAATTCCCTATTTACACTGCCCTGCTCGTTTCGTACCGAATTAGATAGATTTAGAGAAAATCTGAATAATACAGAGGCCATGATTAAGCAATTCTATGAATTCACACTATCGTTTATCCTTAAATGGCCTTCCCGACCATTAGGATTAAATTAAGAGAGAAAATGTTACCCAATAAATGGTTAAACTTTTAGCGGACTCCTCTAAAATTGCTAAGAGAAACGAATTAAATCACAATGAATTTGTCAGTATAAACAAGATTTTTTTTATTTTATACTTATGGGTAACTTATTTTGTTATAATACTTTTATTTGTTTTAAATAAATACGGATATCTTTTTATTATTTATTTTTAAATCAAATATTAAAAAGATCCTCTTTTACGTTTAAAAACACCAGAATATACTCGTATCAACAACAATAGCCAAACACATAAAAAACAAAGGAATAAGACCAGCTTTTAGAGCAAACAACAACTTAAGCAAATGCAGTACAATAGAGCCAAACGAAAAAGCAATAAAACAGTGGTGTATACCAACTTACATTTGGTGATTGCCCAAAAACTTACATCGGTCAAACTGGTAGAATATTTAACTACATCGGTCAAACTGGTAGAATATTTAACAAACGTACAGCAGAACACAAAAGAGCTTTTAATAACAGATTCTACGTACTCACCCCACCTTCTAGACCATAATCATTCTGTTAATGGCTAATTTAAAATTCCCCATATTTTTATTATCCACACCAATTAGTTATACCTTTTAATATTATTATTGTAGTTTTTTTTTTATTATTAAAAATAGTTAACAAAAGGCCTTTCATAAACAAAAGTCGAATTTTACGGGGAAATTTTAGATTTATAGATGAATGTTTATTTATAATTAATATCACTTTACTAAAACAGTTCTAAGACAATACAATTAGCTAAAATTAATTGCCATTTTGTACATTTTTGCTCATTTTATGCTTGCAACCGTAGACCATTGGGCAAGCTCATTGGAAAACCACTTGTGTTCTTGAGGGACGTACTGCAAAAGTTTCTTCAGGTCATTAATTTTCTCTTGATGAATTGGTACCTTTGCTTTATGAGGGTTTTTTGCTAAAGACGAAGAGGGAGATGGTTCAGCAATACACAGGGGGTTAGATAATAATTTGAAGGTTTTCTTGATGTTGAGATATTTTTCGCATAATATTAATAAGTCCATGTTTTTTGTCCAGGTGTGTTTATTTTCTAAAATTTATTTTTAAAATTTTAAATCAGTAGTCATTTCCTATTTCAGAAGCCAACGAGTGAACATCAGGCTTCTACTAATAGTATTTTTAATAAAAACTTGTTAGTTTAATGTGATTGTTTATCAAGTAAATATTGGTAAGTCGATACCACTTAAATACTTTCGACAAATAAAATTAGGCCAGTCGTTTCTGGCAATACTTAACATTTTGGCATCCAAAATATTAAAATCAAATTATGGCATCATCATCACAAACAGCTCAACCTAGCTTCGCTGCACTTACCAAAATCACACAGAAAAAATCTATAATAGCAACATCATGTCCCAGTAGAACTCAAGCCATTGTTATGAACGCTATCCCAGATGTAGTGCTTTTTGATTACATAAAGGCAATCGGCGAAATTGTTACCCCTAAAGAAATAACCTTTGCTTCACGTATTTCTAACCGGCGTATATGCATCTAACTTTCTTCCGTAACTGTAGTAGGTAATCTTAGTATATCTAATAAGATTTGATAGCAACTATCTTTGATATATAAGGCCCATTTGATACCATCTCAAGAAATGCAATTCTTGACAAACTTTTTGAATGTAACCTTAGTGGCAACATATACGCATTTATCAAAAACTTCTTAACATCTATGTCAATAACTATGTTTCTGTCAATAACATTCTTTCTTCTCCACACATCCAACATGATGGAGTTCTTCAAGGTTCAGTTTTAAGCACATCCTTATTCATTCTTTCGATTAGCAAGTTAAGTGAAAAATTAGGAGTAAATGACCTACAAAACAAAGTAGCTTCTCTAGGACTTACCCTCTCCCACTCTAAATCCAAAGTAATTAAATTTAAGAGAAGAATGAGTTCTTTTGATCCTGAAATCATTATCAACAACTTCAAATTACCGGTTGTTGATAAATGCAAAATATTAGGGCTGATATTTGATTCAAGATTAACCTGGAAACAACACATACAGGAACTTAAAGAAGTTTGCCTAAAAAGGTTAAATATAATCAAAACACTCTCACATTATCATTGGGGCGCGGAAGAAACTACGTTACTGAAAGTTTACAGATCACTTATCCACTCCAAGCTCGACGATGGATGTTTTGTCTATATGTCTCTTACCAAATCAATCTTAAATTCACTAAATACTGTCTTTACTGTGAAGCTAATGAACCTCCTCTATGGCTTAGGCGAGAAAACCTTTTCTCCTATGCTGCTGCAATTTCTTCCAATGCGTCCAATCCAGTATATCATTTAATAACATCATCACACCATCCCATAACAACCCTTCATGTAACTTAAATATAAATCCTATTCCTAGTCTTTTACAACCGTTACTAAAAGATATAAATTTGTCTGAAACCAGAACTCTACCATTTTCCAATAATCCTTATTGGACCAATATACTCCCACATCATGATATTTCCCTCACCAAGTTTAACAAGGAAAATACCAGTTTTAGTACATTAAGAATTCTCTTTCTAGAACTTATAAAAAAATATATAACATAGTTCTTTACACTGACGCGTCAAAGACTGAAAGTGGTGTTGGATATTCTGTAACCACTGTACAACAGCCTATCGAACTATCTAAAATTTCTCCTTGGTGTAGCATCCACACTGGTGAACTACTAGCTATCTCACATGCTTTGAAATATGCCCAACAATATCCAAATACACACATAGCCATATGCTCTGATTCACTTTCCTCTATACACTCCATTAATGCTATATCCACCAACCATCCTATCGTCCAAGAAATTCATGACACATATCAGCTACTTATAAATCAAAATATAACTATCACTCTGATATGGGTACCATCCCATGTTGGTATTAGTGGTAACGAAAAAGCTGATTGCCTTGCCAAAAAAGCCGCATCATTCACGGACGCCATTATGAATATACAAATTTGCAACGATCTCAAAGCTAGACTGAAGAAGCTGAATCTATCTACCTGGCAGATTCACTGAAATAATGTTACTTCAGCGCTGCATAAAATTAAAGCCTCAGTGAACCTTCTTACCTTTCCAAGTTTATTTCAAAAAAATATGGCAATCATACGGAGATTGCGGATAGGACATACCCGTCTAACTCATGGCTACTTGATGACATCATCTCCACAACCAAAATGTCAGCACTGCAATACGACTCTCCGAATCAGGCATATACTTATCGAGTGCCCTTTTTATGCCAAAATACGCCAACAGCTCGATATCAGTACTAACTTCAAAGAGGTCCTAAACAGCACAGACCAAATCAACAAGGTTATCAAATTCCTCGAGAAAAGTCAACTGCTCAACAAAATATAAATGTTATATTATAAGTTTTTATTATTTTCTCTTTATGTTAAATGTTAACTACATTATTTTGTTATTAATATGATATTACCATGTAAATCGTAACTCGTGCTAATGACCATAGATGTCACATGCACGTTAATTTAAATAAAAAAAAATCAGTAATTTTAAAAATCAATTATTATATTATAGTAACGTTTGCTTTTATTTTCAGGCTTTTGCAAGGTTGTGGTCTGAAAATGATACCTAGTGATTCCCTAAAACCTCTTGTGAAACTCCAAACAATGTAAGTATTGCAATTGTACATTAGTCCTTGTTAAATTAAGAAATATACTAAATATATAATTTTTTGTAAAAACTATAATGGCTTCGAAATTTTAAAATTAATATGTATCTGTATGTATTGGATACTCTAAGATATATACACTTTTATGTTTTATTATCATTAGAAAAACATCAACACATCAATTCTCAGTAGTAATATCCTTAGGACATTGATAAAAGACGAGATAATTTCATGTCAATCGAAAGCTCGTTCCTTGGTAACAGCACGAAGCCGAAGGCTAAGTACTGTTACCCAGCAACGAGCTTGAGAAATTTGTCATGAAATTATGAGGCATTCATCAATGTCCGAGGGATATTCGGCGGATAATTTTTCGAAAAAAAAAAATCATAACTCAACATAACGAAACATTTATTTATTAAAAGTACAGTTAGTGAAAGTACAATTATTAAAATTTAAGTTAACATTAGATTCGTTGCTGTTCTCTACTATAGAAGATCTATTACCACGCATAATATTTATAATCTTGTTGTGGTGTTTTTGATCGAGATTCAAGAATGGTTTTATAGAATTCTGATTGCCATGACCAGTAATTTTTAGCAATTCTAGTTCTTCTACACCACTTTTTGCTAATTCGCTAACAGCAGTTGATCTATTCGAGTCATTTGTTATCTTTTTCTCCTTTACATTCAAGCCAATTGCTTCAGCAGAAGATTTAGCCCATCCATTCATTGTATTTCTTCCAACAGGTACATTATCGTACCATTTGTCAGTTTCATTTTTCCAGTGTCGATTTGGTTTTAAGAACAGTCGTGGTGAGGTAATATTGTCGCCTCGTTTTGATATCAGTTTATGAAAAAGACGTACAGGGTATCTTTGTCTCTCACTATTGATAACCAACCATTTACTACTTGCACAGCTTTTAGAACCACCTTGGCACGTTTTACTGAATACCGGATTGTATTCAATGCGATTTGTTGGAGTGTCATCGTTATTTTTCTCGATTTGAAAAAAATCGTGACATTTCTTCTTCTTCTTTTGTTGCTATGGCTTTCACGTCATGGTGATACTCCAGCTCAATTTGCTGGTGACCCCGATAAAGTCTGGCTCTAAACCAACTCGAGGCCACTTACTTGTGCATGTGCCAAATAATTTTGTAGGAAAAAAAATTCATTAATAGTTAATTAATAGGTTATGTTAGTAAACATTACAAAAAGTATTGAGCATTGTCGATTACAAATTTAATTTATTAATTGAAAGGAATTTTATCAAAATGCTGACTGATTCTTCAGTAAGTTTATTTAATTTAGAATATATAGTAATAATCAGCCGTACAAATTTAGATCCCGGGGCACTAATGGCAGGTAGCGAAGAGATCCAGAGAGTCGACAGATTCACTTACCTTGGAACTACCCTCAACGTACAATGGGACTACGCTCAAGAGATTAGATCCAGAATTGAAATGGCACGGTCTACATTTATTAAGTTGAGATCCTTGCTGTGCTGCAGTGATCTCAGTTTGGGAACCAAGATGCGGATAGTGAGGTGCTACGTTCTTCCAGTATTACTATATGGAGTTGAAGCCTGGACACTGACGCAAGCCACTGAAAAACGAATCGAAGCCTTCGAGATGTGGATATACAGAAGGATACTAAAAATATCTTATGTGGACCATGTCACCAACGTTGAGGTCCTACAGCGCATGACAAAAGAAAAAGAAGTGCTTAATTTAATTAAACAACGTAAGCTTGAGTACCTCGGCCACGTGATGCGGAACGAAGAAAAATATCGAATTCTTCAACTTGTTATGCAGGGTAAAGTATTTGGCAGAAGAGGACCGGGACGCCGTCGTATCTCGTGGTTGAAAAATCTCCGACAATGGTTTGGGATGACCTCAGCGGAGCTGTTTCGCAGAGCAGTCAACAAAACCATGATAGCCTTGATGATCGCCAACATCCGGACCGGATAAGGCACTGAAGAAGAATATAGTAATTGGTGAATTATAATTCATATAAATGAATTTTGTGTATAGGTCAAAACTCGGAATGATCCTTATCGGGCATTCAAAAAATATATGATTTAGGTTCTCTATTAGGACACACTCACAGTAAGGGTTGTCCACCAAATTCAGTTTGAAAAGATGTTGACTTGTTAAACAATGACCGGTCCGCATTCTTATAATAGTTGTAATGTATCTCCTATCTTTATATGAAAAGTTTTGAAACCATGTCTTATTAGGAAAAATATTTTGTACTCTGTAATACTGATACGATTTTTTGCTAATTAAAGTTTTCCAAGTGTTTTTAAATTTGTTTTTAAAGTATTTCAAATCCGTTTCTATTTGCAGATGTAATAAGATTTTTTGTTTTAAGGCACCAATAATCTACCGAAGCAGAAATATTGCTATTAATAATTTAAGAAATTGCACTAAGAGAATCAGAAAATATAATAACTTTATTGATCTGTCTATTAATGGATAAATTAACTGCTTGGTATATAGCCATGTTTTCTGCTTTGCATATGCACAGTTCATCAGGTAGTCTGGATGAAAATTTGTAATTGATACTAGAAATATAAATGCCAAAACCTACTTTGTTACAATTTTTTGAGGCATCCGTATAAATGAACGTGAAATCATTGATGTACTTTTCAGTAAATATCGTGACATTTTGAAATTTATTTGGATGAAGTTGTCAAACTCGATCGTGTTGTCATAGGGATTGAAAATTGCACTGAATGTAATTATCAGTCTAATGTTGACATGATTGGGTGAAATTGTTCCACATGACACAAAATGACGAAATTTGAATGGTTGTTAGAACAGTCGAAAAATTATCAGAGTAAATACACTGTTCTTACGTAAATATTCTCTTTAATTGATTATCTTTAATACTTTATTAATTTGTGTTAATGTTTATTTTCATTTTTGATAAAATTACTTCTTTCTGCTATATAATGACGAGCAGTTTGGAATTTTCTTTCCTGTATTTGTTTTAATTTTTGTTGTTTATAGAAATCTTCTGTTTGAGAAAAGAAATAAAAACACTGTTTTACTCTTTATTTAAAAATGCTTTTTTATATAGAAATACACTGCATATTTTTAACTATTACAATCACTAGCCAGTTACAATTACTTACATATTAGACACAAGAAATATTTATCTAAAACTAATCGACAAAATTGTTAAATTATTTTTGGAATCTTAAATTTCAAACAAAATTAATAGAAAGTGGGTAATATGCGTATGGATAATAGATACAATAATCATTAACTACACGAACGAATACAGCTTTTTTTTGACAGGGCTATATAAGGACTAAACGACAAATATGCGTAGTCTAGATGCAAAATCGGACATTTCCACTTTTGGATCAAAACCCGTTGAACATGTATCTTTACTCGGTTAAACAAGTTATTTATAATAAAAACAGCAATGATGGATAATTCTGGCAATAAATAAACATTAAAACTCCAGTTAGAATGCAAAATTGGACATTTCTTTGAATCAGTAATATTCAAATTGGACATTTCCGTAAATTTTCAATTGGCAACACTGTTAATATAATTGTATGTGGGCTGTATGATACGTATAAATTACAACTCAACAAATAAGTACTTATATGATTTCTTGTTGTTAAAAAATGGTTGATTGGAAAAACAACGTGATCCCAGTTCTTGAGAAAGAATGAAACAAAAGTAAAAATATCAAAGAGTATTATAAACATAAGCAACAAGATTTGGCGGAAACTAAAATATCACAATATTATGAGCACAACATTAGACCAAGTTTTCGTAAGTGTTCGAAATATTTTAAAGTATTGTAAAACACGTGCATCATCACCTTATAAATATTAGAATGGGTGGTCAAACTATCACAGATTAAAAATTAAAGAATTTATAGAAACACTGAAATTTAACAAACCACATTATTGCAGATCATCCTCAAGAGTAAGAGTGTACCTAGATCCAGTATTTAATAAAAAATTGTCTTCTGTATGCTATGAAGCATTGAGTTAAAAGTAACAGATTATTTTTTTCGTAATATATTTAATACAAAGTATATTATCGGATTTGGTGACTGTGTGTTAAACACGTCTTTGTTTCAGAGAAGGAATGAAATGTAAAAATTTTTATTATTTTGATCCATCATCGACAAATAGAAAAATATGGAAGCTTTAGAAATATTGCTGTATACTGAGAATACCTTGGAAAGATAGAATAACCAATACAGAACTATTGAACCGAATGGGTGATGCGATGGAATTATTAACAACTTTTAAAGTACATTTACAGATAAGTAAAATCTGCTATAGCTTATAGTGAAAAGCCAGACTGGAGTAGAAGAAGTTTCGGCAGAAAGAACAAATTCCTGCTAAGAAGCATAGGGGAACAATTCCAAATATCAGAAGCTGCAAACATAATACATATTGTAAAAAAATATCGTATGTTGGTTATCAACCTTCGGTAGAAGATAATATGTAAAGAAGAAGATCGAAAAATAAAGCTGTTTTTGTCTGAAACTTTTGTTTTATTTTTTAAGTCATGTCAATACTAAGTAGTCTCTTATTTATCCTAGACTACTTCTATGAAATAATCTTCCTTTAATAATGGTGATTGTAATAACTGATACGGTAAGGATGAAATGGGTCACGAAAATAAAATAAATCTACAAGACAAGATGGCAGTCCTAGGAAATACTAAAAATCTAAACGGATGGAAAATCTAAAAACAATTGGAAAAGTATACACGTACATCTAGAACTGGAATGAATTATCGTAATAAACAATGCTAACTACTTTTTAACAATCCTCTTCCCTTTCAATTCTTGCTGAATCTCCTCAAGTGTTTTATCCTTGGTTTCTGGTACTACAAACAAACACATCACAGCTGCAATTGTATTACAAATGGCAAAAAAGAAAAAAGGAGCGTAAAACCCGATTCTACTATTAAGCTCATAAAAAATAAAATTGTTCAAAAAATTACCAAGACCAAAAGTCATCGTGAGAATCGCCATGGCCTTGGATTTAACACTAGCTGAAAATAACTCGCTGAGCATCAACGTTGGAATAGTAGCAACACCAAATGATGCAAATACTTGGTAAACCATCATTGTACTAATAGGCATCCACCTAAAGCTTAAAAGATTCAACGAGGAGTTATCCTTCAAGTAGTAATAAGTTCCCATGATGTACAGAAGTATACCAGTACCGATGAGTGACCATAAGTAGCAAACTCGTCTTCCGAATCGTTTAACGATAAATGTTAAGGCTATTATGTTTAATATAAGCGATACTCCTAAGAGAAGCATAGATGCGTGTTCATGGCTGATGTTTCCGCCTCCTTGTCTAAAAATAAACTGAGTGTATACGTAGAAAACGTTAAGACCAGCAGTTTGTTGAGTAAATCTGATGAAAATTCCAGCTAATATAGCTCTTCTGTTGCTTCTAATTTTTATTATATCGATCCATGAGGCTGACTCAGATAATTGCCTCTCCACGTCTTTCTTTAAAGAGATGTAATCATCGTCTACATCACTTTTTCCTTTCAGAAATCGTAAAGACTTTTTAGCGTCATCCTCCTGCCCTTTCTTTATATAAAAATATGGAGATTCTGGCATAAAGGAAAACAAGCTAAAGAACAATAAACAGATGGGTATACCTATATAAGACGCTTCCCTAACACTAACATAACTACCAATCACAGTGATCATAAATTCTCCAAAATACAGGGAGAAAGAAACGGCGTTTCCCCACGTTCCCCGTACACTTGGATTGGCTACTTCTCCCACATAAGTCGGTAGAGAGGCAAAAATGCAACCATCTGCGAATCCAGCACATACTCTACTCAAATAAAATACGTAAACACTTTTAGCAAAACCCGAACACAGCCAACTGCAGATATGTGGAATGATGATCAGCAATAACGTTCGTTTCCTTCCGATGATATCAGTGAGTGTCGAGAATATTGGACATGACAGGATCATAGAGACGGGCTGGATCACGTTAAAATATGAAGCTTCATCTTCTGTTATGTTATAGTTTGTCTTGTCTTGTGTGATTTTTATTAAAAACGGCGATGACCAGGCGAAGAGGAGGCCCACGCAAAAGCCAGATATGGCACCTAAAACAAAAAAATTGCGTTTATGTATCTTTAAAAAAGAAATAAATTTTTTTGTTAGACTAAGTATAATTATCGAATTATCTATTTTTGATGACAGCACTATAAGATTTATATAGTAGTGATCACTTGCCAATCTTATATAATATTAATATCAGTATATTAGTATCGATGAAATATAAAGTTAATTTAAATATAAATACAGTACCAACTCAAAAATGGAAACTATTACAAAAATTTAGAGTCGATTCACGACACAATCACGAGCTTTAATCAGGTTGTACTACATGCTGCTAATATAGCCATAACAAAATTTAAAAAAAAAACACAAACCAGTTCCCTGGTGGAATACACAACGTAAGGCCGCTATTAAATTAACTAAAATAATTTGGTACCGATACAAAAAGTACAAAAATATTGATCTGTTAACAAAGTACAAAAAATGTAGAGCTGAAACAAGGAGAATCATAAAAAAACCGGTGTGGCAGTCCAGTAGGACTGCCGGTAGAAGTTACACTTCTATACGCGCATTCGCCGTTACAAATTTATTTGGGAGTCAATCTGCACAATTATTACATATATAATGCTATAGGTAAGACATAGCAGAAAGAGAAACAGAAATAATAACAACTTACTAACAATTAATAAACAACATTTGACCTGTAATAGGAGTATAGTAAATGAAGGATTGAATCAATATTTTGATGAAAATGTATATTTTTATTTTCATATATGTATGAAAGGAGTTGAATGCAAAAATTTTTTTACACATACTCTGCAGTAAAATTCATTGTTTATTTTGTTATTAATATAAACATACAATACGATACACTGCAACATAATTCAATATAATAATACAATACAAATTAAAATGCAATATTCGTAAGTATTTAAAAATGACAATAATATACATAACTTTTCTACTTACGCATGTGTTTAATTTACCATGTAATAATATTAATAAAAAAGTCCTCTCCGACTGGGAATCGAACCCCGGTCTCCCGCGTGACAGGCTGGGATACTGACTACTATACTACCGAGGACATGACACAAACGTATTTCAAAATTGACAGTTCTAGGTCATACAGTGATTTATTGAGATTATTATTTTGAAATACAAAAGACTAATATAATTATGAACATTTAATAAATAATCCAAAACATATCACATAAATAATAATATTAATAAATATTTTATTATATATATAATATTATATGTATATATATACATAATATATAAAATATTAAATATATATACAAAAGGAACATTTTTATATTCGAGAGAGGAAGAGAGAGAAAATATATCTTCTGTCTCTCTCTTACTCATTATCTTACATATGTAATGACTTCACAGATTCACTCCCATACAAATTTCCAACGTGAAGCGCGCGTATAGAAGTATAACTTCAAAAATCAAACAAGATTCATAGCAGAAATACATATCTAGCATTAACAGCAATACAAATATATCGTCGGTTTGGAAGAAAGTTAAAAAAATAACAGGACAGCATACTTACCAACAAATCGTAAGTCTAGAAAAAGAAGGGATGCTACTAACTAATCCACAGGATATAGTAAATTAACTAGCTGATACCTATCAAAAATTCTCATCCAGCCAAAATTACAGAAATGAATTCCTAACTTACAAACAACAGGAGGAGGCAGTATCTATTATATTTTCCGACGAATTTAACACTATTAATACACCTCTTAGTTATGGGCAATTTCAAGAAGAACTTAGTAGCATGAAAGACACTTCACCAGGTCCAGATGACATACCAATACAATTTATTAAACTTCCCATAGAAGCAAAAGAGTTTCTACTCCAAACTTTTAATATTATTGGTCACAAAAATCATTTCCAAAAATCCGGAAAAATTTCATTGTTATCACTATTAATAAACCAAATAAAGATAAATTACTAACAAAATCATATCGTCCCATATCATAAACATGTTCTTCAAGTGGACTTATGGAAAAGTAGTCAACAAAAGATTAATGGAAGTCCGGCCCCGATATCTAGCAGATCATACAGCTTTATATCGGTTCTGACAAATTTGTTAATTACTGGTAGTTAAAATTAAAAATATAATTTAATTTTTGATACTGTTTGCAACTTAAAGTTAAATGTGACAGTGTACTAAAAATCATAGAATTCTGTAAGTACAAAACTGCATTATTAATAACCTTAAAATCAGAAGTTTAAAAGGCAAAATATTTTATCGATTTCATTTCAACTTATCGATTATCGACAACAACTTTTTGCTGGTTCTTGCTTCTAACAAGTAATTAGGCTAGGCTGCTGTTCAATTTTATTAAGTGGCCAGGTCTGGCTTCAGATCCTCTGTGCCAATGTACGTAAATTCTCAGCGGGAAGATGGATGAACCGGAATCAGCTACTACCTCACGAAATATACCCACTACGTCATATATATCTTACTCCAATGCATTAAACAGTTTCAAATATCCTTCAAAAGACCAAGGTATTATACTTTCAACCATACAAGGAATAAAAGTTTTCGAATATATAAAAGCTGTTGGATCAATAGTACAGCCCAAAAATGTTGTTTGGGCATCCAAAATAGCAAACAACCGCATCTGCATCTACCTCTCCTCTAAATATGTAGTTGATCAATTTCTTAGCTCCCACAAATATATAAATATTGATGGTAACCAGATTGAAGTAAGAAGACTTATAACTCCTACCCAGAGACTGATCATATCTAATGTATGTCCTACTATACCTAATAGCATAATTGAAGAGCACTTAAAAACTATGGGTATAAAATCCGCCTCCAACATGACGTTTCTACGAGTAGGCATGCAAGACTCAGAATACAGTCACGTACTCAGCTTAAGGAGGCAAATGTTCATAAGTCCTTTAGAAAATGCATCAATTCCTGACTCATTTCTAATCTCATTCGACAATACATCATATCGACTATACATTTCCATAGATGGTTTAAACTGTTCCAGATGCAAAATTGTCGGACATCACGATTCTGACTGTCCTTTTTTATCATCATCAAGTAACTCAATTAATCAAATGGAAACTGACTACCACGTGAATATACATAACTGTACCAATGAAAAATATAATCAACTACAAGATCAACCACGAAACCAATACCAAGAAGATACCGAAACATTAATGGAACCAGAACCCAATACCATACAAAATCACGCATCAGCTACAAAGGACCAAACCACTTCCTCACAAACAAACAATGAATTACAAATCTTGAATCAACCAAAAATATTCCAAGATAATTCCTTAGTAATTGAAAGCGATAGAAAAACCACTAAAATTACTCCTGCAACTAAAAGACAAATATCCTCTCCTGAAATTCTTGAAAATGACCTACCTCCTCCCGATACTCAAAAATCTAAGAAAAAGCCTAAAACCCAAGAAGATATTCCAATTATTCTAAATCAAATTAAAGAAAAAATTGAAAATAGAAACCCTTCCTTTACACTTACTTTTCATGAAATATGTGATTTTCTGGCAAATTCCCTTCACTCAAAACATCCTGAACGCATTGTTAAAAATTATTCAAATGAAAGTCAAGAAATAAAAGAAATTTTAAACTTTATATATTCTCAAATACAAAATAAAACTTTAAAAAACAATATTACCAGATTAAAGAAGAAACTGCTTCTCAACAGTCCTTCTTCTACTGACGAAACTGACTAAGAATCAAGTTCTCAACAATAAATAGTTAACAGATAAAGAGTTAATGGCCAGCACATTCATATTACAGTGGAACCCCAACGGTTATTTTACACATATAGATTCCATTAAGCTTCTTATACACGAATATCTTCCTTTAGTCATATGCCTAGAAGAGACCCATTTCAAGCACCAAAATGTGACATTAAAATCATCATCAACCGACTCCGAATAGGACATACTTTCCTTACACACAAGCATATCTTCAACCAGGAGGCTGCTCCGATGTGTACCAAGTGCAACACTCAGTTGTCAGTGAAACATATAATTGTTGAGTGTCCAATGTACCAGAACGAAAGAATCGCATGTGCCCTTAGTTATAATTTAAAAAGTATGCTTACGTCAAATTTACAGTCTTTATTAGGATGCGTCTTGTCTCCGACGCTTTTCAACGTGTACTCACAGGTCATATTCAGAAAACCCTTATG
This sequence comes from Diabrotica undecimpunctata, assembly GCF_040954645.1. Classification (NCBI taxonomy): domain Eukaryota; kingdom Metazoa; phylum Arthropoda; class Insecta; order Coleoptera; family Chrysomelidae; genus Diabrotica; species Diabrotica undecimpunctata. The sequence goes on along the minus strand of NC_092803.1, from coordinate 13,559,450 downwards.
GGAAAGAAAAAAGGGAATAAAAATTGGTGGAAAAATCATAAACACCATGAGATTTGCAGATGACGCGGTAATTATGGCTGAGAGTATAGAAGAACTACAAACTTTACTAGATGCAATAAATAGTGAATGCATTCAAATGGGACTTGACATCAACACAGATAAGACCAAATTTATGATAGTATCAAGGAGTCCAATAAATAATGAACAACTAACTCTTGGTGGACAGCAAATAGAGAGAGTGACAAAATATAAATATCTGGGAGCTTACATCAACACAGAATTAGATCCAGACCAAGAGATCCGGGTACGAATAGAAATGGCAAGGGCAGCGTTCTTAAAATTCAAACAATTGTTCTGTGACAAAAATCTGAATACTGCGCTGAGACTGAGGTTTGTTGAATGTTACGTCTGGTCGCAACTATTGTACGGGTTAGAAAAATGGACACTAAAAGCGCAAATAGTTAAAAAGATTGAAGCCTTTGAACTTTGGATATACCGGAGAATGTTGAGAATCCCATGGACTACCAGAGTCACCAATGAGGAAGTGCTGAGAAGGATGGGTCGAGACAAAAAATTGTTGAGAACGATAAAAGTACGCAAGACTGCATACCTTGGACACATACTAAGAAATAATAAATATAGTCTTCTGCAGGTCATCCTGCAGGGTAGAGTCGATGGCAAAAAGGAAATAGGTAGAAAGACGAAGTCATGGTTGCGAAATATTCGAGACTGGACAAACATGACTGTAGACGAATTATTCCACGTTGCAAAAGACAGAGAAGCTTTTAAAAATGTGGTCGCCAACCTCCGTTAATGGGGACGGCATAGGAAGAAGAAGAATAATAATAAAAATGTAATGTAATCACAAGAAAATATCTTCAGAACAATATACCAAATGTAAGACTATTGGTCAACAAATAGAAAAATCGTCTGACAAAGCTAATCTAACCACTTCTAATGCACATCCAGAAAATTCCCAAAATAAATTAACTACAATAAATGCATCTAATATCCAAACACAAAAAACTATGGAAACTGATGACAACATGACAGGATCTATAAATAATAAAAGTGAAATATCATCCTTAAAAACCATAAAGTCAACAATCCTACTCCGGTAGAAACAACACCATTTCCAATTATTACTAACGTCTCTAATCAAGAAGATAGAACACAATAAACACAACAGGCATATAACCACTATAAACGAATCAGAAATGAAACGAATATTTTAGTTAGACAAATAAAAAAGGAACACTGGCAGAGCTTCTCAAAACAGATGGAACACTATTTCTACGGAACACAAAAAAATCAGAGAACAAAGAAAAGACCTGAATGAACTAATAAAAATAAACACATTCAGAAGGAAACATGGGTAGACTACTTTCGATCACTATTTGCTAAAGGTGACGATAATGAACCAAAAACACCAGAGGTGACGTCAAACCATGAAATAAATATTGAGGAGGAAGACGTAAATGAAGCATTAAGGAAATTAACAATTAGAAAATCAACAGGAGAGGACAGAATGCCAAACAAACTCCTTAAATACAAACGACCAGATCTGATTAAACAACTAGGTATTAAAACTAATTAAAAAAATAATAGACCAAAACAGATTTCCTCAAGAATGGAGATCAAGCATCCTAATACCTCTCTTCAAAAAGGGAGACAAATGGAACTCGGAAAATAAAAGAGGAAATAATTTATTAAACACAATACTAAAATTAACAACTAAAGTGATAACAAATAAACTGAATGAAATTATAACACCAGCAGAAGAACAACTAGGATTTAGGTCGGGAAGATCATGTACCCACCCTTATTTATAATGAGCCAAGTGCAAGAGAAATCATTAGAGTACAAAAAATCGGCATATCTATGTTTCGTAGACCTTAAGAAGGCATTTGACTGATAAAACATAGAGATTTGCTGAGTCCTCCATTATTCAACATTATTATAGATGAATTATTACAAAAAGTAAGAACTAAAAAAGGATACCAAATGGGAGAAAAACAAATTAAAATAATTTGCTATGCAGACAACGCAATACTACTCTCTCAAAGTGAAACGATTTACAACGCATGCTGCACCAATTTAATATAAGCACCAGAAAATTTAACATGTTAATTTCCCCAAAAAATATAAAATGCATGGTTACAACAGCAAATTTACTAAGATGTAAGTTGGAGATTGAACAGGCATAATTCTAACATGTCTGATTCCTTTATTTTACAGTTGAAACTCTACTGACAAGGTGGCACGTAAGTAAAGAAAATACAAAGTAAAATAATAATAAGAAGCTAAACAAAGGTATATACAAAGACTAGATAATATGAAAATTGCATAAGATATTGCAGAAGAAACTAAAGACAAAAAGACAATAACCAAAATTAAAAAGCTTCAGAAACAATGGCTGGCGATATTGGGAAATGTAGAATATATCTAATATCAAGATCGGCATTACCTCTTCTTGAACGAGAAACATTAAGACAAATAAATTATATGAAAGAATAAAGAAACAATAAAATTAACGTAGTTATGTGTATAATTGACGATCATACCATATTAAAAAGTTGAGCCCAAAAGCCCTATTAGCAACCACTCTTGTTAATGATGACGAACATCATCATTGTCAACAGTGATAAAGGAAAATCCCAAAGCAGACTTATAAGATACTTTCAAAACCACTCAATGACAAAAATAATTAAAAATATTCTTCATTTTTATCACTCGTATATAAGAGTATTCACAAAAATATCAAATACGTACTTGTAAATTCTCAATTAGTGAAAATGTAGTCTAAAAATAGCTACGCACATGATCATATTTTAATAAATTGCGGACATGACTCTCAAAAAACAGAACTTTACCAAGTACATATTTATATTAAAAAAACCAATAAATACTCACCAACTAAGATCGCTAAAACTTGGGGCCAACTCTTTTCCTTCTCAATTTTTTTCCCATTCAACAAAGTCGTTTCCATTATTCTATTCCCAACAAGTTAAAGTACATCTTCCCGCCGACTGAGTCGATTTTTGCCAAAAGCAACGTCACCGTTTGTTGGCAAAACTTCCTCGATGAGTTACTAATATAGAAATCACTGAAACAGCGACTGAGAGAGTGAGAGGCAAATTTTATTAATTGCCATTCATCAATAGGCTTTTTAACCGGATCAATTGTATAATTCAATGTTTTTAAACAAGCTAGCGATCATGTATGTGTAATAATTAGTATGTAGTTGCACTATTAATTCATGTAGGTCATTGGGAGATTTGAAAAAAAAAACAATTATTGGTAAATATAATTGGACGTTTTAACATTTCAGTTAATAGTTCAGTTTACAAATTAATTATAATAAATAAAAAATTATTCATCTACAAAAAAAGCGTTTTAAAGTAAAATGCTGAGGAGTAGGGATGGCGGTTTTTGACAAAACACCGGTATTCGGTCGGTTATACCGGTTTTTTTTTGCTTACGGTTTAACCTGGCGGTTATAACCGGCCAAAAAAAACCGGTTTTTCCAAAAACCGGTTTTTGGTTTTTTTAATCCAATAGTTACAAAGTTACATTTACAATGCACTTTAGTTTGCGATACTTCATTCGACTCGATATCAATATGATCAAAATTAGTACTATCGAAAGAACATCAATATCAATATAAATAAAACAAAATTTTTAATAAAACCATTTTATTCTATTAATTATTATATTTATTTATTATTTTATTATTAATATATATTTAGTGATTATTATTAAACATAATATAGCAAGATTATTATTAAATATAATTATAGTAAGATTAATATATACATATTGCAATAATATACAATAAAAGAATATGAAGTAATATTTTAAGTAAAAAAGTATAGGTTAGAAGATTACAAATAGGTTATATTATATGAAATGGATTTAGCATTATGTTGGCCAGTATTTTTCATGAAGCCTATTGAGAAAAACTCGTTCATATATATGTTGGTCGGTTAAGCGGCTTCTCTCATCTAACACAATATCATTCAATGATGACACCAGTCTCTCTGATGCCACCGAACTTCCGACCAACGACATGTATTTTTTTAGCTATAAAAGCCAAGCCTGGCATATAGGTTCTGTTCTGATCCCAGAGTGAAAACGGATCACTTGGCAGCAAAGGCTGCTGCAGATATAGAGTCAGTTCATTTGAAAAAGAACTTTGAAACTGTGTGTCCTGAGAACTTGAACTGAAACCACTGTTCACCAACTCCAGATAGTGTGAAGACCAAAAAGGGTTTGATTTTAAACTCACTCATCATTCTGGAAGGAACAGGAAGGAGAAAGTTTTCCGATTTCGGTAAGGTAGGTCCTAACTTCTGAGCCTAAATTGGATGTGACTGTCTCTGATATACGGATTCAGATATAGTTTTTTGAATCTCGGCGTGATTGTGGCATGGCAAAGATGGGGATTTCGTAAAAGCTTAGTGCCTCTCTCTTGAAGGCTAGTTATAAGCTTTTAGCATAACTTTTGAGCTGTACTAAGGTTTGGCTTACGGTTTTTTAAAAATCTTTCGATAATAGACACAAGGGGGTTAACAAGGCTAGCAGTAATGTACTGGGAACCCGAGATCTCCTTTGTGGCCTCATCGAAAGGCGATAAAATGCTTACAATTTCAGTGATTAGTTTTATATCTGAACCAGAAATCATCCTTGGTGCTTTTTTAATCGAGGGATCTGCCAATATTGCAGCTATATATGGGGACATTAGTGTGAATCTTTTAAGCATATGGTAGACAGAATTCCATCTGGTTGTAGTCAGATGCAGAGAGCAGTAAACCAAAATTATTACACTACTGCTCAACAGAGAGCGCTAAAATAATTCAGGTTCTATTGTCAATGAATACATTGAGAGTAGAATATAATATGCAATTATTGTATTCAATTAATGATGCAAATTTAATTTACCATTTAAAAATATAATCCTCTAAAATACCCACCAATTTTCCTCTCCTCCCAAACCCAATAAATTCCCCACCCCAACCATTTCAACTTATAAAAAATTTCCCAGACTCTTTCAAATGGGATTTAAAAAAAATAATATCAACAAAAATATTTTACTTAAAAATAAATTAATGCAATTTATCTTTTATTTTTACTACGTTAAAAAAATTATCATGTATTACTTTTAACACGTTTGTATATTTGTATAATAGGTACATTTTAACTCGTTTAATACTTCCTGTATGGGTGTATCGTTTTGAAAACGTAGGGAAATCCTTGGAGATTCGTATTCGTAATCAGTAATTCAATATTTATAGTCAGAACATTATTTTTGGTAATCAGAAACATCCATTCACCCACTTTCAATGTCAAGAGTAAAGTGTGAAAAATAGATGATGTACCAGATCACTTCTTATGTAAATATTATGATTACAAATACCTTTTCAACGAAATATTATAATAAAACTTAATTGTTTCTGGCTGATGAGAGTTTGCACTTTCAGTTTGCTTCTGTATTTGTAAAATAAAGTAAAATTTGAATTATGGTTTTGTTTGGAATAATTACTTGAAAATAATAATTATGATTGGGATCCAAAATAATACCTAACCTAATCCTAATCACCGTAAAAACCTAATAACCGGTTTTTACTTTAAAAATAAAAAACCGGTTATAACCAGGACAAAAAAACAACCGATAAAACCGGTTATTGCGAAGTAAAAAAAAACGGTTTTCGGTTAAAACCGGTAGGTTTTTCCCATCCCTACTGAGGAGAGCGCCACGACACGGAGTTATCGCTACGAAATTGCAGTTCGTTATAATAGTTGGAAGATTCAGTTTACACGACGAGGAGAGTGCGTTATACAATATGTAAATTTTTTCTATTTTATTTTCGATTTTATGACTATCAAAAAATTTATTTATCTGTCAAACGTTAAAACATATTTAACTGTCAAACGTTAAAAATGTAGATGTGAACAATCAGTACCTACTTACTACGTGGTACAAGTCTCTGATAGATTTATTGGGGCATAACAAAAGTCTGACGAGACAAAAGTATTTTTAAAGCGGTAACAGACCTACATTCTCATTTGCACTAATTATAATATTATAATTTGCAATTAGATTTCCTTGCATCTACCAAGCAAAAACTGCTTCTCAATGGAATAATGCAGTCATTATTTTATTACACAAGCAAGGAGACATCTTCTTCTTGTAGTGCCTATCCATTTCTGATGTTGGCGACCATCATGACAATGTATTTTGCAAACTGAAAAGATTTGTGGTTGTTGTGTTGAACCACGTACGTAGATTTTTCAGCCAAGAAATCCTTCGACTTCCTGTTCCTCGTTAGGAGACAGAACAGATCTAAAAATCTACCGTCTTATCAGTTTGCTTTCACACATTCTATCAACTTAAAGAACAAGCTGGTTTTAGATCGAGATACAGCACTAATGGACATTTACCAGTGATAAAGAACCTGTAGTCTGCAGAACACAAAAAATCATTGGCACTCATATTTATGGACTACGAGAAAGCATTCGATATCATAAGCCATCAGAAAATGTTAAAAGCATTGACAGAGTGCCGAATAGACCATCCTACATTAACATAATTAAGTAAATCTAGCAAAATGCTACAGCTATTGCAAGACTATCTGAACAAGAAACAAATAAATTCTGTATACAGCGAGGAGTACGGTAAGAAGACACCATATCTCCAAAGTTATTCACGTCGCTTTTAAAACATACTTGTAAGAAGGCACATCTGAACGAGCACGGTATCAACATAAATGTAGAGAAGCTCAGCCATTTGAGATTTGCAGATGACATCGTCCTTATAGCCGATCGTATGGATGATGCAATGATTATGTTTGAAAAATTATATCACGCTTCCTTGGAGGTCGGACTAAAGATAAACAAGACGCAAATAATAACTAGTCTGGTGCTAAATCGAAATATTGCAGTTAATGGAAGGCATATTGTGCAGACTGCATCGTCTAAGTACTTAGGACATGAAATTCGGTATGTTCAGCATTGGACGACTATGGGCTCATGATGATGATGATGAGGCACTTGTTCAGTTGTGCCGGTTTTTAGTGAAAACCGAACTGATGGTTAGGTATAATATTTTTTTCTGAATTTCAATATTAAGTCTACTTGCAATGACTTTCTCTGCGACTTTGGACATAACTGGTATTAGGATTATGGGTCGGTAGGATGTAATCTCATGTGAAGGTTTTCCTGGTTTTGGAATCGTAATGATTTCTGCTATTTTTTATTGTACAGGAAAGTAGCTTTTTATGATTTTTGTGAGACTTACAATTATTCCTTTTCTGTGTAGATTATTTTTTATATGTTGGCCTGAACTCCTTTAATTTTTATTTATTCCCTGGAGTATAAGTTAAGATTACAATAAATACAATAAAAATCAGAAACAGCGTTTGTTTATTGTTCACATAATTTATAAATATTCTTGATAGTAATATAAATAAATAAACATTAAAAAAAACGTCCACATAACTTTTGTGCACAGTTTACAATATTACACATGCTTTAAAAATTCAACACAATCTTTTATTAAACAAAAACATATTAAAAACTAATTGAGTGTTATAATTAAAATGTCATTACGAATAGTTTTATTAGACATATTTTAATGTTTGTTTATAGTATGGGAACATTTTAGTGATTACTTAATGGTTACTTTATTTTTCATGCAATTTTGCGATTAATTCTGAATGTTAACAATATGATAAGGTGTTTCGCGGAAAGGTACAATAAAATCAGTGATAAGCTGGTTGGAAATAAAGACATAAAATTCGTTTTAATTAGTCATGTAGTTTAATATTAATACAAATTATTATAACAGTCGATTGTTGCTATACACTGAAACAATGGTCGTGAGTTTATTAATAATTTTTTAAATATTGAAAATGTATTTTTGATGTTTTTGTTTAATGTATTTGGCGCAAAATATTTTTTCTTTTCACTCTAAATAGCATAATATTTAAAAAAAAATCCTTGCTAAAATAATAAGTTGTATTTCTAAAATTGGTCTAGAAGCCCAACTGATTAAATTGTATATAAAATATTAAGCTTATACAGATGATTACACAATGATTAACTACATCAGGAGATTGTATCTAATATTGGTCCAATCATCAGAGATTTGATCACTAAAAATCATACGAACAAGCTAAATTTTACTGAGAATGTAGGTGGGAAAAACCGAAAAAACCGATTTACTAAAAACCTGTACTCCGTAGAAAAAACTATTTTAAATAAAAAATATAGCTGAGATAATTTTGACCAAAAACGCTTATTAGCATATTTTGTGTAGAATGAATCGTTCTCTCCGAAACAACACTTGAAGCTACCGGCGATTTTCAATGTCTGGTACGCCCGCGAAGTCAATTTCACATAAAATTTATATTATCTTGACGGTAAAAATAAGATAAAATTGTTCTATTGACAAAAACTAAAATGCGTTTTAAAGGTGAAAAGTGACGCTATAAAATTTTTGTATATTGCCGTAAATAAAGTTAGTTCCCAGAAAGATGTTAAATAAATAAACGTTTAGCGATTTTTACCATTTTTTACAATTCTCATGAGATCAATAATATTTATCACTTCCATTGACCGGTCGCTATGGAATTTTCATTATTAGATGCCAATCTTCAAAAAAATGTAGCCTGAAATTTCGATTTTGAGTTTTAATAACAAATGTGAGGCATTTGAAATATGCCCAAAAAACTCTGAATTCAAACATTTACATCACAAACGATCGCAGGTCACGGAAATGCTTTCACGAAAAGAGTATTAGGTGGAATATGTAGGTGAAGTCGTGTCGTTTCGAAAAACATACTAGTTAATCAAAAGAAGCAGTTGTTGCGTTGTTTTAAATCGTTTGTAATGTGAAAGTTTAAATTTAGCGTTTTTTTAGGCATATTCCACATGCCCCCCATTTATTGCCAAAACTTAAAACCGAAATTTCAGGTTATATGTTTTGAAGAATGGCATCTAATATTGAAAATTCCATAGTTACCGATCAACAAAAGTGATAAATATTATCTCATCAGAATTGTAAAACATATTTATAGAAACTGTCTTTATTTGCCCATAAATTCAAAAATTGCCTACAAAAGCTGCTTTCTTCAGCTTTAAAATACATTTTAATTTTTGTCAATAGGAAACTCTGATCAAAAGATATCAAATTTTTACAGTCCAGTTGATATAAATTTTATTTAAATTTGAAGTTGAATTTAAAAGAAAATGGTTCATTATACAGAAAAAGTACTTATAAAAATTTTTGTTCAAAATTTCAAAATTTTGTTTAATCTCAGCTACATTTTTATTTAACATTTTTTTCTGCAGCGAACAAATTCATGGTAAAACGATTTTTTCCGTTTTTCCTCCCTTACGGTGGGGGTTTTTAAGGGTTTTTGAGTCTTTTTGGGGTCCAAAAATTATTATTCTTAAGGAAATTCAGCTTGTTACAAATTAAATCATATCTTAGAAAACTTGTATTCGTTAAATACATTCACATGTATAATTATGTTTTTATATTAAGCAGTTTTCTTAATCAAAATCAGTATTTCCCTTTAGAGATTGTTGAATTTCTTCCAGGGTCTTCCCTTTCGTTTCTGGTACTATAAAATATCCCACGATCGCGGAAATTGTATTACATATGGCAAAAAATAAAAAGGGGAAATAAAATCCCACACTTGTATTTAAAAAGTAAAAAAGATAGTTCGTTATAAAACTTCCAATTCCATATCCCATTATTATTAAAGTCATAGCTTTGGATTTTATACTAGCGGAGAATAACTCACTTAGCATAAGTGTCGGAAGAACAGATACTCCAAAAGAAGAAAAGCATAAAAATATTACAGAAATTACTATCGGCGCAGACTTAAGACGTGATAGATCTATGTGAGTATACGCGTCTAGATATAAGTAAGCAGACATTACATACAACGCGACACCTGCAAAAAACACAGAAATTATATAACAAGGTCTTCTTCCAAACCGGTTTACTATAAGAAACAGAACTGCAACGTTTAATATCACAGAAACTCCTTGGAAAATTATGCCAGAGGTTACTTTTCCAATATTTTCTCCTGCTTTGTCAAAAATAAATTGTGTGTATGTGTTAAAAGCAGTCAATCCCGACAACTGTTGGCTGAGCCGTAAAAACAAACCAGCAGCCAAGGCTCTTCGGTTACTATTAATCTTCAATATGTCGATCCAAGATGCTGACTCGGACATTTGCCTTTCGACATCTTTCTGTAAACTTTTAAAGTCCGTTTCAATGATTTTCTTTCTTGTTAGGAACTTTAACGACTTTTTAGCCTTTTCTTCTTCACCTTTTATCATATAATAATACGGAGACTCTGGCATAAACATAAATATTATAAAGAATAAAATTGGGATAGCCAAACAAACATATGATGTTTGTCTTACACTTAAGTAACTACCGATAAGGTTAATTAAAAATTGTCCACAGTATAGAGAAATTGATATCGCATTCCCCCAAGTACCCCGAATTTCTGGATTTACGATTTCTCCTATATAGACCGGCAAAGCTGCAAAAAGGCAACTTTCTGACAGTCCAGAGAATACTCTAGCTGCGTAGAAAACGAACACCGATTTGGCGAATCCTGAACATAGCCAGCTGGCTACTTGTGGTATGACTATTAGAAGCAGTGTCCTTTTTCTTCCAATTACGTCCAAGAGTTTGGAGAAAAGTGGACAGAAAATTATGATCGCTAGCGGGTGGATGATATTAAAAAATGATCCTTCTTCCTCTGTGATGTCGTAGTGTTCTTTATCTTCGGTAATTTTCAGAAGGAAAGGAGAAGGCCAAGAAAACAGCATGCCGTTGGTTATTCCAGCAAGCATACCTAGAATATAAAAAATAATCAGAAAGAAAAAAAATTAAATAATGTCTGTAATTAATATTAGCACCAATATAAAGATTTAACTACAAATAAACTGTCGAAATACGAGGTCACTATGTGACAGATTCAGCAGTTTTTGTCAATTTTAAGTTATTTTTTATTGAACTATTATATTCCAAAATGTACTTAAGAAACTTATGACTTTTATCTTCTAAATAACTTCTGAAGTATTTGGATTTTACTGGGAAAATTTTACAAAAAATAAAACAATTTACAAAAATATTTTTTTCTCAATGTCGAGCCCCTCTCATTGGGGTGACTTTGTAACAACGTAACTTCTGGATACAAGTCTAAACTCTACGTCTTAATAGGTCGGGATTATGACAGAACTCGTCTGTTATTATGATCTGAATATTAGATCTGTCACAAAGTCGCCCATACGCATGTAAGCATATATATAGTTAGTCTGTCACAAAATCATCCCGTGAACAATTAAACCAGAAGGCTTTGTTAATAATAAAAACAAATGTTATTATCCACAAGTAATAAATAAAAGAGGTTATAGATAAGCGCATGGCATATCTGAGAATTAACGCCAAACCATTTAATATATCCATCATCAACGTATATGCACCAACTGTGTAACCGTTTCAAAAGATTTAAAAGAAAATCATTATAAATTTCGATTATTTTTTTTTTAATAAAACTACTAACCCCATCTATCTGTCAAGTACCTGTAGCCGACTTTAAGGATTCTTCTGTAATTCCCAAATATATCCGGTAGATGAGCCTATTCATTAACTTGTCACTCACGTTCAATTTTCAGAGAGCGCAAGAATAGCGTCTCGCTCTTTTCTCTTAAGAACGCCCAACCGTTAAGACGTGTTTCCGAAGTGGGTCTCTTCTAGAGGTGAGCTAAGAAATCCTTTTCTTGTCCATATTTCAGATAGATATTTATTTTTTAGACCCTTATTGGAGAGGCTATAATGCTGATATATTTCTAATACATGTCGCAAGATAGTATTGGTATGGAGTTATTCCAGATCATGGCCCAGTAGCGGTATCTTTTTATGGAATACCTAACCCCTCTTATCTAGGATGGTGGTGGATTGATATAGGACGTAGCCGAATCAATGGTTTATTTGGTTGACTGATTAAATAAGAAGAGAAACAGAGCAGATTCAGGTTGTACCAATTTTTATTATGCCTACTTTCAAGAAAACAGAAATGATTATAAACTCAAAAAAATGAAAATATAGTGAAGTGTTTTATTTTTATTTAAAGGTTTAATAACTCTTTAATTTAAATTATTCCTAGTTGATAAATAACTATATTATTTTCAATGTAAACAAATTTCGAAATTTGGGTTTAATATATATATATATTCATTTTCTTTATAACTAATTCTTAATTTAATACGATACAAAGTTTTTTTGTTCATTACTAAGAAATAATAAAGTATAGTTTTTTTGTAAACCTTCGATAAATCTTAATTTTTTTTTGCTCGTCCCCTTCTAGGATAAACCAGGGGTGGCGTCCAATAATAAATTATAATTTCATATTATCTAATTGTGCTTGGATTTAAGATACGATATAGTTTCTATATGTTTAAAAAAACCCCGCCCAATTCTCTTCGACAACGAGCGATTCTGGCCTTGCATATATCATTGTAGCACGCAGTGTTACAACTGAAAGTGCTGTAGCAGAGGAAAAAGGTAACATTTATGAAAAACTGGAACAAGAAATTGAGTCTTTACCCAAAGAAGACACAATTCTGGTAATGGGAGATTTTAACGCCCAGATAGGCAAGGAAGACTACATTAACCAAGTTGCAGGTAAATACACATTACATGAAAAAACAAATGATAATGGTCAAAGATTATGCAACTTAGCAACTAGCACCAATATGATTGTCAGTAGTGTAAAATTTGCACACCCTGTCTACCACAAAGTAACATGAATCTCATCAGACCAAAAAACATGTTTCCAAATAGACCATATACTGATCACAAAGAGAAAGCAAACATCGATAACAGACGTGAGAACATAGAGAGGTGCACATGCAGACACAGATCATTTCATGGTTGAGGCAACGTTAAGACAAAAAGTCAAAAGAACGCTAAAAAACAAGACAACAAAGGACAAATGGTACATAGAAAAACTGAATGCTACAGAAGAATTAAACATGCAGAAGATATAAGCAAAAAACTGAAGGAATACTGTAAACATACAGAGGATGTTGAAACAGAATGGACAAATATAAAAAATGTATAAATGAAACAGCTTCTTAACATGTAGGGATAGAGAGAAAGAAGAATGGTATAATCAAGACTGTCATAATATGTTAAAAAAGAAGATAGAAATAAGACAAAAGTGGATCAGAACAAATAGACAAGAATATAAAGAAGACTACAACAAATTAAGGACAGAATGTAAGAAACAAACAAAGAAAATTAAACGAACCTGGTGAAATCATAAGATAAATTAAATAGAAAAAGAAAACACAGACAGAAACACAAAATCATTTTATAAGAAAATTAGCGAGCAGAACAAAACCTTTATATTAATGGACATCCAACACCAGATGAATGGAAAACAACATATATGACCCCAATATATAAAAAAGGTGACAGGAGAAATTGTAAAAACTATAGAGGGATATCGGTCACAAGCTCAATGAGTCGACTATACGGTCGAATACTACGAGACCTGATAGAGGAAGATTATCAATCGTCAGAAGACGAAGAACAAGGAGAATTTAGAGCAGGTCGTTCATGTACAGATAACATCTTCTGTCTTAAACAAATTATAGAAAAGAAAATTGTGACAAATAGAGAGTTACATATGACTTTTGTAGATCTTGAGAAGGCATATGACACAGTCCCGCTAAATAAACTATGGGAAGTCCTGGGCACATCAAACATACATCAAACATTGGTTAGTGCTCTCAAAGATCTATATTATGGTTCAAACTCCCAAATGAAATTCGGAAACCTCTTAGCTGAAAAATTTGCAGTTACTAAGGGTCTCAGACAAGAATGTCTGCCTACAATATTAAAAATCTGTCTAGAGTCAAGTTCAAGAGATTAATTTATGAGCAGTTGTTAGCTGAACAGTAATTTAAAAATTTAAGAATTAAAAAAAATAAATAGTTTATAATTTATAAATTTAATATGTACTTATTATTTTTATGTTTTATTGTAAATACAATTTCATTATTTAGATATAGTCTATCTATCCTATTTTCGGGGGGTTAGGTGGAAGAGCAGTTGTGTGCCGCTGTTGCACAGTGGTACACAAACTGAATCTCGCCCTACTGATATTATATTTCATTGTAAAGAAAATTTAATCTGTTGTTAATAAAGACATTTATTATTATTATTATTATTATTATTATAATGTTGTATCTCTCCGACTCTATTTGAGATTTATGTCTCTGCACCTCTGAAACAATGGAAAAGGAAAGTCAAAGGAATGGGTATACAATTGAACGATCAGGATTACATATATACTTTACAATTTGCAGATGATCAGGTGGTGATCTCAAATGACAAAGATGACATGGACTACATGCTTAGAAAACTAATTGAAGAATACCAGAAATGGGGATTAAATATCAATTTAGAAAAGACAAAATACCTCTCAATTGGAGCTGAAGCAGAACAACTCGATATCGATGACAATCAAAAAATAAATCCATGCAACGAATATAAATACCTGGGCATCATCTTCGACCGTAGTCGAAAAGACGAACGAGAAATAGAACATCGAATTGTACAAGCACGAAGAGCTATAGCATGTTTAAACGGAGTTCTATGGAGTAAAGAAATATCAAAGAAAAGAAAATGGAACATCTATGAGACAATGGTTAAAACTAGCCTACTTTATGGAGCTGAGATATGGAGAATAACCGAAAAATATAAGAAAAAGGTCGAAGCCACGGAAATGGATGCCGTCAGAAGATTGATGAGAATATCAAGAGCCGACAGAATACGGAATGAAGTGATAAAACAACAAGTGGGTATAGATGGCACTATAGTTGAGGATATTGAGAGAAAACAGCTCATATGTTATGGGCATGTGAGCCGAATGGGGGACGAAAGATTGCCTAAAAAAACGATGATGTGGTAACCCCCAGAGAAGAGGAAACGAGGAAGACCACCACAGAGCTGGAACCTGGGAATTAGGAAAGCGATTAGCGCTCGAAATCTGGACGAAGACCTAACTCAAGACAGAATACAGTTGCGTTTGGGAGTCGGACAACGTCGTAAGACGTTATAAAAAACCGAATATATATATATATATATATATATATATATATATATATATATATATATATATATATATATATATATATATATATATAAATATATATATATATATATATATATATATATATATATATAACAAAACTTTTAATGAAAAGACAAAAGGCATAAAGGATAGAAATGGAAAAGTATCAGAAAATGAAAAAGACTTTAAAGAAATCTGGACTGATTATTTTAAAGAATTATTAACAGTACAAGAGGACCAAGACTTAAATGAAAACGTGGAAGAAGAGACCACGATGATAGAAACCGAGCTAGAAAAACCAACGAAAGATCAAGTTGAGGAAATTATAACAGTAGTCGAAACGGTAAAGCACCAGGTAAGATGGTATAAACATGGAGCTTATAAAATATGGTGGACATAAACTCAGAGAAAAAATATACCAATTAATTAAAGTCATATGGGACGAAGAAGAGATGCCAGAAGAATGGTACAAGGGACAAATTATCACAGTCCATAAAAAAGGAGACCAACAAATGTGTAATTATTATAGAGAACTGACATTATTAAACACAGCGTATAAAATCATGTCAAGCTTAATACAACGAAGACTTGCCGAAGCTACTACAAATATCATGGGACAGTATCAATGCGGATTTATTAGGGGAAAGTCAACAACAGATGCCACACATACGGTAAAGCAAATTATGGAGAAAGCTTATGGATATAAAATAGAAATTAAATTGCTTTTTTAGACTTCCAACAAGCATTTGATTCAATAAACAGAGCTTACTTACTTACAGCTATGAGAGAAATGAGAATACACAACAAATTAAGACGATTAATAAAAATGACAATGAGTAAAACTGTAGTAACTGTAAAAACACAAGTAGGAGACACAGAAAAATTTGTTATAAATAAAGGAGATTCATTATCTGCAACCCTGTTTAATCTTGCCGTTGAATATATAGTCAGAAAAATTAACACCGGTACACTTAGAATGAGAAAGGGACAAATAATAGCATATGCCGACGATATTGTGTTAATAACAAAGAACAAAAAAACAATGGAAACTATGTTAAAAGAATTGGTAGCAGAAGGGAAGAAGTAATAAATCAAGAAAAAATGAAAATAATGAGATTTGACAAAAAATATGAAAACAAAAAGACTAGACTGGGAGAATATATATTTGAAGAAGTAGAAAAGTTTAAGTATTTGGGAATATTATTAACAAACAATGGAGAAAGGGAAACAGAAATTAAAGAAAGGATAATTACAGCAAATAAGACGTGCCATACAAATAAAAAACTTCTAAAAAAATTACTGAGCAAGAAATCGAAAATGAAGATATATAAAACAATAATTCGACCGACTATGATGTATGCTGCCGAAACCCTTAGCATGACAAAAAAAACAAGAGGAAGACCTTAGAATACTAAAAAGGAAAATACTAAGAGCAATATTAGGACCAATAAAAATTAATGAAAACCAATATAGACAAAGAACGAATCATGAACTACTAAACGAAATTAAAGAGGATATAGTTTGTAAAATAAAACAGCAAAGGGCAAAATGGCTAGGACATATATGGACATCAGGACCATCTACGGCAATATTTTCAATATTGGAATGGACACCAGCTGGTAAAAGAAGACGTGGAAGACCAAGATCTACATGGCTACAAGAAGTAACAAATGATCTCAACAGGGCGGGCGTACGGCAATGGAAAGAAAAAACCAGAGATAGGAAACAGTGGAGAAAAATAACAAGAAAAATTAAATAAAGAAAATGAGGACTGATCTACCTCGTAACATAGATCTAGAGAGCTTAAGCGGCGTAACCCCATGTGGGGTGTTTAGCCACAATATTTAAATATATATATATATATATATATATATATATATATATATATATATATATATATATATATATATATATATAATTCTAATTATTCGCATTAATGTCCATTTTACGCACTTAAAAAATTGCTTGTAATACTAAACAAACTAAACCAGAACAAGTTATCCGGTAATATATATTCGTTTATAAAAAAATTTCTCACAGAGCGATCCTTTAAAGTAATTACTAATGGCAAAACTTCCTCACAGCACACAACCACGAACGGTGTCCCGCAAGGGTTTGTCCTAAGCAGCACACTATTTCTCCTTAGTATTAACGATATTAGTTCATTCATAAACGACCCTGTACAATACGGAATATATGCTAACGACATAGTATTATTCTGTCATGGAAAGGTCACATCCAGCACAAATACTTTACTACAAAACACTCTAAGTAAAATAAACAACTGGGCCAGTCAATCCGGCCTTAACTTCTCCCCATCCAAATCCAAAGTTATTCATTTTACCAGAAGACAAAACACGCAATGTCCAACCATTACTCTGAATGGAAATTTTCTCCAAGTAGTAGATCAAATAAAGCTTCTTGGAATTATTTTCGATAAAAAACTTTCCTGGAGACCACACATTCGAGAACTTAAGGGTAGCTGCCTTCAAAGAATGAATCTTCTTAAATCACTAGCTCATTATAGTTGGGGAGCCGATGAGGAAACACTACTAAAAATATATCGAGCTCTTATTCGCTCCAAGCTTGACTATGGTAGTGTTCTCTACATGTCATCAAGTAACTTACTACTACGTTCACTAAATGTAGTCCAAAATACTTCCCTTCGACTCTGTTTAGGAGCATTCCGATCCAGTCCGGTGGAAAGCATTCATGTAGAATGTTTCGAACCCTCGCTTTATCTAAGACGACAACAACTTCTACTGCTCTATTTCGCTAGAGTTTCAGCAAATCCCACAAATCCCACAAGAAACCTCATTTGTAATAGACAATTACCAGTTACTAATAATCCTAGAATGGTACCGTCCACTATACAGATGTTAATTCCTTATTTAGATATCAATCTATTGTCCACCAGCCCTTTCACGGTTCCTCAAACTCCTCCATGGATATGTAAACTTCCAAATTTCAATATCGAATTATCCAAATATAATAAGAATGAAATATCACCTTCCGTCATCAAACAAAGATTCTACGAAATACTACATCAATGCAACTTCGATAAGATCCTTTACTCAGATGCATTTAAGACTGAAGAAGGTGTTGGCTGTGCTGTTACAACGACTAAATCCACCGTCAACTTGTTTCGACTCTCCAGCAATTGCAGTATTTATACTGCTGAACTATATGGAATACTACAAGCGGTGAAAACTCCACTCAACGATGATAAAACTATAGCAATCTGTACGGACTCTCTGTCCTCCATGCAGTCCATAAGAAACGTACATTCTTTCCACCCAATAGTTCAAGAAATCCAGAGTATATGTAATCGTCTTCAAACTAATGGAATTACAGTAACAATATTGTGGGTTCCATCACACGTTGGTATTCCAGGTAATGAAAGAGCCGATCAAGCAGCAAAACAAGCTTGTTCTCTTAACGTTACAACAGACGTTCAAACATCATCAGATTTAAAAAGAATAATCAAACATAAAATAATGGACCTTTGGAATGATCATTGGAAAAGAAGCAATACCAAGTTAAGCGTTCTACAACCAAACATTTTCTACCACCACCTCCCACCAATGAAAAGAAAGGACAAATCTATCATTCGAAGATTAAGAATAGG
Organism: Diabrotica undecimpunctata; assembly: GCF_040954645.1. NCBI lineage: Eukaryota > Metazoa > Arthropoda > Insecta > Coleoptera > Chrysomelidae > Diabrotica > Diabrotica undecimpunctata. The sequence continues at coordinate 13,540,652 of NC_092803.1, read as the reverse complement.
GCACACACGCCTTACACATGGACACCTAATGAATTCCAGTAATCAGATTTTGTGCCAGTACTGCAACAGCACGACTTCCGTAACACATGTACTTCTTGACTGTCAACACTACCTAGCGGCCAGAAGAAAATACAATCTTGGTAACGACCTAAAAGACATACTTATCTCAAACAGCAGCAACTATGAAAATGTATTAAACTTTTTAAAAAACACAAAGTTATACAATTTAATATAAAACAAAATGTGTTATAAAAAATGTATTGTAACTAATTTGTACCCAATGTAAAGTATTAACCATGTAAACATGAATGTAAAATTGTACCTGTGTCAATGACCATTAGCTGTCGAGACACATATTTTTCGAAATAAAAAAAAACAAATTGCTCTTCGAGAAATTTGAACGGGTGCATTTATTTTGAATTGTACATATTACATCAGCAAATACGTACATTAGCTGGTTTTTCAATTTTTAACTGCCTTCTACCACTTTGTCAATTCTAAAAAATAGATGTGGTAACGTGTTCTGAGGGACTAGAAACCTCAAAACATTTTACTAAAGACAACTTCACCATGATTCTAATTAATACTCGTTCTATAAGATATAAAACAGATGAATTATTTTTGTTTCTAGAGGAATTAGGATTTCCCCAGATAGTTGCGGTTAACGAGCACTGGCTTGATGTCAACAAGCCTTTTTTTGCAGAGAAGTATACCTCAATTGCTAGGTATGATCATCCAAGTTCAGCTCATGTTGGCACCCTAATTCTTTCTACAAATAATTTATTTCTCTCCTATAACAAAATATGAGTTTCTGTTGAATGATGTTAGACGACCTGCCCAATAAAAGCAGGAAGATTCTATACGGCGACTTGAATAATAATTACGCTGTTGCTTGTGCTACCCAATTATCCTTGGTCAATATATATTCGAATCGTATGGTTTTATCTTCTTCTTCAAGTGCCATCTCCGCGGCGGAGGTCGGCAATCGTCATAGCTATTCGGACTTTTGAGACGGCTGCTCTGAAAAGTTCATTTGATGTACATCCGTACCACTCTCTCAGGTTGCGCAGCCATGACATTCTACGCCTCCCTATGCTTTTTTTTCCTTGGATCTTTCCCTGCATAATCAGTTGGAGCAAGGTGTATTTCTCTCCACGTGTAATATGTCCGAGATATTCTAATTTTCTTGTTTTTATTGAATTTAAAATTTCCATTTCTTTGTTCATCCTTCCCAGAACCTCTTTGTTTGTGACGAGTTCTGTCCATGATATTTTCAGAATTCTTCTGTACACCCACAGCTCAAATGATTCCAGTTTTTTCATTGATGTCGCATTCAAGGTCCAAGATTCCATTCAATAAAATAAAGTCGAAAAAACATAGCACCTCGCCAACCTAACTCTTAGTTCCAGTTTTAAATCCCTGGTACATAGAACTATTCTCATTTTGTTGAAATTTGCTCTAGCCTTTTCTATTCTTATTTTCATCTCCTGATTGTAATCATTTGTGGAGTTAATCATTGTTCCTAGGTATGCATATTTGTCCACTTGTTCGACGTTGGTTTCGTTTATTAGAAGATTCTCGTTATTTCTTTGAGTTTTCGATATTCTCATAAATTTCGTCTTCTAGACATTCATTGTTAGACCATACTCTTTTCCATACTCTGCTATTCTGGTCACCAGTCTCTGAAGATCTTCAATGTTTTCGGCTAAGATCACAGTGTCGTCCGCATATCTAATGTTGTTAATGGGAACTCCATTTACCTTTATTCCAGCTGTTTCACCCTCAAGAGATTTTTTCACATCTTCGGAGTAGGCATTGAAAAGAATTGGCGACAATACGCATCCCTGTCTTACTCCACATCTAATTTCAATTTCTTCTGGCAGCTGTTCGTTAACACGTACTTTTGCTCGCTGTAGTATAAATTTGATATGATCTTGAGGTCGTTGTAGTCAATCTTCTTTGATTTCAGGACATTCATTAAATGTTTATGTCGTACTTTATCCAATGCTTTATTATAGTCAATAAAACATGCGTATATATCTTGATTGACATCCAGGCATCTTTGTATTAGTATATTAAGTGAAAAAAGAGCTTCACGTGTTCCTAGGCCTTTGCGAAAACCAAATTGTCTATTATTAACGTCTATGTCCAGTTTGTGATATATTCGGTTATGGATGACTTTAAGTAGTAACTTTAGCGTATGAGACATTAAGCTAATGGTGCGGTAATCGCTGCATTCTCTTGCGTTTTTCTTTTTAGGGAGACAAATAAAAATAGATGTTAACCACTCTTTGGGGTATACGCCTAAACTATAAATTTGGTTCAAGAGTGTCACTAAAACATCAATGTGCTTCTCATCTAGAATTTTTAGGATTTCTATAGGAAGCATATCAGGTCCAGGGCTTTTCCCGCTCTTCATTGTTTTTAATGCGTGCAATATTTCTTCCTTTGTAATATATGGACCTATTTCTTCTGACGTAAGTTCTATGTGCTCCAGATCTCCTCTTTCATCATCGAACAATTCATCGATATATTCTGCCCATCTTTGTATTTTCTCGTCCGTATGTGTTATAGCAGTACCGTGTCTATCCAGAATTGCACAAGTGGGATTTTGTTTTCTTAGTCCTGCCAGTTCTTTGATTTTCTTGTGTAGGTTAAACAGATCATATTTATTTTGAAGGTCTTCGATCTCTTTGCATTGCTCTTCAAAGTATTTTTCTTTTGTCTGCTTTATCGTCTTTCTAATCTCGTGGTTTATCTCTCTGTATTTATTGTTATCCTTGTTTTTAAATTGTCTCCGTTGTTCCATCATATTGAGTATCTCGTCATTCATCCATTCCTCTTTTCTCCTTGAGGAAGTCTTTAGTATTTCTTTACAGGGTTCCAGTAGACAATCTTTTAGTCGATTCCAGTACTCGTCAATATCATTGGTGTTTGTGTTCAATTTGTTGCAGTTCACATGCAGTTCATGTTGGAGGCATTCTTTTACTTTAGGTTCTTTAAGTTTTCTTGTGTCTATTGTAGGAATTCTTTGATGTCTTTTAATATTTTTAAGGGTGAGTGTAATTTTGGCTATAAGTGGATTGTGATCTGAGGCCACGCCTGATCCAGGATATGCTTTCACGGCTTTAACAGCATTACGGTATCTTTCATTGATCATAATGTAGTCTATCTGGTTCCTGACTACTTTCTCCGATGTATCTGCGGGCGATCGCCATGTATACAGTCGTCTGTTTGGTAACATAAAAAATGTGTTTGTAATAATAAAGTTCTGCTCTTGACAGAATTGTAACAGACGGTCTCCTCTCTCGTTTCGATTTCCCAGACCATAGTTTCCTATACACTTTCCGCTTTGTCCCTTTCCAATCTTTGCATTGAGATCACCTAGGACTATCGTGATTTCTCTTGTTTTCGTTATTCTAAGTGCCTCTTCGATATCTCGATAAAATAATTCTACTTCTTCTACGTCGGCATTCGCCGTAGGAGCATAAACCTGTATCAAATTCAGTTTGGCATGAGATGTCACTAACTTCAGTACTATTACTCTTTCTGAGATAAGATAGGGAAATAGCATTCCACCGCTCTATATGGTTTTATAATGCACGTTAATTCTCCTACAAGAATTACTGAAACAACATTACTTACCATAATTATCTCACATTAATTATATTGTCTCAGATTTCTCACCCCTTGATATACGCTCTACAATTATTAATGTAGGACTATCTGATTATAAAGCAGTATATACCAAGTTTAACACTATTAACAAATAATTCTCGAAAATCCAATGTTTAGGTACGATTTTTTTGCTTAGACCTTTCGTAAATTCCAAAATTTGTGCTTGATTCTGGGTGGCAGTTTCCCTCTGTGGGCGTCGACTATAATTTCAGTAATTTTTTAGATAGATATTTTCTTTAATTACAATTAAGTCAAAACATCGCAAACCCTGGACTACCAAAGGTATCCGCATATTAGACAAGAATATGCGTTCCACTACTGTACATCAAGAAATTTACTAGCAATGTCTTTGTCAATGAATACATTTCCAAGTACAGAGGAACCTATCTAAAACTTACCAAAACAGCTAAAAAAATGTACTATCAAAATCGTCTGGGAAACTCTAAAAATGTTGCAAATGATCTATTCCTCTTGCGCGTGCAGTTGATATGAAAGAAACACACGAAGGTATGTCGCTGATCCTAAATGCAGTAAGCTATGATACATATAAGTGGCAAATATATGGTTACTTAAAAGTTATTGGATTATTACTTGGTCTTCAGGGAGGATTTACAAAATTTTGCTGTTTTCTTTGTCTTTGGGACCGTAGAGCAACACAGAGCCATTACCAAATTAAAGAATGGTCACCAAGAGATCAGTAGATTCCAGGTCAAGCTAACGTAAAGAATATACCTCTCGATCCCAAAAATTTTCTGTTTTAAATTTAATTAAAAATTTCGTTAAAACATTAGATAAAGAAGGAGATGCGTTTAAATACCTTAAACCAGGGGTGGCCAACCTTTTTAAGTCGAGTGCCAATATGAGAACAAAAAAAATTTGGTGTGCCACTAAAATTTTTCGACATACTAACATTAATAATATACGGTACAATATGTATTTCTTATGTAAATTCCACATTTTTCCGTTTAGTCAAGATAGCGGAGGTTTAAAAAATAACGTAATAAGTAAAACATAACAACAAACTTACTTTATTGTTAATAAAAATAAAATAAAAACGTTAAACAAAAAAACTTAAATATTTTCTTATTATCTAAAATTCAAATAATTAAACAGTTACTTATTTAATGTGGTATTTGAACTTGTATTTTTTTAATTAATTCATCTATATTGGGATTAATTTCGGAACTAGCCAACAGAATTAGATTTTTTAAATGCATGTCAGTTAATCGTGACCGATATTTTGATTTTATTATGTTCATAATAGAGAACATTTGCTCACAAACGTACGTTGAACTAAATCTACAACAATATCTTAGAGCTAACTCGTGTAAATTAGGAAAATTGTTTGCTGGTACAAATTTCCAAAATTCAATATAATTGGGATCAGTAACAGTTAAAATAATTTCCCTATATTTGGTTTTTAGTATAGTGTGGTTCTGTAAATCAATAATTTCGATCTGTATTTCAGCTGAGTAACAATTGATATCTTGCAGAGAAATAGAAAAAGGATTTATGAAAAGGTCAACATTCATTTTGTCTTTTTGAAAATATTCAAACCGGGTATTGAATGAACCTAGCAAAATAGATATAAGCTTTTTAAATTTGTCATAATTTGGAGTTCTACTGACCTTGTTAGCTAATTCCTGCATTAATGTGAAATGTGTCAATCTCTGTTCTCCAAAATCGTTACAAAAAAGCATAAGTTTATTCACAAAAGAAGATATATGACCAACTAGAGTAGGAAAAATACAATTTTTTCCCTGTAATCTTAAATTTAATAAATTTAAATGTCTCATAATATCAGTGAGAAAAGCTAAATCTCAAAGCCAATCTTTATCATTAAGTAACGAGCACTCACTGGGTAGTTCATTGTTTTCTTGCAAATATTTTAAGACGCACTCCTTCAAGTTCCAAAACCTTTCGAGTGCATTTCCTTTGGAGAGCCAGCGCACACGGCAATGGAGAAGTAACTCTCCATCTTGCTCCGTTTCTTCCGCGAACAGTTCTCGAAATTGTCGTCGATTCAATGCCCGAGCTCGTATTTTGTTAATGCAGCGTGTTACAGGGTCAACAACAGATGACATGTTTAGGTCCTTGGCACAAAGAGCTTCCTGGTGAATAATACAATGGTACTTAAAAACTTTTCTTCCCAAATAGTTTTCCTTTAGTCTACCAACCATGCAAGGAGCTCCATCTGTACAAACACTATCTAATTTTGACCATTCAACTTTGTTGACTTCGATTACGTTTTTAAGCTGTTGAAAAATGTCCTCTCCTGTTGTTGTGGCTAGTTGGCGCAAATCCAGAAGCTCTTCGGCATTTTCAAAATTATCATTGGTATAACGGACAAAAATGCTTAACTGCGCATTTTCTGTGTTGTCACAACTTTCATCCAACGCTAAAGAAAAGAATTTGCAGGATTTTAATCCACTTATAATTTGGGAAACAACATCCTGGCCCATATCATCTATACGGCGCATGACTGTATTTCGGGATAATGCAATATTATCGACCATATTTTTGATCTTTACATCTCCCACATTTTTAGCAAATATTGCCAGACTATTTTTAATTATCTCCTCTCCATCAGAGTATTTTTCTTCCGGGCTAACAGCAGAGAAAGTTCATATGATGTTTTAACCATAGTTTCCATTTCATCACTTCTCTTCTGAAATAGTGACTGTTGGCTGGCTAGGGTTTTCTCTTTTTTTTTCAATAAAGTCGGCTCGCAAATGTGAACCAATAGGATATTTGTTGCTGAAGTCCTTATGCAGTTGTTTATAATGTCATTCCAGGTTAAATTTTTTCGGAACTGCTACAGACAATCCACATATCAAACAAACAGGCTTTGAAGTATTACGATTAGTAAATAAAAATTGTTCTTCCCAAGCAGGTTGAAAATCGCGAATTGCAATATCATCTTCGTATTTTCGTTTTGAAGTCGAAGGCTTACTCGTGGACATATCGAACAAATACTTTTAAAATTAAAGAAACAATGCGCGATGACAAAATGTGCACATACAACGGGGCAGTTTAAAATAAACTAAGCAAGGGTAACGCTGTAACGCAGTCCTATTGCACATTACGACAGCTAGGATCACGTGCACCAATCGTAGCAATATCGCTCGCCAGAGGATGCAATGATGCCGCATCTATCGTAACTTCCGTAAACCTACCAAGTTTCTTCTTATTATTTTTTGTTTTTCAAGTTTTAATTTTTTTGAAAGTGTTTTAATCCAAAACGCTACGCGTGCCACTGATAGGACTCAATCGTGCCACAGAGTGGCACGCGTGCCGCGGGTTGGCCATCCCTGCCTTAAACAAATATTTCCTAAGCTAAGTGATGCGAAGCTTAAAGAAGGGATATTTATTGGACCACAAATCAGAAAAATACTGAGGGATCAACAGTTTGATGAAAAATTAAGTGATGTTGAGTTAACTGCGTGGATTTCTTTCAAAAGAATTGTTTTCGAGTTTTTGGGAAACGAAAAAGCAGAAAATTATCAAAATGTTGTAGAACTACTTAAAAATTACTGCAAAATGGGCTGTCGCATGTCTCTAAAAATACAACACTCCCATTTAAATTTTTTTCCCGGAAAATTTGGGTGCGGTCTGCGACGAGCAAGGAGAAAGGTTCCACTAGGATATTCTCACAATGGAGCAACGCTACCAGGGAAGATGGGATGCAGCAAGGATGGGAGATTACTGTTGGTTCCTGATGAGAGAAAGTGATACAGAGTATAAAAGGAATTCGGCGTTTGCAAAGAATTTGAGTACAAAAGACTTACCATAATTTTGTTTCTAGTTCTTGACTTGTAATAATAATAGTCTCCCGTTTTATACCGCTTCGCGGCTTTGGGAGTATAGCAGGGTAGTCTGCTATATCTAGGGCCTACGGTACACAAGGAAGGTAACATGGCCAGTGCTACGCTTCAACCGCCTATTATTACCCCTGGTTTTACCCAAGGTACTCATTTTATTAGGCAAACACCAGTAGGAAGAAGGTCAAAGGGAAGACCCAAACTTAGATACATGGAACAAGTGGAACAAGATCTGAAAACACTTAAGATTACCAACTGGAAAAACAAAGCAAGGAACAGAACAGAATGGCGGAAAATCCTAGAACAAGCCAGGACCCAGAAAGGGTTGTCGAGCTACTGATGATGATGATGACTCATTTTATTCAGGCTGAGTCGACCTGGGGCCTATAGACATTTTTAAAAATGTCTAGTTGTTCTTGCCGGCGGTTGACTTTTTGAATATAGTATATAAGAATTTTTATAATAAATAACATTATTTGATGCATTCTATAACTCAAAATATATATACGTGGTGAGAAATTTTGGTGTTTGAATTCGCAAACAGGATGCTTTAAACCCCCCGGTACAGCCATTTTAACATCAGTCGCAACTTTTTTTTTAATTTGTTGACTAGTGTTATTATTGTTATTTTTTGTCCATAAAATTGTAAAATTTTCAGTGGCAATAAAGCATATTTCTATTTTATTCTATAGGTCAACTGTCACCGATTTAAAGATAACTTAAATAATGACATTGCTACTCAAAGTCTTTTGTGAAGGCCTTTAATACTTCGTTGCTTTGATTTATTTAATTTAATATAGATTAGTCTAAATAATAGACCTTTAATATACTATTAGTATAATTGTTGAAGCTGGTAATTTAGAAATTATTATACAGTGTGGCGCACCGAAAACGAAACAGAGGCATTTACTGGCAGATGATTCCTTTTTTGAAAAAACGCTCGGACCCGTCGATTTTGTTTTCGAGGGGGACACAAAATTGGCATAAAATCACTTTAACATTTGCAGCTCCTTAAGCGGGGGTGGCATCATCCCTAAAATCTTAAATAAAAGGGGGGGTCGAATGATCCAATATTTGAAAGGTCTTTCAACTCCCTTTATAATGATGTAAAATTCATGTATTCAATTTAGTAGTTTTGGAGATTTATTGATTTAAAGTTTAAAGTAGACTTTAATAGGTAGATCAAATTAGTTTGTACTTCTTTCAGAAGAAATTTGAGTAAAAGCATTTTCTTGATAAGTAAATGCTTTTATTTACTACGCCCATGGTTTATTAATAATAAAAATAGCAATTGAAGTGTCCTTTGTGACAAAAAAAGTTGTTTCTTGAAGAAAGATAAGTAGAGAATGCCACGTACTTATTTTAAATAGGAAATAGTACATTAGTTTGCGATAGATTTGACCAATCTTTGTTGTTAAAATATCATTTATTGCTTTATACATAAATTAACCATGGTATATTCCACGGCAGAAAGGGTTGAAATTATTGAAATATTTTTCGGAAATAATCAGTGCGCTAATAGAACAGCACAAATTTTTAATGAGCGAAATGAGAACAATAATGTGCTCCGAAAATATGTTCTAGAACTTAAGCTTTGGCGATCATTTGGTTGGTCCTTTTTTCTTACCTGGAAATTTGACTGGTGAAATGTATTTGGAATTACTGCAAAATGCCATAGATCCTGCGCTAACAGATATAATTGAAAATCAGAATGATGGTCGATACGTTGAGAATATGTTGATGTTCCAACAAGATGGTGCCCCACCACATTACGCATTAAGAGTTCGGCATTATTTAGATCAGACCTTTCCAGGTCAATGGATTGGTAGAAGAGGTGCCGTTGAATGGCCCCCAAGATCGCCAGATTTATCACCTTAGGATTTCTTTTTGTGGCGTTACTTAAAAAGCAAACTCTATGCTACTCAGCCAACATCCTTAGAAGATTTACGACAAAGAATTGTGAATGAGTGCCATCAAATTACTCCTCAAATATTGCAAAATGTCCGGCAACGTTTTCAGCAAAATCTTTATTATTGCATGGAAAGTAATGGTGGTCATTTTCAACATTTACTCGGCTGACAGGTCAGTTCATTCTTTATTTTTTAACATCTTACAATGATGTATTTAAACTTTAAATCAATAAATCTCCAAAACTGCTGAATTGAAGTACATGAATTTTACATCATTGTAAAGGGAGTTGAAAGACCTTTTAAATGATGGATCATTCGACCCCCCTTTCCATTTAAGATTTTAGTGATGGTGCCACCCCCGCTTAGGGGGCTGCAAATGTTAATGTGATTTTATGCCAATTTTGTTTCCCCCTCGATAAAAAAATCGACGGGTCCAAGCGTTTTTTTTTTTTTTTTAAAGGAATCATCTGCCAGTAAATGCATCTGTTTCGTTTTCGGTGCGCCACCCTGTATAGTAATGTTGCCATATTATACGTCGTAAAATGGTCAAGATATTGAAGAAGTAAATAAACAACGGTAAAGTAAAACAAAATTTAATTAAACAAAATAAAATAAAGATTATTAACAAAGAAGTTAAAGTAAACATATACAAGATAGTTAAACTGAGAAAACAACTGGTTTAAATGTTAACTTTTATTATTGTATGTGAGAAGTGAGTACTCTCAACATACAAATATTGGAAAGGAACCACAGCAATGTAGTAAGTACAGGATAGTTTACAGATAATTCTAAAATTGTATGTAATATTGTAAGTACTTACTGACTAAAATGACCATAACTTGTGGCCAGTGCTTTTCCTCTTCTTTCTCATTGTCACTCACTGCTGTCATTTTACTGATTTTGGTAACTTATTGCGGTCATTAACATAAGCGGCACCTATACTACTAAATAAAAAGAAAATGGCTAGGTAAATAAAGAATATTTTCATTATATCATTAGAACTAATAGAGTTGGGAGTTACCGAATTAGTAAATGTGTAAAATATCTGTTTTAATGGGTTTTTGCTGTCATGGTCATTAAAAAATTTTATTTAAAGGAACTTTTATGTTCTAAATAAAAAAAAACAATTTTTATACATTAAAAAAACCTGTTTATTTATGGTTATTTTTTGTGCATTTTAAGGTGGTTTTGAGGTATACAAAAAAATTTGTTTACACTTTTAGATGTTTCTCACCACTGCAGAGAGCGAATTCCAAAAGATGCATTTTAATTTGAGTGACACTCTTTTCTTACTCTTTCTGTTTTCTGGTGTTAATGCAATTGTTTTTAAACTCATACGGGATTTAATTTGTGAAATTTAAAAAAGTTAATTATTTTTATATAAAAAATTAAAAAGAGAACACCTGTTTTAAAGCTTTTTTTTATTGTTTGAGGATTATTTCTTAAATATATTATTATAGAAACAAAAAAATTGGTTTACTAAGACTTTAAAAAAACTTGTCTTAGTTTTGAGAATGTGTTTAACGTATTTTTACAGAAATTTTATCGACTTACTTTACTTTTTCGTGTCCAAGCGTGATCATGTCAAGTGTTCGGACCACAGTTGGGCAGTTTACTGCCTTGTTGTTGGTATTCCACAGGTCGTCCACACATCGTTTATAAAAACAGGCATTGCTTGCACTTTTTTATAAAATAAATTAATCATATTTATTTTTTTACCTTTGATCAGCCGTTCCTGGTGCATATTGGGTACCCTAATAGTACAGTAAAAGCTACAAATTGTCGGTCAAACCTTTTTTATATTTTAGCTCTCTTTTAATGTCTCGCTGCTCCTTTCATTGGATTGATCAATACGAGCTTCGTCGATATTTCCGACCAACTCGTTGATATTTCTCCAATTTTTATTTCCATTAGGTCCATTATTAATAAGTTGACAATTGATGTAACTTTTATTACAATTTTGTGTATTGCGGCCGAGGTATCTCTTTAATAAATTGTTCTAGCTAAGAGTCTCAAACACAGTAAAAACATGACTTTGGACACTAGGATCAAGTGTTGGTTTATGTTTGTAAGCCACATTGTTCTCACTGATCAAAAACTTGCACCAGTCCGGGTTACAATAATCGTACCGAAATTCTGATCTGTAAAAATCTTATGATACTAACCAATGAGAATTTCTTTTTTTATGTCTATACAATCTGGATATCTTTGATAGTAAGACCATAAAAACAGACATTTCACTAATAAGTTTTAGAACCATCTTAGTTGTTTTAGGGCCGTCGATGCAAATACAATATCAGTATTTGATCTTCTATCTTTTTTTTTTTTGAAGCTTCTTGTTCTTTCACTTTTTTCTCATTTTTCGTGCTTTATTCTTTGTTTTTTTAACATTGTCACTTACTTTTTTACATGTAATGTAAATCTCCGTATGGTTTTGCATAAACCACAATCGCGTACATTTTGCTGTCACCATCACCGATGTAATTAACGTATAATACATTTATACAATTCTGTGGGTGTTTTAAGTATATCTACGGTTAAATAACCTTTTATTTTGTCAGCGAATCCTTCGTGATTAGCTCAATAATCAATTTTATATTCTTCGTATCATATGGAAATCTCAGCCTCGTTCAGCTCTGATTTTTTTTCTACATGATCAGCAAAACGTAGCCCCGATAATCAACAAAGCGTCCATCAAATACGTAAAACCTTTCTTTATCTATGTGCCATCTTCAGATACCGCTAATCGTTATCATATTTCTCGATGCATTCCATTTCGTCCTCTATTGCTTTTTCCGTTACAAACTCAAAACGTTGTTTTAGAGCTTTATGCATTTTGGAAATTGTAGAATAATAAACGGTAATGGAAAAACCATTACCGAAATACCATTCTTTGAACTTTATACATTGAAAAGTAACACTGGAAATGCGATCTGTGGCTAAGTCTGAAGACGATACACGCAACACTAAGATTGGAATGGAATTGGTAAAATTGGTGACAAAAATGAAAGAAGGTATGGCAGAAGTATTAAAAACAAGTAATTTAATTATATCAGTGAATTAGCAGAAAGGTGCTGATTTAGTATGAGTGATAAATTGATTAACGTTGTTGAATCATTTTATTTGTAAAAAAAAGGCTTCTGGCACTTGTTAGATAAATATAAACATTAGATGTTCAAAAAAAATTTCTAACCAAAACAATCGATAAAAAAAATATACCAAACCAAAGAAGACAAAGAAGAATTATAATTTAATGGAACGACACCACAGTTCAGTGATTCTTTCGAAGATACATTTAAGTACAATGGAAAAATATTTTAGAATAAGCGGTCAAACTAAAACATCTGATCAGAGGCGCACCCAAAAATTTGTCTGAGGGGGGGGGGGTTTGAAATTTTTTTATGCTACCTCCATTTTAAGTCCCTAAAATTTGGGTTTTAGTTTAGTTTAAAGTACTAAAGATAGCAGTGCCAAAGATTTAGGTATCTATTATCCTGCCTAAACTAAAACCACCCTCTCTTACTTGTGCGCAGTTGACTGTCGCACGTACCGTACTCCGAAAGTGGGGTGGCCGCTGTAAGGCTGACGACATTTTTAGAACACTCCATTCTCTTATCTAGATCTTATCTATTGTTCTGAAGCTATTTTTTGTGTCATTTTAAAGTAATTACTATTTTAATGGGAATAAGCCACAATTGAAGGTTAAAATAAGTTTATTGACGTTTGACATTAATCCAACTTGTAAATAAAATACATTTTGGAGACGGCTACCGCCGTATTCCCGTTCTACTCCGTCAATCCTCCCGGTCCAATGCATACTCGTCCTACAAACCTCTCGATTCTATCGCTCTTCTAATTCCTTCATTTTTTCAAGTTTTTGGGGTCAGCGTTCGTCAGGCATTCTCAATAGGTGTCCAAACCATTTTGAACCTCTTCTTTTTATTCTGTCAATGACCGTTTCTGTAGCATTCATGTTATATCTTATAGATTCGTTGGGCTTCCTTTCCCACCGTGATGTTCTAGCACTTCTTCTTAAATAATCAATTTCAACTGCCAACAATCTTCTCTCCAGGTCTACCTTAATTGTCTATACTTCAGAGCCATAACAAAGAACTGATTCAAACATGGTTTGCCCTATTCTTTTTTGTTCCCTTTGGAAATGTTGCGATCCCACCATAAGGAGTTCACACATCCTACAATTTTACGTCCCTGATTAATTCGGTGTTTAATTTCGGTTTCTCTCAAGCCGTTCTTAGCAATGAGTGCACCTAAATATTTAAATTTTTCCACTTGTTTGATTTCCACGTCCTCCTCTATCAACACTTCAAACCTTGCATCTGAATTGATAACTAAATATTATGTTTTCTTCATTCTGACTTGTAACCCCCATTTTACATATTCTCTGTATAGACGCCTTATCATAAATTCTAGATCATAAGAATCTTGAGCTAGGACGACTTGGTCATCCGCAAAGTTCAGGGAGAACAGTACGTCATTTCCTATATGGGTTCCCATTCCCTGGCAGTGGTTTTTCCAATTTTGGAGGGCAGCCTCAATATATAAATTAAACAGTAAGGGTGACATACTGCATCCTTGTTTTAGTCCTTTAGTTACTTTGATTTGCTCCAATAGTCTATTTTCGATTTTTAGGTAAGTAGTGTTATCTCTGTATACTTCTGTGATTATTATTAAAAGCTATGGACTAATGTCGAGTTGTTGTAAACCTTGCCACAATTTAAATCTTGGAACTGTATCTTACGCCTTTTCTAGGTCGATGAAGGCTAGATGTACTTCGGTACCAACCGCTATTCTTTTTTCTATTAATTGTTGTAGTATAAACAAGTTATCAGTGCAAAATCAAATATCAAAGAATCAAACGTCAATAAACTTATTTTAACCTTCAATTGTGGCTTATTCCCAATACAATAGTAATTAGATCTTATCTCTGTCATTTGCTCGGTTAGTGTTTCTCTTCTTCTTCTTTCTTTTTAATGATTGCTCGGATGTAATTGTGAACACTACTCCATCTCTCCGTACTTCCTGTCATCTTCACGATCATCTCTCTTACAGTCACAGGGTTCATACCTATTTCTTTATACATTCTGTTTCTCTCCACTGTACATCTATTACACTCCAGAATTGTGTAACAACAGTATATGCATTTATCTGTATCTGTCTTTCTGAACCTATGAAGATACGCCCTAAAACAGACAATCTACCCAGTCCCTTAGGCTCGAGATCAGCATCTTGGTCCACTGGGCAACATTTTCCTGGTTGTTCCACTCTTCTTGTTATCTTTCCATTGATCTTTCCCTGTCTTCTTTTATTTTATAGCTATTGTCAAATGCTCTCTTCTCTCATAGATATTTCTCTTTTCTACTGCTAACACATGCAGAGGAACACAACCCGTGATAGTCCACAAGGCCGTCGCAGATACAGTCCTGTAGGCGCATGCTACTCGCAACAGACTCGTTCTGTGTCCTTTTTCATAAGCCTAATATTAGGTATCTACATCCAAATATAATAAAAAATATTATTAATTATTGTGTATTTATACAATAATTAATTGTGTTCTACATATTTAAAGTGGTAATTTAATTATTCAATTAGCGTTTTAAATTTTTTGTATTGTGTGTGAAAGACAAGTTACATTTTTCTACTATTCCACTAAATGTGTCAAGTTCCATATGATAAATAAATAAATCTACTATTCTGTAGAATACCCTGGGTGCGCCACAGCATGTGATTGATATTAGAGTTATTGTAAATACGAAACAGAAGAGGACATATAAAGACACGATATCTAATGAATCAGAAAACAGTCGGATTCATCTAATAATCATTTATTAATATCCGATATTCGTTCTTAAATATTCTTGGGCAAAACAAACGACCACCTCTATTCGAAACTGCGTTAAATAAAAATTCCCGACGGCTGTTTTTCAGTTTTTGGTGGATAAATTAATAATTTGGTAATTATATAGTCATTTAAAATAAAAAATTCTATAAACAATCATTCTAATGTAGGTAAATTATATTTTTGGATATTTTTTAATTTTATCTACTACAATATTTCCAATAATATTTCTTAATTAAATGTTTGTGGAACATTGGGCAATTTAACAGCAAAATTAGTGTAAATTAATTGCTATGAGAATTATGAGAGACCTATATTCGGCAAACCGAATAGAGAAAAGGGCTTAAAAAATGCTATGGGAACATAAATACTATCTAGAATAAACCTATTAGAGACAAGACAAAAAGCACGTGTCAACAATGGAAAACATGGAAAACTGGAGTTATACTGTAAAATATTTTTTATGGCATTGCTTTATCAGATATACTTTGCATCAAAAATATATTTGCGTTAAGTCTGTTTTATTTTTTACAAAAAATAGACAGCCAAGGTTGCCTATAACTACAGCACTTTGCTCCCTATCTTGAGCTGTTCTTAGTATCGAATGTGTGTCCATGCCTGACCAGTCTCTTACATTTTTCAGCCAGGAGCATTTTCTTTTTCCTGGACCTCTTCTTCCTTCCACTTTCGCTCCCATTATCAGTCGTAGAAAGTTTTTTTCTCCTCTGTAAATATGTCCTAAATAACTCGTTTTTCTGGTTTTTACAATATTTAGAGTGTTCTCTTTCATTTCCCATTCTTCTCACAACCTCGTTGTTAGTAACGTGCTCTGTCCAAGAGATCTTTAGCATCCTTCGAAAAACCCACATCTCAAAGGCTTCTACACGTCTTATACTTCCATGATTCCGAGAGTCCATGTTTCCACTCCGTATAGCAATATGGAATAAATGAATGTTTTCACAAATTAGTATCGGATATCCAACCATAAGGTAGAGTTTATTAGGAATTTTTTCATTCTTTGAACAGCGGACCTAGCATACTTTATACCAGCACGTATTTTAACTTCGTAGCCAAGATCGTTTGGTATCCAGCAGCCAAGATACAAGAATTTTTGTACGGGTTCTATCTTTGTTGTAGATACGAATATTAATGCATTTGGTGCACGTGTAACGGTCATTACTTTTGTTTTATTTGTATTTATATTCAGCCCCAAGCTATCTCCCTCTTTGGTTATGGCATTCAAAAGTCGTTCACAGCACTGTCCGCAATAATGACGGTGTCATCTACGTATCTTAAATTGTTTACATATTCTCCGTTGATTTTTATTCCTTCTTTAATATTTTCGAGAGCATTTTGAAAGATCTTTTCGGAATATATATTAAACAATAGTGGAGAAAGTACACAGCCCTGGCGAACTTCTCTTTTTATTGACATTTCTGCCATACGGTTGTCTATTTTAATCGACGCCATTTGATCCCAATATAGGTTTTTAATAAGGGCCATCGTGTTATGGTCTATACCATGTTTTGTTATGTTTTCTATGAGTTCTTTGTATTTTACTTGATCAAACGCTTTTACGTAGTCGATAAAACAGTTATTACTATTTTAATGGGAATAAGCCACAATTAAAGGTTGAAGTACGTTTATTGACGTTTCAATTTCCACTTCGCAAATCGTTCTCAAAATACAAACATTAGTAAATTTATAATTTACTGATGTTATAAATTATAAATTTACTAATGTTTGTATTTTAAGAATGATTTCCGAAGTGGAAATTGAAACGTCAATAAACGTACTTTAACTTTTAATTGTGGCTTATTCCCATTAAAATAGTAATTACTTTAAAATGCCACAAGAAACTAGCTTTAGAACAATATGGATAAAACAGAGAAACACGTCTTTTCGTTGATCTTGGAAACTTCCTCAGTTCTTCACATCTGCTGTTCATCCATTCTATTTGGGATTCTCTTATTTTGTTTTGGATGGTTCTCTAGTTTCCTTTATATTTTATTTCATTGCGGTTTTTGTAAGATCTTCTTACCTTCATCAGTAACCTTTTTATTACTGGTTAATTGTAAAATGTATTTTAACATAATCACAGAGTTTAACTTGAAAAATGCTCTCCTTAACAAAACCAAAAATGTGACTTATCAAGATATTTTCGTGTGTTCTTCGTTTGTGTAGTGACGAACTATCGCATTACAAGATTTCATAAAACCATTACATTTGCGGAGTATTCTTTGAAGGCCATCTTCATTTTGGGCTATCAATATTGCATCTTCTGCGTAACAGATAATTGAAATCCCATTGTTTTCCATTCTGCATCCTCTTTCTTCATTTTCACTCTTTATGACTTCATTCACAATTAGATTGAATAAAATTGGTGTTAGTAAATCCCTCTGTTTTATTCCATTGTCTGTATTCTAAGATATCAAAAAGCGATATTATAAAAAATAATTTATTCTTAGTAATCTAAATTAACAACATTACAGAGTAATTATAAAATATTGTCATGAATTATAAGTACCCTCTTTTCCATTCTATCATATTCATTTCCATGTCTATGCCATATTTCTATTCCTAAAAAAACTGCAATGATGTTTAATTTTTCAACCCCCCTTTGAGCATTTGTTGAATTTCTTCTAAAGTCTTGCCCTTGGTCTCAGGGATAACGTATCGCGACAAAATAGCACAAACGGAATTAGAAATAGCAAACAAAAGGAATGGAGCATACAAACCAAAAAGTGTATTTAGGTAGTAGAATATGGTGGTGGTTAAAAAGTTTCCCATGCCAAAAATTATTATCAATATAGTCATTGCTTTCGACTTGATGCTAGCAGAATACAACTCCCCAAGCATTAGTGTGGGAATAACTGAAATGCCGATAGATGCGAATAAGAGGTAGGACATCATGCAAGACAAAGGAATCCATTTTACGTAAGAGACATCGATGCTTGTGTTTCCATCTATATAAAAATAGGCAGCCATTGTATAAAGAACTCCACTGGTGGTGACCATGGAAACTGTGTAACAGAATATTCTTCCAAATCTTTTCACCACAAAAATTACAGAAAAGAGGTTCAATATTACTGCGAAGCCCATAAAAACTATCGAAGCTTCTTCGTGACTCATGTTGTTACCGGATTTTTGGAAGATAAACTGAGTGTAAGTCAAAAATACTGACATACCAGCCATTTGCTGACTTAGTCGTAAAAATACACCAGCAAACAAAGCCTTTCTGTTACTTTTTATCTTAATCAAATCACCCCAAGTACCTGACTCTGATAGCTGCCTCTCAACAGCATATTTACAATTTTCAAAAATCTCGTCAATATTCTTAATCCTCTTAAGAAACTTTAAAGAATTCTTTGCTTCCTGTTCCTTGCCTTTCATGATGTAATAGTAAGGTGACTCTGGCATGAACCAAAACAGGACGAAGAATAAAATAGATATTGGTAAACATACCCAAGAAGTTGTCGTAACTCCCAAGTAACTTCCCAAAACATTGATCAAGAACTCGCCCAAAAATAGAGATATGGCTACAGCGTTTCCCCAGATTCCTCTCACTATTGGGTTAGCTACTTCTCCGATATAAGTTGGCAGCGTGGCAAAGAGGCAACCATCTGCTATACCAGAAAAAACCCTTGACAGGTAGAACATATAAACGGATCTTCCTAATGCCGCACACAGCCAACTACCTATCTGAGGAATGACAATCAGGAGTAAGGTCCTCTTCCTGCCAAGAACGTCTGATAGTTTCGAGAAAATGGGACAAGCGATCATCAAAGCGATTGGTTGGATAGTGTTAAATAAAGATCCTTCTTGCTCGGTGATATCGTAGTTTACTTTGTCTTGTGTTATTTTGATTAGGAATGGTGAAGACCATGAGAATAGGAGTCCATTTGATAAGCCTGCTAGACCACCTAAAATAGACAGGAATGTGATATAAAAATGAGCTTTAATAAATTTTCTAATAAATAAGAGACAAATTTTAAGTATGAAAGTGATATAAGGAAGCGATTAGTGCTATATTGGTATCCAAAAAAATATCCATGACTTTAACGTACATATTTGTTTGGGCATAGATAAATCTTCTGCCCATAACTGTGTTGTATATTATAAACCCTACAACCGTAATATGGTGTCTCCGACGAGATCAATCTCCTCTCAATATCTGTTGTCTGTTCTGAAGTGTATAAAAAAGGTGGTGATCAACTTTTTGCAGCAATCCATAAACTAATAGTACTTATATGGAAGAATAAATTGCTCCCAGAAGAGTGGCTAAAGGGAATAATATGTCCATTGCATAAAAAGAGTGATCAACTGGAGTGTAAAAACTATAGAGGTATTACGCTGTTAGTATCTGCGTATAAAATCTTCGGCAATGTATTATTTGAAAGACTTAAACATTTTACAAAGGATATTGTTGGTCAATATCAATGCGGATTTACCGCTGGAAAGTCTACTACACATCAAATTTAAGCAGATAGGCAGATTCTAGAAAAGTCACTAGAATATATCATAGATAGACACCATCTCTTCGTCGACTTCAAAGCAGCCTATGACAGTGTGAAAAGAACTGCATTATATAATGCTCATGCGTTAGAATTGAAGGAGAAAACTCTACGTTCTTTGACATAAATATTGGTCTAAGACAGGTGGATGTGACGGCGTATCTCCTCTTTAATATTGCCTTAAAAGAGGCGATCAGACAATTAAATATTACAATGAATGGAACTGTTTTTAATAGATCGACGCAAATTCTCGCATTCGCTGACGATATAGCTATAGTGGGCAGAAGTATGAGAGACACGGTGCAATGGTTAAGAAGGCTTGCGGACGCGGCAAGTGAATTAGGACTTGTGGTAAACGAGAAAAAAATTAAATATATGTTGGTTTCTAAAACCCACGAAATATCTAACAGAGAATTCAAATTAACAACCACACCTTTGAGCAAGGTACAACTTTGAACTATATCAGTTATACACTGATCCAGATATTGTGAAATTTGTTAAAGTGCAGAGACTTAAATAGGCTGGATACATTGCTAGGATGTCTGATCACGAACACACGAAGAGATTAACATTTTCAAAACCAGAGGGCACAAGAAGTAGAGGACGACCACGAAGGAGATGGATTGATGATGTGGAAGAAGACCTAGAGATTCTAACGGTCAGAAGATGAAAGGAAGTTGCCTGGATCCACAAAACGCCACAGGAGTGGCAACTTCTTTGTGAGCAGACCAAGATCCATAACGGATTGTCGAGCCACCTATGATGATGATGATTTGAAATTACTTATATTGGAAAAGAAATCAGAATTAGTACAGATGCTTTACCAACGCAATATGTCTACGCTTTACCAAAGTATGAAACTAATAGAAATGTTAAAATGCACAACTGGTTCTCATCTTCTGATCTAGCAGAAAAGTTACTATAAAAAAACTTACTATGATTTGAACCTTAAGGAATAATAAACCTGATGTACCACCATTATTTCTATTAAAAAAGAGAACTTAGTTTAGATTTTGCATATAATTGTAACAAAACTCTTGTATATCTTTCTTTTTCTCCCAAAAAGGGTAATATCGTTCTCTTATTATTAAGTTTCACACAAATGGCATAGTAGAACAAATCACTAGGAAACCTGAAACCTTATTTTTGACAACGATACTAAAAGGGGCGTAGATACATACGATCAGTTGTCCCATTCAAAAACTATGACAAGAAAAACTTGTAGGTGGTCTCTTAGAGTATTTTATGGAATCTTAGATATAGCAGAAATTAATGCATGATATGTTATATTTAAGTTTAATAAAGCAAAAACTGATGCTGGTTACAAAAGCATACCAAGACGTACATTTTTGAAGAACTTAGCCATGCAGCTCGTAATTCCACATATAGAGGAAAGACTAAAAATTCGAACGTTTCCAAGACGTTTGCATTCACTAATTCTAGATGAGAAAAGAAGATAAGAGAGTTGGATAATTGCAAAACAATATTCTAGTAGGCCATTAACGTTTTGTTATCCCTTACCATTCCTATTTCTTCCAACCGCACATACTCCATTTTCGATCTTCTCACCTTAAGTTTCAATAACCTCTCTCTAACCCTTCAACTTCTCTAACGTTTCTTTGCTCTCCTTCATTAACATGATATCATCCGAAAAGAGCATTAATCAAGCAGCCCCCTCTCTTACCTTAAAGTACATCCATAACCACATAAGATTAAACAGATCAGTAAAGAGCCTTTGTGTAAGCATTCAAAAAATATCCTTCACGTTACATATTTGTGAAGAAACCATTTCTCTCTCATAGATCTACATAGCACTTGTCTAAGAACTGTGTCGTACGACTTTTTAAGATCTTTATATACTAAGTATGGCTCTCTTTTCCTCTCGCCATATTTCGCCATCAACTGTTTTAAATTTAAAAAGGCATGCGTTGTCTTTCTTTCTGGCATAAACCCAAACTGTTTTTCTCCTATCGATTTCTCAGAAGAAAACAACAATCATGGCTACAAAACATTTTCCATATGGCACAAAATAAAGCAAGTCTTACATTACTCTGGTGAACGTCAACTCAAAAAAGCTTCAAAGGCACAAAAAAGAAGAAGGGACTAAAAAGTTGACAAATTTTTATAAGTTTTGAAGTAAAAAATAGATGTTTCAGCATTCTCACCAAATCTAATTAACATTGCCAAATACTAAAGTAAACTGTTTTTCAATGGCCTAACTTGTATGATAGGGATAAAAATATAAATTACTTTTTTGTTTTGGATACTTACCTATAACAATGGCTAATATTTGTGTCCAATTCTTTTCATACTCCTTAGCAGTGAAGTGAAGAATAACACCCATTTTTGACAATTGAGAGTTGTACCTACTAGTATTCTACTAGAACTGTAACCTCATTTGCTACTTAGTAAAGCGAACTACAGTATTCAACATAAACACACTTGAATTTATATAATAATCATTGTTATTTGTTTAACAAATAAATTCAAAGGATATTTTTGTGTCTGGTCTTTTAAAATATTATTTAAACTCTAAGTAAATAACCTCTACGATTTTTACAATTTTGGAAGCCCTTACGTCAACCTACTTTTCCATAAATCTTATATTTACTGTACATAATCCCTCGACAATATCTCCAGCCACAATATTATTTTCGAATAAAAGTTTTGTATTACCATTTAAGGAAAAAGCTACGGTTGTATTTATTTAAAAAAGATTAGAGTAAAAATATTAGAAATTTCATCATATTTTATATAACTTGTGATTGTCTATAACAAAGACACGCGTGGAATTCATGTACTCACAATTCTAAGTTAGTATTTTTGAATTATTATTTATTCAGATCTATATGTTAATGTTATTTTAAAGATCTATATATATTTTTTTAGTAATTGTTCCTTTTTATTTTTTTATGTGTTGTTATTCCATAATATTGATTTTAAGTATTATATCACGTAACTATTTTGCACATACTTTTTTCATCGTTTCCATCTTTGGTCAGTGCTGGCCCATGTATTTGTACCCTTACCTTTTACCCTTCTACCCTTTCTTCTTCTTCTTCTT
The DNA here is from genome assembly GCF_040954645.1 of Diabrotica undecimpunctata. Classification (NCBI taxonomy): domain Eukaryota; kingdom Metazoa; phylum Arthropoda; class Insecta; order Coleoptera; family Chrysomelidae; genus Diabrotica; species Diabrotica undecimpunctata. The sequence continues at coordinate 13,517,808 of NC_092803.1, read as the reverse complement.
CTAACGTCAATTAATATTTGAAGGGGGAGACATTATATCATGTTATAAGGTTGCTAGGAAATGCACCCTCCCTCTCACCCCCCGTATCATCACTTATTTTTTTTAATTACTTCTCCCTTTTTATTTGATATTTGGAATCTCCTCTTTGTAGTAATTTCAAAAATGTATAACACATGATGCTTGAAGTGATTAGTTTATGGAAAAAATAAATACAACAGCAAGAAAACTGGATTAAAAAACAATTATGTTTTTAACAATGCCATTACAAATATTTAGAATGAACGATTTACTACCAAAAATTTTTACAGTAATTGTTTAAGATATCTGCCATTCTCTTCCATACAATAGTACAATCTATTTTGAAATTTTTCTGTGACATTACTTAACACGTCTGCATTTAAGTGTCGACATTCATCGTGTACTCTTTGTTATAATCATCTAGAGATTCTTATTGAGTAGTGCTAATTTTTGATTTTAAATACTCTGATAAGAAGAAGCCTAGGGTGTTAAATCCGGTGACCTAGGTGACCAATCCATTATCTGTCCTCTTCTACCTATCTAACGACCGGGAAATGTTTCATTTAAAAATTGTCGCACAGGAAAAGAGAAGTGTGTAGGAGCTCCATCATGTTCAAATACAACCAAATCTTCGGAAAGTTTATCATCATTTTCTACTATTGTTCTAATACGATCAACCACTTGTCTAAGTAATTCAAGATACGATGCACCATTTAAGTTTCTAGTGATAAAGTAGGGTTCGATAATGTGATCACCTAGGGTACCGCATCATACGTTTAACCTTTGCGGATGCTGTGTGTGAAATTCACGTACAATATGTGGATCACTATCAGCCCAGTACCGGCAGCTATGTTTGTTCACCAAACCATTTAATGAGAATAAGCATTCATCCGAGAAGCAAAAATATTGTTTAACAATTGTGGATTGTTAATGATGGATTGTGTCATTAATTCGCAAAATTCGAGACGACGATCAAAATCTCCTCCATTTAACTCTTGTACCGATTTAATTTTATATGGATGAAACTTAAATTTATTCAGGATTCGGAAGGCTGTAGAAGATGAAACAGCGATTCCTTTGCTTATTGCTGACAGTGACTGTAGCCTCTAAGCTCTTCTTCTTCTTTAAGTTGCATCTTCTATCGAAGGTTGGAAATCATCATGGCTATGCGGACTCTGTTGACTGCCGCTCTAAAAAGTTCTGCACTACTGCATTCAAACCATTCCCTTAAGTTCTTAAGCCAGGAGATTCTTTGTCTTCCCACATTTCGCTTTCCTCGGATTTTGCCTTGCATAATAAGTTGTAATAATGCGTATTTTTGCCCTCATCACATGTCGTAAGTACTCAAGTTTTCGTCTTTTGACAGTTAATATTATTTCCGCCTTATTTCCTATCCTTCTAGTTACTTCCACGTTTGACATTCTTTGAATCCATGAATTCGTAGGATTCTTCTGTAACACCAAAATTTAAAGGCGGCCAACTTATTCAGATGGACTTGTTTTAGTGTCCACGCTTCCAAACCATAAAGAAGAGTAGAGAATACGTAACATCGAAGCATTCTCAGGCGTAGTTCTAACCTTATATCCCGACAACAAGGAAACTTTTTAAGTTTGATGAATGATGCACGTGCTATTTCAATGTGTGTCCTAATTTATTTGGTTTGGTCTAGATCTGATGTTATCCATGTTCCTAAGTGTTTATAGTTATTAACACTCTCAATTGCAGTATCTTTAATAGTCAGTTAAATATTTGCATGTGCAGATTTAGTCATGATCATGCATTTATTTTTCTTTAAATTTATCTTCAGTCCGTACTCATGACAGCGTCCATTAAGGCGTTGCATTACTTCTGTAAATCATTGTTGTCATCCGTCATTATTACTGTATCGTCTGCAAAACGTAAGTTATTCAAAACTTCTCCATTGGTAGATATACCTTCTATTGAGTCTGAGAGCGTTTTTTGAAATACCGCCTCTAAGTTAACTTGCCTTAAAACAGCTACTTGGATTGCTTAGTTATTTACAAGTCCCTGTCGGTTGTTTTTTATTGCAAACTGACCCTGTTGCTCTAAATTTCTGCATCAGTTCAATCACATACTTATGAGTTGCGTGTCTATTGTGGTGTGTTTCATTAAAAATTCTAGCAGCAGCTCTTGCACAATTATTATTTTTGTAGTATAAACCTACAATTTCGATTCTACCTTGCAAAGTGTAAACCATTTTAGCGATCAAATTGCACACGTATCAAAATATACAAGTTATAACAAATTGTCATTGGCTATTAACCGATTAAAATAAATGTCCAAATAATATCGAAAACCTTTGATAAAACTTTAATATAAGTTTTTTGTTTCTTGGTTTTTGAAGGTACTACAAATAGTATGTATACATAAAAGTAGTATGATTGGAACCATTCCTTTTTTCGCGGCTTGATCCGCATTTTTATTCCCAGAGACCATTATCAGAGATTTCATTACCACAGAGTTCCTTCACACGTACATGTGAAGGAACCCAGATTATGGAGACTGTGGTGGCTAAAGTAACAATAATTTTCATTAATCTCCTTAACTTTTAGGTATTGTGGGCGTAAGGTTCTTTAGTGAATGAATAAATGATGGTGAGTTTGTGCATATGTCTACGTGTTTGCTGCTTTTTGATGTGACTTGCAAAGTTGTATGTATTCTATATAATTCCGCTGTGTGTATAGTGCAGATTGTAGGAAGACCAAATGGCGTTATTATTTGTTTTATTGTAGCAACTGCACAGCTTGTAGCAAATTCATCTTTACTGGCATCGATGTAGAAGATTGTGTTAAACTTCGCTATATATATCATTTTATTGATTTCTTGCCTAAATAAAAGGTAAGAGTTTCTTTTTGTTGTAGTTACATAGACGGTTTTTAAAAGTAGGTATCTTTCTGGTCCAAGGCGGGGTAGAAGAGATATAAATAAGGGTCGTGTTTAAGAAATCTATATAGTTAATTAACTAATGTAATTTACGACCAACTAAATCAAGCCACCTGTGTTTATCTATGGGCAGTAATTGTGTGTGTCCAGCGATTGTGTGTGTTTGAAAGATTATCTGAGACCTTTGGAAAGTAATTTAGAAGGAGTCTGAATCTGAAATCTGATCACACTCTTGCTAGCCTTATTCTACCTTAACAAAATAGTAAGAGGTCATCAGCATAAACAGCATGCTAGATGGATGCTTTTACCATAAAGCATATATATCATAGTAACATTATAAATTTTAATCATACTATTGTATGATTTATTTTCATTATTTCTCTTTTTCTACTGTTAGTTACTCTCACCAGTCTCGATTTTCCTGCCGAACATCTCAAAAATCCATTTCCGTTGCCTCAAGTTTTCTCTTGTATCGTTCGTTTCTTTTCTTTTCTTGAGTTTCTTTCTCCTATTGTGTCGTGTACATTCCCTACTTTTGTGATGATCATACCTAGGTACTTATATTTGTCGCAATGTCTGATAATTTTCTCATTTTCCAATGTGAGATTTAGCTGTAATCCACCGACAAAATATATTCTGTCTTTCTTGTATATTTTTTGTATTCCTAGATTAATTTCCTTATCATATACTCAATACCTTCATACTCTTGTGCTATTACTAGTTGGTATTCTGCAAATATTGTACATGTGTATATTGGTAGAATTAAACTGACATTTGTTCAACAAATTATGATGACGATCTTGCTACCATTTAGACCGTAGTAAGTCATATAATTACTTCCAACTTGAAGGACCACCCACTGGCGTGGGAAATAAGAACACAAGCAGTTTAAACAATACCTAGTTTATTAATTGAATATTACTACTACTAAGTTAATATTTATCCAAAGTTTTAGCGCAAGTTCTTATATTGAAACCGCCGATCACTGTTCACCTTACACTAGCGAAACACTACACGAGCACTGATACAGATTAAAATGTTACTAAGAATTATCACGTTAACTAAGAACGTTTTCTTCAATATGAATATACTTGATTAAGAATGCGTTCAGCTTTTAACTATAAGCTATGTAACAATAACTAAAATGCGAGAGTTAAAACTCTAAACAAGAAGCGACCAGCTCAGCTGGAAGACAATTTTATACTACTTAAAATTCTGATTTGCAATGCCTGACTATTGCAAGGCATTTACGGGGGACGGGTGACAACTTCGATATTTCCATACAGAGGTAGGTAGGTTTCCACCCACCTTTTGAATTCTTTTAAAGAGGGAAATTTTGGGAATTGGTCGGAGAAAGTTAATCTGTGGGTAAAAATATCTTTTGAATACATTTTCGGCTTTCATGAGAATTTGCTGGAGAATTTACCTAGGTAGAACGTATACGTTGCCATGTTACCAATTCCAACGGTAACTTAGACGTCTTAATTTTTAATAGTATATAATGTAACATATTTGTAAATTTATATCATTTAAAGGGTTTTTACCCATATATTTTAGTGGCTCACAGCATGTGCACTTTGTTACACTGATGATGGAATTTACATTCCGAAAACGTTCTGTATTTGTGTTATAGCCCGTTTGGGTTATACCTTATACTAAAAATTTTGAAATAAAATTTTTTTGTTATACATCATCATCATCATTGGTTTCACAACCCATGGTGGGTCTTGGCCTGCTCAAGGATAAGTCTCCATTCTCTCCTATTCTTCGCCTTGGCTTTCCAGTTTCGTACTCCCAACATTCTCAAGTTTTCTTTCACCTGATCCTTAAATCGTGCTCTCGGTCTGCCTCTCCTTCTTACTCCATCTATTCTTTGGTTATAAATATGTTTTGGCTGCTCCATCTCATTCATTCTCTCTATGTGACCTAACCACCGCAGCCGGTTTATTTTGATGGACCTAATAATATCAAGTTTATCATACAGGCGGTAAAGTTCGAAATTATAGCGACTACACCATATTCCACCCTCCTGTACTCCTCCATAGATATGCCGGAGGATTTTACGTTCAAAGCATCTTAAACGTTCTTCATCGCTCTTTGTCATCGTCCATGTTTCATTGCTAGCCAATCTTAGACTATTAGAAAATATCAAACTACGACATTTTAAAAAATAGTTTATTTCTTTAAGAACCAACATTACATAGTAATTATAAAATATTGTCATGAATGATATGTACACTATTTATATTTTATCTTACCGATTTGAATTTCTATGCCATACTTCTATTCCATCTTAAAAGAACTATCAACGTTATTTAATTTTTTAAACTTCCTTTAAGAATTTGTTGAATTTCTTCTAAAGTTTTGCCTTTAGTCTCAGGTATAATATACCGCGACATAACAGCACAAAAGGTGTTAGAAATAGCAAATAAAAGGAACGGGGCATAAAAACCAAGAAGTGTATTTAGGCGATAGAATATGGTACTGGTTAAAAAGTTTCCCATACCATAAATGATTATTAATATAGTTAAAGCTTTAGACTTAATGCTAGCAGAATACAATTCTCCAAGCATTAAAGTAGGAATGATTGAGATACCAATGGAGGCAAATAGGAGGTAGGACATCATACAAGCAAGAGGGATCCAATTAACGTAAGAGAGATCAATATTTGTGTGTCCGTCAATATAAAAATAGGCAGCCATTGAGAAAAGTACTCCACTAGTAGTAACCATGGATACCGTATAACAGAAGATCCTTCCGAATCTATTCACTATAAATATTACTGATAATAAATTTAATGTCACTGCTAATCCCATAAAAACTATTGAAGCTTCTTCATGACTCATGTTGTTACCGGATTTTTGGAAGATAAACTGAGTGTAAGTTAGAAATACTGAGTCACCAGCCATTTGTTGACTTAGTCGTAAAAATATTCCAGCAAACAAGGCCTTCCTATTGCTTTCTACCTTGAAAAGATCACTCCAAGTGCCCGATTCCGACAATTGTCTCTCAACAGTATATTTACAATTTTCAAAAATCTCATCAACATTTTTAATTCTCTTAAGAAACCTTAAAGAATTCTTTGCTTCTTGTTCCTTGCCTTTCATAATGTAAGTGTAAGGTGACTCGGGCATGAACCAAAACAGGACGAAGAATAAAACAGATATTGGTAAACATACCCAAGAAGTTGTCGTAACTCCTAAGTAACTTCCCAATACGTTTATTAAGAACTCGCCCGAATATATAGATATGGCTACTGCGTTTCCCCATATTCCTCTCACTGTTGGATTAGCTACTTCTCCAATGTAAGTTGGCAGCGTGGCATAAAGGCAACCATCTGCTACACCAGAAAATATCCTTGACAGGTAGAACATATAAACAGATCTTCCTAAAGCCGCACATAACCAACTACCTATTTGAGGAATGACAATCAAGAGTAAAGTCCTTTTTCTGCCAAGGACGTCTGAGAGTTTAGAGAAAATAGGGCAGGCGATCATCAGAGAGATTGGTTGGATAGTATTGAAATAGGATCCTTCTTGCTCCGTGATATCGTAGTTTACTTTGTCTTGTGTTATTTTAATTAGAAATGGTGAAGACCATGAGAACAAAAGTCCGTTTGATAAGCCAGCTAGACCACCTGAAATAAACAACAAATTTATATTAAATTTAGCTTTATCTTTGGTAATGAGTAAAATTATATAAGTTTAAAAACTGTACCAAAAAATATAAAGTAAAAGAAGTATGGAGAGATTTTGGTGAAAAAAATTATATCCTCAGTTAAAAAACCAATATCGCCTTCATACAAAAAAAATAAAGAAGCGATTATAACGATAAGAATGCAAGAAAGATGACACTGTTATTTTATCTAATATTCTAGAATAACTATATTACAAAGCGGAATATACTAGGAAGTCAACGCACTGAAAGAAAACAAGTAGAAAGGGTTAACAGCTACGAATATATATGCACATTGATAAATGAAAACAAAATAGTGAATTAAGGACAAGAATTGAAATTGCGAGTAAAATTTGGAAAATGATAAAGATTTTCGCTAATTGTGACGTTGCTATGAAACTGAAGCTAAGGGTCCTAAGGTGTTATATTTGTGGGAACAATAGATGAAAATTAAGATAAGGATCTGAAAGGAAAGACTAGCTTTAATCACAATAAAAAGATCTTTAACAGGCACGATATCAAGTTGGAAATAAAAGTTCGTTTAAATAATTTAAAAAATGAAGTTAAATTTATAGTTTAATAATTAATAAAGTTAAAAAAATAAATTTAGTTGAAAGCGTGTTCTAAAATAATCTCTAAAAGGTTTTTTGAAATTTTATATAATGGAGCTGTCTAAAAAGAAAATATTGGTCTTATTGGGTTGTCAGGCTTGTGTAGAGTGTACAGTTTAGGGCGCTGTGGGTTCATAATATTGAGGCATTTCTGTTCTTTTGAATTTAATTTTTCGTGGGATATTTATTTATTGTTATAATATTTTGATATTTTTTTTTAATTCTAAACATCCTGTATTGAAACAGGAGGTTTCAGGAGAACTGTTTTTATATTGGAGGAGAAATGTTGGATGATTTACTGGTATGCTTTAAAGAAACTAATAGCCTTATCTTATATTATTTTACTCCATAGTCACATGAATTTACAATAGAAACAGAACAGAATTAATCCATAAATTTTTCTCCGTAGTCCATAAATCTACCCATACTGATACGACTATACACACGTCATTATTTCATCCTACATAACATAAATTGGCAGCCACCCATAGCATGTTCCCATGTCAAAAAACAACTTTGAGATAGAATTGAATATCAAAGCAGTAAACAATGGGTAGAGTAAACAAACAATAAACAACATTAAAAAAAACTTACCGAAAAAGACCTGAAATTAGTCTGTCCACCAACAGAGAAAAACCCAGAACATTTTGCTCGCTTACATATTCATTATACAAGCAAGATATCAAGAAAAAAAGTCAAAGACATAAAAAAGAGAGAACTAACGCCAGCTTTAAATACAAGCAACAACTTAAGAGAATATATAAAGTGGTGTATACAAATTTACATGTGACAGCTGTTCAAAAACTTACATCGGACAAACGTGTAGAATCTTTAATAAAAGGTTTATAAGAACACACAAGCGCTTTTAATAATATAAAAACAGATTCTACATACGTACTTCACCTTCTAGATCGCAATCATTCCTTTAATAACCAATTTCAAATTCTTCACATTCAAAATAAAGGCTTAAGCTGTCTTTTTCGAATCTATGGAAATTGGCAAATTAAAAGATAGAAATATAATTTTGAATGATCAACTTAAGACAACCAGCTCTCCTCTTCTTAACTTATTCAGTTAACGACTATAAAGTGTACACGCATAACAAAAATAGTTCACTTAAGAAAAGCACTCTACCGAAACAGCTGTAGTAATAAACATTTATAATAAATTTTGTTATAAACAAAAGTCAGTGTTTTATTGTTAAATCAAATGCACTTCCATCAAGTCATGGACATCGCTTATTAGAGATGCTATGTATTCTGAGTTCTTTTATATGGAGTGTAGTCATCTAACTTCGAAGAGACTCGAAGCATTTGAAATGTGCTACTTTAGACGCATATTGAGGATTTATAACTAGTTATAATCATAAAACGTCGCAAACTGGAATATCAGACCAAGAGCACTACGAGGATTATTTTCAGGGGGTGCATCTGCTTTTCAGGGGAGTAAAAATATAAAATATAGACATGAATAGCTATGTACTTTCTTTTAGGTCAGGGGGATGCGATTGCACCCAGCTGCCGGCGCCCATGCCTAAGCCCAAGCATATAATGTGTAATAAACAACAATATGACGATAAGGTGTTATTAATTCTCTACTTTGTTGTATGAAACGGAGAGCTGGACACTATAAATTGATATATAAAGAAGTTAGATACGCTTGAAATGTGGTGTTATAGGCGGATAATGAAAACACCGTGGATTCAAGGAGTTACAAATGCCAAAGCGCTAACATGTACATAAGAGGATTACGAAGACATAAAAACTATTAAAATGAGGAAAATAAGATATCTACACAAGACGTATTACGTAAAAAAAGATAAATGGTAAAAGAAGCATAGGCCGAAGAAGGATATCCTAAGTGAAAGGAAGAGAGGTTTCGAGAAGGGTATAACTGAGACACAGGAGATCTTTTTAGAGATTTTGCAAATAAGATACGAATATCTATGATCATGACCAACCTCCGATAGGACTCATTTATTATTATCGCTTTTAAATGTTCTTGAAAACGAGAAATTTTACATGATACATGATTTTTACGGTCTGCAAAAGAAGATATGTTCCTTCATAAGAGATCAAAAAACGAAGGTAAAAGAATAAATTAAAAATTAAATAATTATTAAAAAAACCAAAACACATAGAAAAGGATATGTGGATTGAGTAGCTAAAAAAGCTCTATGCAGAGAAAGAACAAACGACGCTAGAATGGGAAACACACGAAGTTACCACAAATAAAGAACTTAATATAAATATACAGGAAGTTCGGAAAATACTTAAAAAGCTGAAGAACAGAAAAGCAGCAGGTAAAGACGGGATACCAAACGAATTACTGAAATATTATGAAACAGCAATGACAAAACAATTAACAACACTGTTTAATAAAATAATTGTAAAACGCAATAAACACCGCAAGAATGGAGAACGATTGAACTAATTTTACTATTCAAAAAAGGAGATAAAAAACAGCCAGAAGACAAGAAGTATAAACTTGTTAACTGCCCTACAACTTTCAACTAAAATAATACAAGTGCTAATAAATCAGAGGTTTAGCAGATGAACAACAGGGTTTTCGTAGTAGAAGATCGTGTACAGACGTAATATTCGTTATAAATTAAATTACTGAAAAATCACTAGAGTAAAATAGACCAGCATTTATGTGTCTGATTGACCTAAAGAAAGCGTTTGACAAGGAAAGGCTCAAAAATGTAATCCATCTTCTGTATAATAGAGAAGCTCCCACAAACATTATAAAAACTATCGAAAAGATCTACCAAAACAAAAAAAATGGAAGTCAGAATAGATGGACAACTTACAGAACCTATAGAAATAGGCAACGGAATAAGACAAGGGGAATCATTGAGACCCGTGCTCTTTAATTTGATCATGGATGAAATAATCAAAACCGTTAACAAAGGAAGAGGATACAGAGTGGGAAACAAAGAAATCAAAATACTCTGTTACGCAGATGACGCAATATTGATAGCCCAACAAAAAGATAGTCTGCAAAGACTGGTCCATAGATTTAACACAAGAGCAAAAAAATTTAATATGACAATCTCATCTCAGAAAACTAAAACAATAGTAGTCAGTAAAGAACCAACCAGATGTAAAATAGAAATTGATGGCATTAGTATTGAACAAGTAATATAAATAAAATACCTAGGAATTACACTGTCCAGCTATGGTGACCTAAAAAAAACGAATGAGAGTGGACGAGACCCCTGTCGTCAAAATAGCAAGAGATAAGTCACCCATCAGCAGAAGTATTGGACGACCGCCTAAAAGATGGAGTGACAACTTTCCATAGAGATATCAATCCGCCAATGAACAAGCAGAATTGCTTATAAAGAGGAAAAAGAAGAAGATGAAGAACGTTCTTAAATAAATGAAAAAGTTAATAATCTATTGCTTTTAATGTCTTTCTTAAAGTAAGTTATCAAATTAAATGGTCGAGATTTTCCGCTTCTTAGAAATTTTAATTAAACGTGATTTGTAGTAAATTTAAAATAATAATTTAAGAGGTATTCATATTTACAGAACACAAACAGACTTTATAACACTGTAATAGTTTTTTTTACCAGCGAGACGCCGGAAGATATTAACACAATAAAATTGTTACAAAATGGAGGACAAGTTGGACTTGAAATATTGATCTTATTTGGTAGCTATAAAAATCAAAATGACTGAAAATATTTTTAACTTAAAGGTGTTTGTTATATTTTAGATACGTACCTATTACAATGGCCAATATTTGTGGCCAAATCTTCTCATACTCTTTAGCAGTGAAGTGGAGAATTACACCCATTTTGGTAATTGAGACTTGTACCTACTAGTATTATACTAGAACTGTAAGCTAACTTGCGAACTACAATTATCTGCACAGCTAGCTTGGCTATTTATATTAAAAACAATTATTGTTTATATAATCAAAACAAACCCTAACATTGTTTAGTGTTTAGTCTTTTAAAATGTGAGCTTAACTCTGATCAAACTCCTACCAAGATTTTTTATTTGAGTAGCCTTTACGTCAATCTATTTAAAAAAAATCCTATATCTACTTTACATAATCTCTTAAAAAGATCTTCAGGTACGATAATATTACTGAACAAAAGTTTGCATTACCATTTATGGCAAGAACTTTATTTATTTAAAAAATAAATAAAAAAAATCTCTGATATTTAGTCATATATATTATGTCCTATGTCAGTAGTAATAAATAATAAAAAATACATACCTATAATGCATGCATGTACTATCTCCATTCGAGTATCATTATTTATTGTTTTTTCTTTAATTTTCTTTAACATCTCTACTATTTATGGGTACACACTTGTTTTCGTCTCTTGTGGATCTATACATTTTACATTACTGTTTTAGAAAATATGTAAGTGATATAAATATTATGCTTGCAAGGGGGTTAATAATTGATTGTAATGAAAATTACATTTTTATAATTCTTGTTTGTATATTTAAAAAATGGTGCGAAAGTATAAGCAGCAAGTTGGGTTATATTTTTCAAAACTGACGGTTGACTTACTTCACCTTGATTGTAGAGACAAAATTTTTTAAAATAGGTGGTATTTTCACACTCGGAATATCAAATTCTGACTGTTTTGTGTGTTTTCTTATTTTAATTGTTTGAGGGGCTGAGAGGAAAAGTGTTAAAAGTGATATTTAGATAGTTTCAAAAAAATAAGAGTTAAAGTGTAAGTAATGACACAAAAAGATCAAACAAAATTTTAAAATCTAATCAAGTTATTATTTTTATTAGTTTTATGTGCAATTTTCACAATCATTTCATTTTTTTTATACAAATACAAATACATGGGTATCATTTTAGGTTTTAAGAGTAAAAATTGTACAAGTAAATATTACTACCAGTAAATAAAGAAATAGTATCTTTTATAAAAGAAATACACGTAATGTTTTGGACATTTATTTAAGAAACTATATTAGATATACGAAAACAAAATTTATATTGCATAAAAATACATGAACAAAAAATGAATCTAGCTAGCAACTGAGCTAGATATCTTCGTCATAATCATAGTCACTCAAAAGTACTTTGTCATTGTCGTCTATCTCTACATCATCTTCATTGTTATTCTCTTTCTTTTCTTCAGTTTGTATTGGTTTCTTTTTCTGGCTTTGTTTTCCCTTCTTCGCAGTATGATTAAGCTGATTTAAAATTAATGGTAAATTGATGGCACAAAGCATGGTAGGTCTTGTAAACTCTTTCGTTTTTCGTACTTGTCATGAGTGAACTGTACAGTTGGTTACTAATATTCTGAGGAGTTTTTCCACGCATCTTCTTCTTACAGTTAACAGTTATAAATTCATTCTCTTCATTAAAAGTGTACTTAAATTTCAGAATAAATGGGTCTTTCTTCTTAAAACGAATCCATTTATTTCCCTCTATTTTATCTGCTTATTCATATTATACTTTTTAATATTTTCCTGCACATACTCGTTGAAGTTTTCGAGTGAAATGAAGTGCTCCATCTTCATTTCTGCACATTTGAACTTCTTAGAACTGTTTCTCCTGAATTCTACTATTTTGTCCTGAATAAGAACCACTAAATGCAATAGAGTGTGGTGTATTTTGATTAAGACTAGCAATAAATTTCCAAAGACATAATAAAACTTCCATAGAGCCTCTGGATGTAACTGATTCGTCCCACATATAATCCAAGCATATTTCTTGTTCAAATTATGGATACCAAAATTATATGTCCATAATACTCGCATATAAAACACTTTGTTGGTTATAAGTGCTTCTATAGGTAAAATTTTTTGCAGATCGAAAAAAACTGATATCACTTCTTCATTTCTACAACTTACGGCCACTATTTTTACCTCTTTTTTGGCTTGTATTCCTGATTCGGGTTTTCCGTGATAAAGCTCTCTCTCGCATAATATTTTCTTTTTATCTGACTCACTTGTACACGATATTATTAATATTTTAAACTCATCGCATTTGCTACAAGTATCGGACAAGGGATGATGAAAACTTGTAATAAATTCGGTAACATCTCTTGTAAATACTCTCCTGTGGCACCATTCCTTGACAGGAGCTTCGTTATTGTCTTGAAAGTGCTCTAGGTAACACTTATATATTTTTCTTATGGTGAAAAATGAAGGCAGGTACCGTCTACGGGGATCGTAATGTCTGCTGTAATGGCTGGTATATTTTGGAAACATATCAATATGTCGCTTTATTTTATCAATTATATCCTGTAATAGTTTATTAGAACATGTAACTCTTTATCTTTTATCAACAGCGGTGATTCCAACGTCAAATATCCCATTTAAAATTCCCGAATAAAGGAACGCTCTTTCCTTTATTAGTAACAGCTTCTGTACGTCGTCGTTTGGACAAAGTGATCTCTGTACAAGACGTAATGAATGCATTCTGCAGATTCCAATTTTTAGACCCCAGTTGATAAATTATTTCCTATCTTTGTTCAATGGTGAATTGTTGACATTGAAATCTGCAAGTATGTAGATAACTTTGCAAACTTCTTGCTTTTACTAACTTGTTTTTATAGCCTATATATTCTTCACCTGCATTCCTTTTACGTTTTCTTACTTACCTTTAACGTAAACACGTTTAAATCAACATCTTCAATGTTTTCTAGATCACGATTACTATTACTACTACTATCTTCTAGTGGACTATCATTTTTGTCCCCTCATTTGGCAGCTTATTCTTGGATGGAACGCAAATTCTCACAATACTGTATATTGCAGCAGAAACACAAACAATTGAGGTGAGCTCCTATTAGAATATTTGTCTTCTTAAAAAAACGTGGGATCAGAAGTACTACCAAATGTAGAGGGATTCGAAATAGAAAGAGCTTTAAAAGAGCTGAAAAATAATAAAGCTTCAGGACATAATAGTATAATTGCTTAGCTTTTAAAAACAAGCAAGACAGTAACAATCCCTATATTTAATAGCTACGAGCCATTTAATAGATGTCTCCTCCTTCTTCTTCTTCATGTGCCGAGCTCGATTATCGAGCGTTGGCTATCAAACTGGCTATAGTAATTTTGTTGACGGCAGCTCGGAAAAGAGATGCAGAGGATCTGTTAAATCAATCTCTCAGGTTTCTAAGCCACGACGTTCTTCTTCGACCTGGCCCCCTTCTTCCGTCTACCTTGCCTTGTATTATTAAATGGAGTATATTATATCTTTTTGGGTGGCGCATAATATGGCCAAAATATTCAAGTTGGCGATTTTTAACTGTTTTGACAAATTCCGTAACTTTTTCCATCCGATGCAAAACAACTTTGTTACAAACTCCATCCACCTAACTTATTCGTAGGATTCTCCGATACACCCAGATTTCAAAGGTTTCCAGTTTCTTGAGAAGTGTATCCGTTAAAGTCCAACCTTCGCCAGCATACAAAAGAGTAAAGAACACATAACATCTCACTAATATAATTTTCAGACTTAAAGTAATATTGTTTCTATATAACGTTTCTTCATCTTAAAGAGTGCAGCTCTGGCCTTCTCTATCCGTATTCTAATTTCTTTGTTAATGTCCCAGTTCTTATTTAGATTACAACCAAGGTAAGTGATACTGTTAGTTCTCTCCAGTTTTTGCTATTATATATGTCTCCATAATAGTAAAATTCCTAAGGTAAGTATACAAATATTTAAGTATACAAATTTTATACATGAAAATTATTAACCATTAAGATTATACAAAATAATTTATTCTACAAGGTAGGTACAAAAAATTACATAGTAATTAAATACAATATTGTCATGAATTATAAATACTCTCTTCTTAATTCCATCGCGTTTAGGTGTTGGACTGAACAGCAACCGTCTTTAATTTTTCACACCTCCTTTAAGAATTTGTTGAATTTCTTCTAAAGTTTTACCCTTTGTCTCGGGAATAACGTACCGTGACAAAACAGCACAAATAGTATTAGATATAGCAAACAAGAGGAACGGAGCATAAAATCCAAGAAGAGTGTTAAGTTGATAGAATATGGTGGTGGTTAAAAAGTTTCCCATACCATAAATGATTATCAGTATAGTCATTGCTTTGGATTTGATGCTAGCAGAATATAACTCCCCAAGCATTAGTGTGGGAATAACTGAGATGCCGATGGATGCGAATAAGAGGTAGGACATCATGCAGGCTAGAGGGATCCATTTTACGTAAGATAGATCGATATTTGTGTTTCCATCTATATAGAAATAGGCAGACATTGCATAAAGGACTCCACTGGTTGTTACCATGGATATTGTGTAACAGAAGATCCTTCCAAATCTCTTTACTACAAAAATTACAGCAAATAAATTCAATATTACTTCTAATCCCATAAAAACTATCGAAGCTTCTTCGTGACTCATGTTGTTACCTGATTTTTGGAAGATAAACTGGGTGTACGTCAAAAATACTGACACACCAGCCATTTGCTGACTTAGTCGTAAAAATACTCCGGCAAACAAAGCTTTTCTGTTACTTTCTATCTTGAAAAGATCACTCCAAGTGCCCGATTCTGACAACTGTCTCTCAACAGCATATTTACAATTTTCAAAAATCTCATCAACATTCTTAATCCTCTTTAGGAACTTTAAAGAATTCTTTGCTTCTTGATCGTTGCCTTTCATGATGTAATAATAAGGCGACTCTGGCATGAACCAAAACAGGACGAAGAATAAAACAGATATTGGTAAACATACCCAAGAAGTTGTGGTAACTCCCAAGTAACTTCCCAATACGTTGATCAAGAACTCGCCCAAAAATAGAGATATAGCCACAGCGTTTCCCCATATTCCTCTCACTGTTGGATTGGCTACTTCTCCAATATAAGTTGGCAGTGTGGCAAAAAGGCAACCATCTGCGATACCAGAAAAAATTCTTGACAGGTAGAACATATAGACAGATCTCCCTAGAGCAGCACACAGCCAACTTCCTATTTGCGGGATAACAATTAAGAGTAAGGTTCTCTTCCTGCCAATAACGTCGGATAGTTTTGAGAAAATAGGACAGGCGATCATCAGGGAGACTGGTTGGATAGTGTTAAAGTAGGATCCTTCTTCTTCTGTAATATCATAGTTGACTTTGTCTTGTGTTATTTTGATTAGAAACGGTGAAGACCATGAGAATAAGAGTCCGTTTGATAAGCCAGCTAGACCACCTGAAACAAACAATAAATTGTTTAATAAAATAATTTTAGATTTTATATTAATTAAAGTAAATTAATATTTAATAAAATTTAACATTATACATAGGGTTAAATGTACAGAAATAACTATGCGCCAAAAATATGTTATAAAATGGGAATATATAACATAGGAAAATAGTTTTGGCAATTTATTTACCAACATTTAAATATTAGATTGAAAAGTAAGAATCTGTATATAGAAAACTATGAAATATTATATTTAAAATATGAATCTAATATAATATAAGTAAAAATTAAAATTATTGAACGTATTAAAACTAACCTTAAACAATTTCAATTTTGGAACTTACCTATAACAATGGCCAATATTTGTGGCCAATTCTTTTCGTACTCCTTAGCGTTAAAATGAAGAATAACACCCATGTTTAACAATGAGACGTAGACCTACTAGTATTAATTGTACTAGAACTGTAACCTCTCTTGCTACTTCTCACAGCAAACTGTAATGATACTACTAGCAGATTCGATATTTATATAGTAACAATTGTTGTTTAGTTAAACAAATAAGACCAACGCATTGTTCATTGTTTTTTCTGAAAAAATATAATTTAAACTTTAAATAAATATCCCCTACGCGGTTTTCTAATTTTGGATCTTTTTACGTCAATGTGCTTTCCTCTAAGTCTTATATGTACTAGACATAATCTCATGCAAATATCTCCAGCCGGGCTATACTTTTTGAACAAAATTTTGTATTGACTTTTGTATAACAAGCTTTATTATTTTATTTATTTAAAGAAAGATATCAGAATCTTTGGTATTTCATCATCTAACGGGTGACATTTTTGATAAACAATAAAAAAGACACGCGTGCAAATCATGCAATCAAAATTCGAACGTCAGTATTTCTGGTTTTCATATTCATTGTTACACTAACCCCAGTAAAGCATAGATTCTTTTATATAGCTTTTCTTTTTCGTCTTTTAAGGATCCATAAATTTTTATTGGTAGTTTAACATCTTAATAATAAAAAAGCTGTTCTTCCCTAAACCTTCTGAAAGTAATGATGCCTGCATTCAATATTTCCTTTAATTCTATCCTGTGTTATATTTTAATTTATGACTATATATTTGCTAAAAATGATTTTTTTGCATTGATTTACGGTTAAACGATTTTATTGACAGCCATAGACTTTATAGGTTACTTTATGACTTCCAATGTTCTTCACTATTAATGTTTTAAGTAAGTTCTACCGTATTATTACTATAAACCGTAAGCTTTCGCGTATTATTCTGAGGTGAATTAGTCCTGTTTCTTTCTGTTTTGTTTTTGGAATTTTAAAAAAATATCTATGGTAAATCTGCGGAATCTTTGCACATTATCATCATTCGTAATATACAAACTAAACCCAAACATGTAAGTCAAACTTAACGTCTTCTTCTTCCTCTTCTTCTTCTTTTCATGTAGACCCGACTCTGCCTGTTTTTCAATTTGTCTCCAGTACGTAGTGGTTTCAGCATTTTCGTGGTCAAATGGTCACGTTAGTGTACTTGTTGTTATACTGCTCTTCTATTTTTTATCCAATTATTGATGTTATCCATCTTGAATCTACGTCTGTACTTCTAGCTCTGTCCCATAGTGTCATAAATTGTAAGTGTTTTCATCTCTGCTGTTTCTAACATCCTTTTTTCTCTGTGTCAGGTTGTGTTTCTAGCGCGTATGTCATTATTGGTCTGATGACTCTTTTCTAAATTCTGCCTTTCATTTCTTTCCCGTTATTTTTTATTTTTATACACTTTATAATTACACTTCAAATTCGAGCTTTCCGTAACCTTCCGCTTTTGTCCATGGAGGACATTAGCCTTCAAATAAAAAAATGTCTGTAGTATGTTTTAAATTTTATAATCACTTAATACGTAGGTTGGCATTGTGGTGTAGTATTTAGTGGTAGAAATATTAGTTTTAACATTACATAACATAATTGCTATTTAAATGGGAATAACCCACAATTAAAGGTTAAATTAATTTTATTGACGTTTCAATTTCCACTTCGGAAATCGTTCTCAAAATACAAACATTAGTAAATTGTTGTTAAAACAATTCAGCACATCATAAGTTTTGGATGAGATGCAGCCATATGTAGGAGCAAAAGAATTTTTCGATTTTCATTATGTATTCTATAAAATTTATTTAGCTAGCCAGACATGATTTACCCTTGTCATCGACTATTTCTTATTGCTGTACGATAGGTAATTTTTCTACGTGTGAACCCTTGAAACAACGAAAGTTTTCACTTTTTCCGATACCAGTGGCCTTTCTTTGTCCTCTATCATATTGGTACAAAATAGGATTGTAATTCTATCTTTGTAAGCCTCCAGTGCACCTTTCTCCTTTTACTGTATAAGTTCGGTTGGCTAATGCTCTAAAAAATAATCTCGTCTCATCTGCATTAAAAATGTCTAGAGGAGAGTATCCTTTCTTTATAGTGAGCAGTTTTTCCTTCTATTAAAAAAATACTAATAAATCTATAGCAGCCACTCGCCACATATAGATTTGAAGGAAATATTGTGTCGCTTACAAAATTTCTCGAGCTATCCACCGAAAGCTTTCATATTAACACTTAGTTGACTTACAACTTCCATTGTCTTTTCTTTAATCATTTTACCAGTACAGGAATACTTTTGGACCGCACTTTACAAAACCAATTAGAAACAACTTGGTCTAATGCAGTACCCTCAATTTTCAAAAATTTTCTTTTCGCTTCCAGGTTTCTGCTCTTAGAAAACTGTTTTAGTTAAATCACTCTATGTTTCAAAATTTTACTGGCTTGATTTTTTCTAATTTCTGAAAATAACAAAAAAATTAGGAACACACCCGTATAAATATAACGACGTCTACTCTTAACTACTGTCCCGTTCTAGTTGAGTTTCTTATTCCAGTCAAAACACAATTTAAAGAGTAATGTTCCTGGTGTGAGCATTTTTTTCATCGGCCGACAAAGGACATTAGTAAAATTTATTATTTTAATAGGTTTGCTAAACAGTTAAATGTGAAGTAAAAACATCAAATTTATAACAGATTTTTAAGTGCTGATAACGTAAACTCTTACATATTATATCAAATATCACTTGTGGACATCTGTGTTGATTTGAAATAACAAATGTAGTTTTTATCCCACAATAAATAAATAAGCGTGATTTTTAAACAATTAATGTTTCAATTATAATTATTTATACAAAATACGTATCAAACTGATTTAGGATATCTTTACGCAACTAATATATTTTGATTACAAATATTTGTATAGTCGGATACATTTTCAATTATCATCCAGATATGTATAAGACCAGTGGGAAATGTCTGAGTCGTCCATGTCTTAAAGGGTTATCTTTCTCTCTGTATTATAAATTTTATATAGTTGTATGTTTTTTGTCATAAAGAGTTACCAGTATATTAATGAAAAAAAAAATTATTTCCGTAATTGATATATATGACTGAAAATTATTTAAACTGCGGGGTTAAGGAAATATTTGAAAAAAAATGTTATCATTTACCCTCGTCCGTTGTTGAGAGTGTCCGTTGAATGGAGCTCAACGATACAGGTTCATACCTGTATCTCCGAATGATTTTTTTTAAACAGTGCTTATAGAGGAGGTGTCCGGCGAAGAAAGGTGTCCGTTAAGACAGAGTTTACTGTATACAGATAACGACATTGTTTTGTTGACCATAGGAATTAAAATTTATTGCAATCCCATCTCTAGAGTATATTTATTATATTGCTCTAAAACTAATTTTTAGGTTATTTCTTAGCCTTAATAGCAATACAAATAAATAAGTAAGTATGTAAATAACTAATATGCTTTATTGTCACTGAAAATTGTACACATTTTATGGACAACGCTTATAGCAATAAGACAAGAACGAAGAAAAACAATCAGAATAAGAATCGTTTGAACGTTTAAATAAAAAAAAAACAATAAAATTCTTCCAAAATTAAACATAAAAAATTACCTAATTACTCCTAATTAAGAACCTACAAAATTCGTAAAATGTAACTAACAAAAAACAAAAATTAGGAAAGCAGATTAATAAATTAAGGGCTCATATATTCCACCTCCTTGTGCTAAACAGTAACCAAATCTGTCATACAGATTTCTCCTCATATTTTCAATCAAGGCTGGTGTAATGCTTGCACAGAAATGAAGTATTTTTGCCCTTAATTCGACTAGGTTTGTGGCCCTTTCAAACTGATGCCCAAAGATGTTTAGCGGGCCATTTAATTGCACCGCGTGTACTCATCAGTCGATCAGGAAACGTTTGATTGAGGAAGTCAATAGTTGATCTAGAGTTATGAGCCAAACACCCATCCTATTGGAAATAAATCTCCTGAAAATTAACGTAAAGGCGTCGAACTGCCGAAATAATCTCATTCTGTAAAAGTTTTAAATATTTGGGCCCGTTTAGGTTTCCATCGATAAAAAATGGACCGACAATATGGTCGCCTAACCAAGTCACCAAGTCGCCTAACCAACACTGAGCTGCTTATTTTTCCGAGTATAATACCTTGCAACGGATGTATTGTGTTTTTTATGTAATGAAAATAAAGATTCTTCAGAAAATAAAGTATTTTTTAAAAACTGTATATTTTCATTTTGTTTATCTCAATATAAATAACATAAATTCACAAAACTCTATCCGCCGGAAGAGTTATCTTCCGGAAACAGTTCTTGTGTTGGTTGTATCTTAAAACAGTGATACCCATTCCTTTTGAGAACTCGCTGAAAAGTTCTAGGATTCACGTTAACTTCCCTAGCAATTTGTACACTATTGCAGGGTTCACTAGCTTCCTCATCGCTCCTCATCGACAGATCTAACACGTGATTTATTACTTTCATGACCTTTTTTACAACTGTTTACACATCTCGAAGTTTGAAAATGTTTAATGGTATTTTTACTAATGTAACAATTCGTGAGGGACTATTTTTGAAGGCAACAATAAATAAATCAATTACTTTGCGTATCGAATGACCCTGAAAGTACCATGTTAGAAGTTGCACTTTTTCTTGGACGGTATACAACGTAATAGGCATTTTATTAATTATTTGTGTATTCTTTCAGAACTTCGTTTGAAATTTTTAGAGTCAATATGACAATTACGACAACTGTGAAGTGAATATAGAGGTGGAAACGTGTAACATGTCACAGCAATTGCCATTGTGTTGTATGGTCAATAAAACAATGTCGTGATCTGTATACTAACCCGACCGAATAAAGCATAATAAAATAAAGTTGAAAATGAAACAATTTAGCCTATATGATACAGTTCTTGGAATTATAAAAACAAATATTATATCTAATCTGCAAATATAAAAATGGTTAACCAGTTCTAAGACATCTTCAAACGCATCATAAATGATGTGCACGAGGAATCTTCTGAACGGACAAAGTATCAAAAATATCAGATATCTGGTCGATACTGTCATGCCTTCAGATATTATAAAGGGCTGCAAACATGACTATAATGACTTCCGTAGTAGAAATAAGTGATCTATACATACTGGATCTAAATATAAAGAAGACCAAATAAATTATTATCTTCTGTAAATAACCAGTATAAATATTCCGCTGTTGGTAAACAGTCAACAAATTCAAAAAGTCCAGAGCTATACATATCTGATTCTTAGTGTAATTAGCTCATGGAGCTACTGTGAAGTGAGAAAACAACGGATAGCAAAGGAGAGATCATCATCTGTTAAGAATAATTTGATCTTTAAAAGTCGAGTCGTAGATCTAACAATAAAATGTCTCCTACATATTTCCGGTTTGCTACATGGAGCGTGAGTTGGATATTAATATTAATTTGAATTATATAGAGATAAAGATTTTAAGGAAATTAGTTTATAAAACTGATCTCCTGATTTGCGTTATGGGATTCTTCAAAAGATACAAAAAACATCGACAATTTTTAGTAACACCAAGCTTTTTTCTGAGGTGGTACAATTTGGGTTTTATCAAAATATTTCATGTAATACCAGTCAGCTTGTCCTTTATTGATACAAATATCTAGTTCCTAACTAAAATTTTATGGCATTAAGCGACAGACTATACCATATTCTAAAAGTATTGCATGAATCACTGTTCCGTTTTACTTAGTACACGCTTTTCAGTTCTTATAACAACCTTTGATCAAGTTCTCCTTCTATATTAATAATTTGTACCATTGCGTTATTTCTAGCAAATATTAAACACAGATATTATAAAACATAATTTATTATTATAAACAATAATATTACATAGTAATAATATAAATATTGTCATGGAAAATAAATACTCTCTTGTGTACTCTGTCGGATTTGTAGATTAAAAGAGCAGCAACCCTTAATTTTTCAAACTTCCTTTAAGAATCAGTTGAATTTCTTCTAAAGTCTTGCCCTTTGTCTCGGGAATAATGTACCGAGATAAAATAGCACAAATGGTATTAGATACAGCAAACAAAAGGAATGGGGCATAAAATCCAAGAAGTGTATTGAGCTGATAGAATATGGTGGTAGTTAAAAAGTTTCCCATACCATAAATAATTATCAATATAGTCATAGCTTTGGACTTGATGCTAGCAGAATACAACTCCCCAAGCATTAGTGTGGGAATAACTGAGATTCCGATGGATGCGAATAAGAGATAGGACATCATGCAGGCTAGAGGGATCCATTTTACGTAAGACAGGTCAATATTTGTGTTTCCATCTATATAGAAATAGGCAGACATTGCATAAAGGACTCCACTAGTAGTTACCATGGATATGGTGTAACAGAAGATCCTTCCGAATTTCTTTACTACAAAAATTACTGCAAATAAGTTTAATATGACTGCTAGTCCCATAAAAACTATCGAAGCTTCTTCGTGACTCATGTTGTTACCTGATTTTTGGAAAATAAATTGAGTGTACGTCAGAAACACTGACACACCAGCCATCTGCTGACTAAGTCTTAAAAATACTCCAGCAGACAGAGCCTTCCTGTTGCTTTCTATCTTAAAAAGATCACTCCAAGTGCCCGATTCTGACAACTGTCTCTCAACAGCATATTTACAATTTTCAAAAATCTCATCAACATTCTTAATCCTCTTTAGAAACATTAAAGAATTCTTTGCTTCTTGTTCCTTGCCTTTCATGATGTAATAATAAGGTGACTCCGGCATGAACCAAAACAGGACGAAGAATAAAACAGATATTGGTAAACATACCCAAGAAGTTGTGGTAACTCCCAAGTAACTTCCCAGTACGTTGATTAAGAACTCGCCCAAAAATAGAGATATAGCCACAGCGTTTCCCCATATTCCTCTCACTGTCGGGTTAGCTACTTCTCCAATATAAGTTGGCAGCGTGGCAAAAAGGCAACCATCTGCTATACCAGAAAAAATTCTTGACAAGTAGAACATATAGACAGATCTCCCTAGAGCAGCACACAACCAACTTCCTATTTGAGGGATTACAATTAAGAGTAAGGTCCTCTTCCTGCCAAGAACGTCTGAGAGTTTTGAGAAAATAGGACAGGCGATTATCAGCGAGACTGGTTGGATAGTATTGAAGTAGGATCCTTCTTCCTCTGTAATATCATAGTTGACTTTATCTTGGGTTATTTTGATTAGAAACGGCGAAGACCATGAGAATAGGAGTCCGTTTGATAAGCCAGCAAGACCACCTGAAATAAACAACAAATTAATAGTGATTTTAATTTCATTATCATTGTTTATTCGCTAAATCTAATTACTGGATATTTAAACAAAGGTTATTGAACATAAATAATGAACTTATTGTCCGTTTACTAAAATAATTTTAGATTTTATAGTAAATTTATATTTAATAAAATTTAACATTGGACATAGAGTTAAATGTACAGAAATAACTATGCACGAAAATATATAATAAAATGGGAATATATAACATAGGAAAATAGTTTTGGCAGTTTATTTACCAACATTCAAATATTAGATTGAAAAGTAAGAATCTGTATATAGAAAAATGTGAAATGCGATATTTAAAATATGAATCTAATATAATAGAAGTAAAAATTAAAATTATTAAACGTATTAAAACTAAGCTTAAACAATTTCAATTTTGGAACTTACCTATCACAATGGCCAATATTTGTGGCCAATTCTTTTCGTACTCCTTAGCGTTAAAATGAAGAATAACACCCATGTTTAACAATGAGACGTAGACCTACTAGTATTAATTGTACTAGAACTGTAACCTCTCTTGCTACTTCTTACAGCACACTGTAATGATACCCATAGCAGTTTCGACATTTATATAGTAACAATTGTTGTTTAGTTAAACAAATAAGACCAACGCATTGTTCAGTGTTTATTCTTAAAAAAATATGATTTAAACTTTAAACAAATATCCCCTACTTGGTTTTCTAATTTTGGATATTTTTACGTCAATATGCTTTTCTCTAAATCTTATGTCTACTACATATAATCTCATGCAAATGTCTCCAGCCGGGATATGCTTTTTGAACAAAAGTTTGTATTGACTTTTGTAGAACCAGCTTTATTATTTTATTTATTTAAAGAAAAATATCAGAATCTCTGGTATTTCATCATCTAACGGGTGACATTTTTGATAAATAATGAAAAAGACACGCGTGGAAATCATGCAATCACAATTCGAACGCCAGTATTTCTGGTTTTTATATTCATTGTTATACTAACCCCAGTAAAGCATAGATTCTTTTATATTGCCTTTATTTTTTGTCTCTTAAGGATCCATAAATTTTTATTGGTAGTTTAACATCTTATAATAAAAAAGCTGTTCTTTTCTAAACCTTCTGAAAGTGATGTTGCCTGAATTTAATATTTCTTTAATTCTATCCTGTGTTATTTTTTAATTTATTTTTCTGCTACCAATTAAAAAGATATGAGGAGGTGTCAATCAAAATCAATCATGTCCATAAAAATCAAAAAATGAGTTAGCAGCTGTTTCATAATATAAAGAGTGAATCCTATTCTATGGTGTTTTCGGTTTCGGTTAAAAAAAATCATGTCCTGTTTAAAATGAATACACAATATTAGGTTCCCAAATCAAATGAAATCATGTCCACAGTTGGTTTCAATTATACCACCACATGTCCATTCAGCTAATAGGAGTGCCCCGATTTGGTCACGTGATTTGACCATGTCAACACATTGTCTGTGTTTTCCCTCTAGGTTATGTCGATAGCGAGTATTGAGTTTGTATTGCACTGTGGTTTAATTTTAATATTGTAGTAGTTTTTATTAAATAAAATTGAAATTTTCCATGGATGAAGAAAACTTAGTGAGAGTGGGCGATGCCAATGAAGGATCTCGTAAAAATAAAAAGACTGTGGATAAAAAAACTAGAGCCAAGCTTAAGCAATACAGTACTCTAGTGGGATGTCGTGTGTTTGTTCCATGTAAACACATGAACAAAGGTATGAAATGTGCATTAGTTAGGCCTATAGAGCGCTATTTTTGTTCGAAATATCCTCTACAAAATACCTGACAAAAACACGCAAGATAACACCATTGCCAGTTGGATAAATCAACGTAACATAAAGCGGCGAAGGCCTAGGCCTACCTCTGAAAAATCAAAGGCTAAAAGTTTTAGTGTACAATATTCTATACTTTCATCAACCGGTAAAGTTATACCTGTGTGTAGGAAACTTTTCATGCATATTACCATGGTGAAGGAAACAAGATTGACTAATATTTCTAAAAAGGTGAAAGAGGGAAAGGCGGTTAAGGATCAGAGGGGTGGCGATAGGAAGAGTCACAAATCTGCTGCGAACAAGGAATCAGTCCGCCTTTTTTTGAGAAATTTAAGAGGAAAAGAAAGCCACTATAATCGAAAAAAATCGAAAAGGATTTATCTTGGTGCAGACTTAAACATTAAGAAGTTGTGGCTAATATACAATGATTCTGTACTTGATAATCTTAAAGTTAAGAAATCTATGTTTAGGAGAGTTTTCAATGAATTAAATATCGGATTTTCATCACCAGCTTCTGACGTTTGCAGTACATGCAATAAAATAGATCTTCAGCTGAAAATTGAGAAGGCTAAAGCTGTGAAAGACTTGGTAGTGATCAACCAATTTATGATGGAGAAAAGAATACACAGATTAAGAGCTAATGCTTTTTATGGGCTCTTAAAGAAAAACAAAGAAAATGAGGTTACTTTCTGTTTTGATCTCCAGCAAATTCAAGCACTTCCCAAAACTCCTATTCAAGACGCGTTCTACAAAAGACAATTAAGTTTTTACTCTTTTTACATTGTAGCATCAAACGCACAAAACTTGCAGAAAGGGGTGCGACCGAAGTTTCATCTGCACTTATAAATTTCTTGAACTCCGCTAATTTTTCTAATGTAACAAGACTGAATCTGTTCTGTGATGGGTGTGCCGGTCAAAACAAAAACAATGCCGTTGTTCACACATTAGTGTATTACTTAGGATCAGTGCAAAATGGTTTAAAGGAGATTGTTCTAACATACCCTGTTCGCGGGCATAGCTTCCTCCCCGCTGATCGGGTGTTCGGAAGGGTTGAAAAGTTACTCAGGAAGCAGCTTACCATTACAACAAAGGAAGAGTACTACAATGTATATAGTTCTGTTGGAGAAGTACGGAAACTTGGAGAGGATTGGGGATTAATTGATGCTAAAAGTTTGGCTACACGATTTAAAAACATTGAAATGATATCTGAAAAGAAGAGGATTTTTGTGAGGAAAGAGAAAGCTGTCAACCGCAATGGACAAGAACTTACTGTTATCAAAGTGAAATCGGCACAGAATTTTAGGTTTGAAAGTGATTTTGAAACCTACAACAAGCCTCAAAAATAAGGCTGGCATTCTGCAAGGTCGTTCTCAACTCCTGTAGAGTCACTTCCACTGAGCAATATAGTGAAAGCAGCTAAGAAGAAGGACGTGGAGACGTTACTTGTGAAAATGTATGGTGATGACTGGCAGAAACATGACTTTTTATCTTGGTATAAGACCATAATAGTGGAAGTCCAGAACGACGAAATTGATGCTGACGAAGTGGACGAATCCTGTGATTGTCTAGAACCTGACATTTAAACATTTATATTTTGTGGAAAATGTCGTTGGTAAATGTTAGCCATTTTTCAAGATATTTTTTGTAACAATACAATAGATATTTTAAGTAATATAAGAGTTTTTTTATCAACCCCTATTTACAGGTTTATTTATACCTTCAGATTTGAAATATTTACTAAGAGTCAGTTAATTTCAATAAATAAAATGATATATGATAATTTATCCGATTTTTCATGTAAGGTTATTTACTAATACGTTTTTTGCGATTTCCCTAAAACTTCTTAAGGTGGACATGATTGATTTTGATTGACACCTCCTCATATATATGGTAAATCCGCTCGATTTTTGCACATTGTCATCGTTCGTAATATAGGAACTAAACTAAAACATTATGTGAGCCAAACTTAAGGTCGGTTATAAGAATTAGAAAATGGCTAATATTGGAATGCTCGTTTTATACTTCTCTTTTGTTTTATTTATTGCGTTTTAAAAATTGGGTATACATTTATGAACTTGATTTTCCAATTTGTGAAAACCTACGGGTTGTTCAATAATAGTAAATAAATATTTAAACCGTAGTACAGTAGACTCCCTCTGGCCGGTTGACCAAATGGCAACTTAATGCGATGTGCAGGCATTTTAATGAGAAAAATTAAGTAAATACATACATATATAAAACACATGTACAGGAAGGTTTATATTACTAAAGATCACGGCGTATACAGTTGAAAAATACTATTTATTTCTATGTACATATATGTATACATATTTAAATATTTTACAAACTTGTTTTAAAAAAATTGGTAACTTTCTTCTGTTTCTTGACATTAAATGAATTTTTAAAAGCTATATCTCTCCATTTTTTAAAAACCAAGACGTCTATTGAAGATGGCCCAGTTTGTTGTTCAATATACTTCAATGCCACCTAAATTGCAGCCCTCGCTTTGGTGTGGCCAACCTGTTCCTCTCCGCCAACATCATCATCATCAGTCTCCTCATTTTCCGCAAGTTCCTCATCACAGTTCATCTATTCTTCAATATCTTCGGCCTACAATTGGACATTTTCGGATAACGTTTGGAGATCTTGAAGAATGGTGGTAGAATTATCTTCTTCGTGTGATTGTTGACACTCAACAAGTTCCTCAATGTTGGCTCAAAGTTTTCGCTAGGACTAAACGAAAGTAGAAGCAAGAATTTTTTGGAAGGCTGAAGCTAACATGTAAATTACGTCCTTTAAGTTAATTTTTTTGATGATATTAATTAAGATTTTCACTGATGATATTAATAAGATTGAGATTTTCACTTTCAGCGCATTGTAAAATTTCGGACAGTAATTTACGTCTGTATTGTCTTTTTAAGCTTTCAATCATCCCTTGATCCATCGGTTGCACCAAGTTTGTCACATTAGGAGGAAAAAAGATAATTTTTATGTCATCTGTCTCACATATTCGGTTTCCAGGATGAGTTGGAGCATTATCCAGACGTAGAACTGCTTTAGTGGGAAGA
This sequence comes from Diabrotica undecimpunctata, assembly GCF_040954645.1. Taxonomy (NCBI): domain Eukaryota; kingdom Metazoa; phylum Arthropoda; class Insecta; order Coleoptera; family Chrysomelidae; genus Diabrotica; species Diabrotica undecimpunctata. The sequence continues at coordinate 13,488,874 of NC_092803.1, read as the reverse complement.
TTTACTCTCTTAAGATGGCGCGTTACTCTCGGAACAAATTCACCCACAAACCATTCTTTGAATAGATCAGCGCTCATCCATGCTGATTTTTGTGATCTGTAGAATACGGGGAGGAACGATGGATGTAAATTTTTAAATTCACGCGGTTTAGCGGACTTACCAACAACGAAAAGAGGAATTTTGTGTGTTCCTGCTGCATTTGAACAAACAGCAACTGTAATGCGCCCTTTATTCTTTTTAAATCCACAAGCCGATTTTTTATGACTTCCCAAAAATGTTTTTCTGGAAGCATTATAAATTGAAACCCGTCTCATCCATGTTATATACTTGTTTGGGTTTTAATTTTTTCCATTTTTACAATTTCTACAAACTTGGAGGTAAAATCAGTTGCACCTGAAGCGTCCACGGACATGTTTTCTCCACTTACGTGTGCATAATTAACTCCGTGACGTGCCCTCCAGCGAGTCAGCCAACCTTCACTTGCAATAAATTCGCCTCCGTCTATAATTTGGGTTTTTAAATTATATACCTTTTATAAAGGATTTTTAATAAAAATTTTTTTGTTATATATGGTATACAGCCAACTACAGGAATTTAGATTCCTTGTGGATTTAAAAAAAGAAAATATAAAGAAAAAGAGCTACAGAAGTATAAAGAAATACAACGAATAATTAAGAAAAAAATCAAAACAGCTAAGGAAATCTATTTGATGAAACAATGTAAAGAGATAGAAGAACTAGAAACAAAATATGATATGAGAAATATGCACAAAAAAAATAAGAGAAGTGACTGTAATGGGTCGAAATAGACAGCAAGGACACATAAAAGACAAAAAAGGATTACTATCAATAGATTTACCAGAGAAATTAAGCCGATGGGAGGAGTAGTTAGAGAACTTTTCCAAGATGAAAGAGGTAAAATGCACAAAACACAAGAATTAAATCCTTTAGAGAGACAGAAGATCACGATAGATGAAATCAAATATGCTATCAAAAACTCTAAAGACAATAAGGCAGCTGGTATAGATGAAATACTAGTAGAACTGTTAAAACTGGTGGAAGAGGATAACTTGGAAGTATTGGCAGATTTATTCAACACGGTTTACGATACGGGAATAATACCACCAGAGTGACTGAAGTCAGCATTTATAACCATCCCTAAAAAACAAGCAGCAAAAGAGTGCTCTGATTATCGAACACTGAGCCTCATGAGTCATACTTTAAAAGTACTGCTGAAACTAATACATAAGAGAATATACGAAAGGCTAGAGGAGGATATTAGCGAGACGTAGTTCGGGTTTCGAAATGGAATGGCTACTCGAAAAGAACTATTTGCCATCAACATATTGATTCAGCGATGTCGGGATGTAAACGTTGATCTACACTTGTGCTTTGTTGACTACGAAAAAGCTTTCGATAAAGTAAGACATGAAAAATTAATATCAATACTTATGAACAAGCGCATTGACAGTTAAATCATAAATATAGTGCAAACATTAAATTGAAAACAAAGTGCCGTAGTTCAAATTGATGGGCAACACTCAGAAGAAATGAAGATCTGTAGAGGAGTTAGACAGGGATGTGTTTTATCGTCACTTTTGTTTAACTTGTATTCTGAAGAAATTTACCAAAACACGCTCAATAACATCAAAGCGGGAGTTACCGTTAACGGAAAATTAATTAACAACTTACAATATGCAGACGACACTGTGATCATAGCAACGAGTACAGAAGATCTACAACATCTTATCGAAAGCATTACAAAAAAACCACAAAATATACATCACCTATGGACAATCAATGGTAGCATGATAGAACAAGTAGAAGAATATCCGTACTTGGGAACTCTGATCAATGGAAACCAATGATCATACTGCAGAAATAAACAGGCGAATAGAGATTTCCAGATCAACATTTATACGAATGAAGCCACTCCTAACTTGCAAAAATCTAAATTCGGAGATCAGACTACATACCATTCGCTGTTATATATCTTCAATATTATTATATGAAGCTGAGACTTGGACATTAAAAAAATGCAAGTTAAAAAGAATCGAGGCTTTCAAACTCTGGTTATACCGCATAGTAATAAAAATATCATGGACTAATAGACTTTCAAATAAAAAAGTACTGGAGAAGGTTGGTAAAGACACAGAACTAATCACCACTATACAAACCAGAAAACTGGAATACCTAGGCCACGTGAAGAGGGGACCAAAATATGAAATTTTGAGACTCATAGTATAGGGAAAGATTCAAGGAAGAAGATCTGTTGGCCTAAGGCAGAACTCATGGTTGAAGAATCTATGTGATTGGTATCAATGCAGATCGATTGATTTGTTTAGAGCAGCAAGTTCAGAAATAAAAATAGCCATTATGACTGCCAACCTCCGTAGAGAGACGGCACTCTAAAAAGAAGATATCACTCTCGTCTTCAGCTAGAATAATTTTGTCGTCAGCGATGTGTATCGTGTGCAATCTCTCGTCTTCGATTGGAATGCCCATATTGTAGCATTTCCTTCTTCACACTGAGAGCGCCTCATTAAGAACCAGCAATCTTACCGTTAGATTTTTGTGAAGCTGTACTGCTTTGAATTCTTTTTATTTATTCCATGTTTTTCCATTGCTACAGAGAAAATTGAAAGTGGTACACTATCGTATGCCTTTTTCAGATCTATAAAGACTACATGAAGTAAAAAGTTGTAGGCTAATCTTTTCTAACCTGCTTTAGAAAAACATGCTGTCTATACAGGATCTGCCTGCATGCACGCCATTTTGTTCTTCTACATATGTCATCTCTTTTTGAATTAAATTTTTTATTATTTTTCTATAGAGTCTTGACTCCCTCTGTAGTTTGAACAATTTCTTTTTGTTCAAGGTTCTCTTTAAAAGATGTCAATTGTGATTATAAAAAAATAAATTATCGTCTGTAAATAATCAGCATAAATATTCCGCTGTTGGTAAACAGTCAACAAATTCAAAAATCTAGAGCTATACATATCTAATTCATAATGTTATTAGCTCATGGAGCTACTGTGAAGGGATAAAACAACGGATAGCAAAGGACAGATAAGCATCTATTAAGATTAACTTGATTTTTAAAAGTCGAGACATAGATCTAACAATAAAATGTCTCCTGCATATTTCCGGTTTGTCTCATCGAATGTGTGTTGAATATTAATTATAGAATATGGATAATGGAGATAAAGGTTTCAAAGAAATTAGCTACATCATTGCTAAACATGATATTTAGACTAGTAAGAGCTGTACATTTTAATCGTGTTTATAGAATTGATCTTCCGATTTTCATTACGGGATTTTACAAAAGATACTATATCAACTAATACTTGATAGTTGATAATAATACTATAGAAAACTAATTGACTGGCGCCCACGAGAAGGCAAACGCAGCAGATGACGACCACCAACACGCTGGATGGACGACATTTGACGAATATCCAGGAAATGGCAACAAGAAGCACAGAACCGTGAAGAGTGGCGAAAACTGGGAGTGACCTATGTCCAGCAGTGGACAAAAGAGGTTGCATGATGACGATGATGACTGTATCAACATCGAGAATTTTTAGTCAAACCAAACTTTTTTGAAGGTGGTAAAATTTTGGACATATTTCATGTGATATCAGTCAGCTTGTCCTTTATTGATACAAATATTTAGTTATTAACTGAAAAATTTATGACACTAATAGACGGTCTTAAACTATACCATATTCTAAAAATACTACATGGATCACTTTTCCTTTTTACTTGCTACATGCTTTTGAGTTGTTATAAAAACCTTTGATCAAGTACTCTTTCTATATCAGTAATTTTTACCACTGCATTACTTTTAGCAAATATCAAACACAAATCTTATAAAACATAATTTATTATTATAAATATTAATACTACATAGTAATAAAATAAATATTGTCATGGAAAATAAATACTCTTTTGTGTACTCCATCAGATTTGGATGCTAGAACGGCCAGCAACCCTTAGTTTTTCAAACTTCCTTTAAGAATCAGCTGAATTTCTTCTAAAGTCTTGCCCTTTGTCTCAGGAATAATGTACCGAGACAAAATAGCACAAATGGTATTAGATACAGCAAACAAAAGGAATGGAGCATAAAATCCAAGAAGTGTATTGAGCTGATAGAATATGGTGGTAGTTAAAAAGTTTCCCATACCATAAATGATTATCAATATAGTCATAGCTTTGGACTTAATGCTAGCAGAATACAACTCCCCGAGCATTAATGTGGGAATAACGGAGATTCCGATGGAAGCGAATAAGAGATAGGACATCATACACGCTAAGGGGATCCATTTTACGTATGACAGATCGATATTTGTGTTTCCATCTATATAGAAATAGGCAGACATTGCATAAAGGACTCCACTAGTAGTTACCATGGATACGGTGTAACAGAAGATTCTTCCGAATCTCTTTACTACAAAAATTACTGCAAATAAGTTTAATATGACTGCTAGTCCCATAAAAACTATGGAGGCTTCTTCGTGACTCATGTTGTTACCTGATTTTTGGAAGATAAATTGAGTGTACGTCAGAAACACTGATACACCAGCCATTTGTTGACTTAGTCTTAAAAATACTCCAGCAGACAGAGCTTTTCTGTTGCTTTCTATCTTGAAAAGGTCACTCCAAGTGCCCGATTCTGACAATTGTCTCTCAACAGCATATTTACAATTTTCAAAAATCTCATCAACATTCTTAATCCTCTTTAGAAACTTTAAAGAATTCTTTGCTTCTTGTTCGTTGCCTTTCATGATGTAATAATAAGGTGACTCTGGCATGAACCAAAACAGGACGAAGAATAAAACAGATATTGGTAAACATACCCAAGAAGTTGTCGTAACTCCCAAGTAACTTCCCAATACGTTGATCAAGAACTCGCCCAAAAATAGGGATATAGCCACAGCGTTTCCCCATATTCCTCTCACTGTTGGGTTGGCTACTTCTCCAATATAAGTTGGCAGCGTGGCAAAAAGGCAACCGTCTGCTATGCCAGAAAAAATTCTTGACAGGTAGAACATATAGACAGATCTTCCTAGAGCAGCACACAACCAACTTCCTATTTGAGGGATAACAATTAACAGTAAGGTCCTCTTCCTGCCAAGAACGTCTGATAGTTTTGAGAAAATAGGACAGGCGATCATCAGGGAGACTGGTTGGATAGTGTTAAAGTAGGATCCTTCTTCTTCTGTAATATCATAGTTGACTTTGTCTTGTGTTATTTTGATTAGAAACGGTGAAGACCATGAGAATAGGAGTCCGTTTGATAAGCCAGCTAGACCACCTGAAATAAACAACAAATTTATATTGAATTTCCTTTGTCATTTCTAATAATAAATAAAACAAACATGAATAAATTTAAATATGCAGAATTCTTATAAATTAAACTACAATAAAATATAAAATAACAAGATCATCTTCACATGGAGCTGGTTGGAGTTTAAGAAAATCGTTATCTCTTTCATCATCAATATTTGGTTCAAGCTTGTGGAAAATATCTAAATATTATCAAAACAAACACACTTGCATAAGTTTTGATTTCCTATAATGTTAAAATAGTTAATAATAATAGTCTTCCTTTATACCGCCAGTGCTGCTTTGGGATTATAGCAGGGTAGTCTCCTGTCTGTTGGGACTACGGTGTACAAGGAAGATAACAGGGCCAGTGCTACACTTTAACCGCCTATTTAAACCTCTGGGTTTACCCAAGGTACTCATTTTATTTAGACTTAAGTCGACCTGGGGCCTGTAGATATTTAAGAATATCTAGATGTACTCGCCGGCGCCGGCGCTAGGAATCGCTATCCGGCTCTTAAAAAAATAATCCAATATTAATATAATTTTTTGATATAGTTACTACCAGTTTTCTGTCTCTTCTGATTAGTTTTAGATTGTTCAAACTGTTTATAGATTATATGTAATAAAATTCTTGAACACACGAGAAAGTTATTCCTACTGCTTTAGTTCTTGGCTTCTAAACTGGGCAAAAATCATCAACATTATCGATAAAAATTTAATAGAACAATTTACCTTTACATAAAATATTATAATAAATCTAAATTTAAGGTTTTATTAAGATTAGTTACGTTAAGATGACATAATCACTCATACGTAACTCCTGAAATTGAGTTGAATGTGAAGACATTATATAGATTCCAATGTTTTTAAAACGTGGAAAATAAATTGTATCTAAAATATTGATCTTATAGGATAGCTATAAAAATAACAATGACTAAAAATATTTGACTGCGATACTTACCAATAACAATTGCCAATATTTGTGGCCAATTCTTTTCATACTCCTTAGCAGTAAAGTGAAGAATAACACCCATTTTTGCAGTTGAAAAGTGTACCTACTAGTATTATACTAGAACTGTTACTTCACTTGTTACTTCTTGAAGCGAACTACAATGATGTACATAGCCAGGTTGGATATTTATATTAAAAATATTACTGTTTATTTAAACAAATAAAACCAATGCATTGTTCAGTGTTTAGTCTTTTGAAATATAATCTAAACCCTGATCAAATATCCCCTACCAACACTTTCTAATTTTGGTATTCTTTACGTCAATTTCTTTTACAAATATCTAATATTTGCTATATATAATTCCTTGCAAATATCTCCAACCGAGATATTATTGTCTCTGAATAAGTTTGCATTAGCGTTTGCGACAATATCTTATTTATTTTATTTATTTAAAAAAAAAGCAAGAATCTCTGATATTTCATCATCTAATTGGTGACACTTTTGATAAAGGACAAAAAGGACACACGTGTCCTTTTTTTTTCATTCAATCAACCATCAAGGATTATTAGCGGGCAGACATTCACGAACTGTAAGATACATATGATTACATAATAATACTTTTCAGTTTGGTTATATAACAGCAAATTTACTAAGATGTAAATTGGAGCTGGAAGGTCAGATAATAGAGCAAATGATGGAGTTTAAATATCTAGGCATCACATTATCTAGCTACGGAAAGCTCGAAACCGAAGTGGAAGATTAAGGAATAAAGCAAACGGAGCCGCTGGCTGCCTAAATGGAACAATATGGAGAAATAAAAATATCGGGAAAGAAACGAAAGGCAAAATTTACAAAACAGTCATCAGACCAATAATGACATACGCGGCAGAAACAAGACCTAACACAGAGAGGACAAAAAGGATGTTAGAAACAGCAGAGGTGAAAACACTTAGAAAAATTGATGGTAAGATACTATGGGAAAGAGCTAGATGTACAGATATACGATGTAGATGCTAGGTGGAGAACATCAAGAACTGGGTAAGAAATAGAAGAGTAGAATAGAATGATCATATAAGCCGAATGACAACAAATAGAGTAGTAGAGACGGCAAGAGACGATTGATTCCCCCATAGGAAGACAATCAGTAGGAAGACCACGAAAACGATTGAACAACAACTTACTGGAGGCACATTGAAAAACAGACAGTCATGTCTATATAAAAAGAAGAAGAAGAATTTGGTATATTGTTTAGTTATTTTAAGATAATTTACTAAATATGTTTTTTAAGAGAGCACATTTTTTAAATTGTCACTAAGAGCACACGCGATCCTTTTGTTCTGGTATACTGGATACTAGATAATTATAATATATTTCTCCTGTAATTGACTGTTATACTTATGTGTAGGTAGAGTATACCCTATTCGGAGTAAGTTTATGATGACTTGGTCTTTTCTATTACTTGGTAAGATAAGTGTAGTTCCTACTTGACCTAGGCATTGGTCTCACTTGGTCTCATTTAGCATAATTATAGCCGCTTCTTTTATTTTTCTGTTTTTACCATCTGTTTCTTTTAGGACGACTATACTTGCAATCATAACGAAAATTATGTTACAAAAACTATGGCTAGAATGTCTTTCATGGGATGATCCCATACTTGAGCATTTAGCGAAAAACTGTTTACAGTTTAGAAATCAACTAGAAAACTTTTTCTTCTTCTCGTGCCACTCCTAGCGGAGATTGGAAATCATCATGGCCACTGCGACTTTGTTAGCAGCGCGCCTAAAAAGTTCAATCGAACTACACCCGAACCATTCACGTAGATTACGAAGCCACGATATTTTTCTTCTTCCCACACTTCTTTTGCCCTTAATTTTGCCCTGCATGATATTTCTTAAAAGTTTGTACTTTTCACCTCTCACAATGTGCCCCAAGTATTCCATCTTTCTAGTTTTTATCTCATTTAGAATTTAGAAATTCGAATAGAATTTTTAGAATCTTTTGTCTAAAGTTTGGAGTACTTGCGTGTTAGTGACGCGGTCCATCCATGATATTCTGAGAATGCGCCTATAGCACCACATTTCGAAAGCTTCGATGTTTTTTGTGGTCAACTGTTTTAGTGTCTAAGCCTCTACTCCATACAACAGGGTAGAAAAGACATAACACCGCAGCATTCGTATTCGTAACTTTATATTGATATCACGATTGCAAAAGAGTTTGTGCATTCTATTAAAGACTGATCTAGCGATTTCTATTCTACATCTAATCTCTTTTGTTTGATCAGTATCGTCTGTGATCCAAGCACCTAGATATTTATAACAGGACACACGCTCAATCGTTGCATTGTCTATTACAAGATTAGCTCTGATGTTCTTTGATTTCGTGATTACCATAAATTTAGTTTTTTTTTCAAATTAATTTTCAAGTCGTAACTGTTACAGTATATATTGAGACTTTGAACGAGATGTTGTAGTTCTACTAGCGTTCCCGTTAGGAGAACCGTATCGTCAGCATACCTTATATTGTTGATCGTCTCACCATTTATTATCAGACCAAGATCTTCTTCCTCGAGTGCTTGTTCACAAATAGCTTCACTATACAGATTAAATAAAAGTGGCGACAATATGCATCCCTGCCGGACTCCTCGACGGATTTGAATTTCTTCTGTTAGCCTACCCTCAACCTTCACATTTGCTGTTTGATTCCAATATAGGTTGCATATAATTCGAATATCTCGGCTGTCTATATTTTTCTTTATTAGAATTTGTCTTAATGGTTCATGTTGTACTTTGTCAAAGGCCTTTTCGAAATCAATAAAGCAGGTGTAAATTTCTTGGTTCATGTCTAAGCATCTCTATGAGAGAACGTTCATTGCAAACAGAGCCTCCCTTGTACCCAGCCCTTTTCTTTCTAGAAAACTTAAACAATTTAAAAATAGATCGGCATGTTATATGTTCTCGTGAGGTCAAAACAGAACTTCATGGATTTTTTGACTGCTCAGAAAGAACGTATGGTGTATGCATATTCATCAAATCTACCGGTTTTTTAGGTAGGTACGTCTTATTCATTTTTATAATGTGCGAAAAGCAAGGTTGCTCCTTTAACACCAGTTACCTTGCCGTTTAGAGCTCTGTGCGTCTAAACTATCGCATTTGACCACTAAGGTCAAAAATTCATTAAATGTGCAATTTAACACGTGTTACTTTTGCAGATATTTCTCCATAGTACCTAGTTAATTTAAAACATCAGCCATCGTATTAAAGACGTTTGTTAGATCAAGCAGCAGAGAACCACTTGGTTTGTGCAGTGGTGTCATGAGCCAGTCAAAGACAATCCTGCAGATCTAGTGTCCAGAGGCGTAAAATCGGATATAATAATAGAATGCAAGTTATGGTGGCATACACCAGAGTAGCTCATGCAAGACTCCAAGATAATTGGCCAAATGTACCAGTTGCTTTTACTGAAACAAGCGAAACGGGAGAAAACATAAAGATTTTTACTAACAAGCTTGATGAAACACAGAATAGGTAATTATTTTAATTTGAGCGTATTTCTAATATTTCACGTTTAAAAAGAACCGCTTCATATGTATTCAGATTGATCTACATTTGTAAAAATAAGCAAAATAAGAACCCTTTTTTATGGAAGAAATATATTCTGCGTTTAACCGTATTCTAAAACTGTGCTAGTCACAGTAATTTTGTAATGAAATTAAGCGTTTGAACCAGAAAGGGTCTCTCGAGAAAACTAGCAAACTCATAAATTTATCTCGATTTCTTAATGACCAGGGCTTCGTGAAAGTAGGCGGGAGTTTAAAGCATTATGAGTTTGCGTATAACAAAAGACTTCTTCTTCTTTTCTTCTAATGACGCTACAACCCTTTGTGAGTCTTGGCCTGCTTAACAATGTTTTTCCATTCTGCCCTGTGGGATACTTTCCTTTGCCACTACCTGATGTTCATGGTTCTAAGATCCCTCTGTACGTCGTCTATCCATCTTTTACGAGGCCTTCCTCTTGTTCTGTTTTCTTGGGGCTTCCATCTCTGGAATACTTTTACAGCTCGATTATCTGCCATTCTTTCTAGGTGACCAAGCCAGTTTAGTCTTTGTGACTTTACAAATCTAACAATATCTGCGCTCTGCATTAGTTCATTCAGCTCGTGGTTCATTTTATCTTAAGGTTACAGCGGTAATATTTGATCATTCACACAAGGATATTATGCATGCTGGTCGTCACCTTTTTTTTCTGCAATAAGAGAAACTTTCTGGACATTATCAGAAAGAAATTTAGCACGACGTACCGTACACAAATGTGTAAAATGTTTTCGTTTAAAATCTAAATCTATTCAGCCAGTAATGGGAGGCCTAACTACCCAGCGTCTCGCAGGTGGGCTACCGTTTATTATAACAGGTTTAGATTATGCGAGCCCTTTCTTAATTCGCGATAGAAAGGATCGAATTTGTAAACTGATAAAGAGTTATATGTGTCTTTTCATTTGTTTTTGTACAAAGACCATACATTTATTATTAGTTGCGGAACTTTTTAAGCATGCATTTTGGTTGGCCTTTACAATATTTATTGCGCGAAAATGCAGGCCTCAAATGATAGTTTCCGATAATATAGCCAATTTCATAGCAACTAGTTTTAAGTTAAAGGCATTAGGAGAATTTTTGGAGCAGCACACTTCCTCGATAAGAGAATCCATGGTAAAGGATAATATTTCGTGGACATTTTATACCTCCATATTCTCCACATGTTGGCGGACTGTGGAAAAGCGAAGTAAGAACAGTTTCACATCATTCACATAGAATTTTGGGAAACGCGCAATTAACGTTCGAGGAATTTCTACACATAATTTCATCGGGAGACTACTTACCACCAATCTAGATCCATATCTGCGTCATATTCCAGTTAATCGGCTCAACAAACTTCAGCATATTCAATAGCTTTCTCAGCATATATGGAAACGATGAAACAAAAAATACATCTCTGAACTACAAAAACGTGCCAAACCCACGGTGGAGTTGCGGAAAACGCATTAATGCTCATAAAATGGGACAATTTACCTCAATTAAGGTGGAAGTTGGTGTAGCTAGAGTTTTCAAGATAAAGGCAGACAATGGTATCATCACTCGTTCTTTTTCCAAGGTGTGTCTGTTGCCCATTTCGAACTAACTGCATTTCAAACATTTGAACAGTAAGCGTTAGCAGTGTCTATGGAGATATTTCATATGCAAAGATTAACATTACGCCAAAAAAACCAGTCAAGAAACGAGTCGTCGGGCGAAAACAAATCCAGAAACAGAATTTGAAGACCACGCCGATGAGTAGCGAAACACAATTCTTAGCGAGCAAGTCCTTTTTCACACGGGGTTTTTGATTATTTACCAACGGCATATATCGAACTGTAAATCAAGTAACATTCAAATTGCCTCGTCCAGCTGCGTCTTGAATTAAAAATAACTCCAAGAAAGTTAATTTCGTTAAGGTAATAAAGATTTTTATTACATATATTTAAGCAAGCTTTGGAAAACGGGAATTAAATCAGCATGTTACACGGGATCGGACCAACAGGCCAAAGATCGCCAGAAAGATCCTGTAAAAGATGAAGTGATCAACGGCATTCAGTGTCACAAATACCACTATATCTCAGATCATTACAGTTGGCGCTACACCCCTCCGTGAGCCCTGGCCGGTCTTAAAACATTCTTCCATCCTTCTCTGTCAACTGTCTGTCTTATTCATTCCCTAACTCCAATCTCCCTTAAATCCTGCACATCGTACAGATATGTAAGTTTAGGTCGCCCCCTTCTTCTTTTTCCAACCGACCTATTTAGCATGGATATTTTAGAAGGATCACTTTCATTCATCCGTATATCGTGGCCCACCCATCTCAGGTGGTTTACTTTAATGGTTTCTTACGATATCTGCATTACCAAATAGTTTTAAACTAGTAACCCTTCAATAATCCATCAGTTTTTTAATTTTTACTCATATGACTTTTATGGGCATAATTTTTATTTTATCATGTACGACGAAATCACGTTAGGTATAAATATTGATAAAACTATTATAATACATTCTTTAAATATTTATATAGCATTAAAATAATCGTAAAATAAATATCTCCGATAAAGAGTTACTATTTTTAGTAAGAACCGCGTCAAAGATTTTTCAAACTTAAACCCTGTATACATAAATGCATAATTCTTTTTAAATATCTCCAGCAAAGACGTTATTCACAACATAAAGCTGTTATAGTTTGCTTTCTATTTTCATAAGGCTTTAGGTATTTGTTTTTAAATACTTAAAAAAAATTATGCACTGTCAGTTTCATCTTCATTTTTATTTAAACAAAACCAAAGCTAGGATTACAGACAGATGTCACGTTCGCTCTCCTAGACAAGCTGGTAGTTGGTATTTATTTTGTTTTCGTTTGTTAATAGATAGGTACAAGCATTTTATCTGGTTAGACGTCTCTTTTGCTGCTCATTTTTTATCTAGGGCCATATAAATCCATCTCGAATTTACTTACCTTTTTGGACATCTTAGCATATTGTATCAATTCGCATTATATTTTTATGGTATATACTCGTAATTTGTAATAATGTTATTTTATGTTTGTTATTTTTGCCCAAAAGCGCGACTGGGGAGTTTTTAATTTAGCTTTGATATTTCATTATTATCTCTGCGTTTATCCCTTTGCGGATCATCATTCCTAATTATATTTGTGCATAAGTTTTTATCTTGGGTCATACCTAAATCATTTCCCGTCACAAAGATGTTCTACCTTAGCCCTTCTCACCAGATCTTCTTTGCTCTTCCTCTTCTTGTGCTTTTAGGAATTCTTTGTCTTAGGTCATTATCCTTTCCACGTTAAAAATTCTTTAACCATTTGGACCATACCTCTCATTTTGACATTAATTGATGCAATCCCTAGATTTTATCTATCTATTCTTAATTTAACCCTTTAACGGCGCAATGTTTTTTTGCAAAAAAAGTAAACTAAACATCAGATATATTGGTCAAAACATTTTATTAAACATATTGCTACAAGTAATTTTCTCCAAATATATGTACTTTCTTTAAACAATATTGTTATGTTTTGGTAACGCTAGCCGGCTTTGGAATATAAAAATTATTTAACAAGGAAATTATAACTGTTGGCTGTGAAACATTATGTTACACTCAAGGCATAATCCTGCATCACATTTGACACATATAGTGCTAATACTTGAACTACAACCTTCTCTGGCAGATCGACGCTACTTATTGGCAATGTTTGCCAACAAATGGTCTGCTCTGTCATATCTTAAGTTATCTGAAACCCTATTGAAAGATAAAATTGATTTAACAGCCACTGGCCTTCCAGCACCTTTTAAAGCCATGCCATATTTTATCAGATAGGCTTGAGCAATCTCTGAATTGTAGTTGGGTAAATTGTGTTTGATTTTTATACTTCTTGGATATACACCAAGCACTAGTAGCCAAGTAAAAATTGACCATCACCACTTTTTTCTACAAATTGAAATCTTGTATCTGGATATCTGCTGACGTGACATGTAGATGCTACTGTCACTATGTTATTAATCATTTACTTTACTAATATTATTTCATCTTCTTTGTCGATAACAGACATCATGTCTCCTCTTTTTTGGATCTCGAAATCATGGTTTTTAGGTAACATACAACTTGTAGGAGTTCTATTTTTCCTTATAGTTCTCGTACCATCAAGGGGTTACTCTTTGCTTCAACTAACATAGCAAATTAACGCTTGTGAAAAGATTGTCGAAGTAAAATGTGAACGGGAGCTTTTTGACATCATCCGAAACCTCATCCAACCAAGAAGCAGCACATTTTCCACTATCACATACTACTTTATTTTTGTCCTAGGTTCCAAACATTTTTCTTTGTTAACTTGATTTCATCACACAATTAAGTTATAACGATAAGACTACCAAAGAGAATTGAAATACTATTATAAAAATAATACCTCAATCAACCATGGGAGCTTATCGTCTATGCTTCGCCTAGCTCAGTATCTCAAGTGTGAGTTCGTCTTGTATTAAACTAGGAATCAAACCATGAACCCCAAGCTGATAGCAAATAAAACAATTTTTAACTAATCGTATTTATTAAAAATAGGAAACAATCAACCCTGCCAATGCTTTACAATGAATACAATGTGAATGATACTTATGGCATCGATGGCATCAATGGGCTACTTGTGTGACCTCCCAATTAGACGATTAGGTCCTTCTGAGAGCTGCATTCCATATGTGTGTGTGTGGCCTCCCAATTAAGTAGTTAGGTCTTTCAATAAAGTCAATAAATCTTCATAATACAGTCAGTAAAATGTAGAATACGGCCAATTAATACAGCCAATAAACCGAAGAGGATTCTGCAGACCATAAAATAAAGCTTATTATAATTCCTACCTTCTTTTAGAAATTTTAATTATAGACCAAAAAACATATCCCACTATGTTTCCAAATACCTACTATGTTTTTATTCTACTTACTAAGTTTAAAAACTTTTACCTTAAGAATTTGTTTGTTCTAAATCCTTTTCTTCTTTCTTCTTAAAGTTCCATCTCCTATCGGAGGTTGGATATCATAACGGCTATGGTCACTTTGTTGGCTGCTGCTCTGAAAAGTTGTAGTGAACTACAGTTAAACCATTCTCTAAGGTTCTTCAGCCAGGAGATGTGTCTTCTTCCTATGCTTCTTCTTCCTTGGATCCTTCCTTGCATAATAATTCTCAGAAGCTCATATTTTTCTCCTCTGGTTATGTGACCCAAATATTCTAGTTTTCTTCTTTTTATGCTGTTCATAATTTCTAACTCCTTATTTAGACGTCGTAGTACCTCAGCATTGGTAATCCTTTGAACCCACTGGTTTTTTAATATTCTTCTGTAACACCACATTTCGAACGCTTCTATTTTTCTTATGTGTTGTTTCTTCAATGTCCAAGCTTCCATTCCGTATAGTAAGATAGAAAATATGTAACATCTTATAGCCCTCAATCTAAGATGCAACTGAAGGTCTCTGTTGGTAAACATTGTCTTCATTTTCACAAATGCTTGCCTTGCAGTTTCAATTCGGACTTTGATTTCTCTGCTTTGGTCATTTTTGTCATCAACCCAGGTTCCCAGATATTTATATGTCTCTACTTTTTCTATTTGGGTTTGCTCTATCATTAATCTTTCATTTCCATGTTGCGTTTTTGAGACAATCATAAATTAAGTTTTTCTCTTATTTATTTTTAGTCCGTATCTAATGCAATAATCGTTAATTCTATTTACCAATTCTTGTAGCGATTCCAGGGTGTCTGCCATTATAACGGTGTCATCAGCGAATCTTATGTTATTTACTATTCTTCCGTTTACAGAGATTCCATCACCCAGATCCGCTATCGCATCCTGGAATATGGCTTCACTGTACACGTTAAACAGTAATGGTGACAGAACACAGCCCTGTCTCACTCCTCTCTTTATCTATATTTTCGGACTTTTGTTCTTCTATCTTTATATTGGCCTTTTGATTCCAATACAGATTGATAATGATTCGTAAGTCTCGTCTGTCTATATCTTTGTTTCTCAGTACTTCTATTAGTTTTTCATGTCGGACCCTGTCGAATGCCTTCTTGAAGTCGATAAAACAGGAATAAATATCTAGGTTCATATCTAAGCATCTTTAAGAGAGGACATTAAAAGCAAACAATGCCTCTCTCGTTCCCAGTCCCTTGCGGAACCCAAACTGAGTATCATCCATATCATCTTCTAGTTTTCTATATAAAAATCCTTTTCAGGAGTTCTTATTAATAATATACAATAAGCAATATATACATTAAGCATTAGTTAATGTTATCCTGTAGTTTTCTTGTTAACTGATCCAATACTCACGGGGACTACTTTCTTATTGGGCTCCCACGACAGAATTCCTCGATAAATTCTACTACATGTTTTATGAATACCATTATGAGCATTTATTTCGTTATTAGGTATTGTATTATTTTATCATCTGCCATAAAATAAATATTGCATCTATGGTTTGTATGCGTAAATCCTGGAACAAATAAGAAGCTTTCTTTCGTAAGTTATAGTGCATTCTAGCTAAAAGGTGCTACTTACTCGCTTTTTGTATTTTGCCTATTGTATTGCTTTTATTCTTCTTATTGAACCGTCTCCTTTCGAAGATTGGATCCTAATGGAAATTGTAGCTTCGGAAACTGCTACACTAAAGATTTCTCACGATGAGCCGTCAAACCATCTCTTCAGGTCTTCTAGCCACGATTTCTGGCGTATTCCTACCCTGTACCCTATTTAATGCCTTGTGTTTTACCTTCCAATATGATTTGGAGTCATTCGTAATTTTTACCTCTCAACACATGACCAAAGGATCGTATTCTCTTCTCTTTGATTATGCTTGGCAATTCTGTTATAATTATAATAAAATGTTTCACATCTGTTTTTCTTTTAATGTTGCATCTTCATTATCTCTTGCTTTACTTACAATTGTAATGCATTTCCTAATAATATTCCTTTATCTTTTATTTAATTTTAAATATCTGTTTTTACTAAAGTATTATGTTTATGTAAATTTTCTGAGAGATGGCGTCACCATACGGTTAAGTTAGATACATTTTTTTCAATGATAATATATTAAAATTTCCTAAAATTAAGGAAATGTGTTAATGAGTTAAATATTAAGAATGTTTAATAATGTACGAATTTACTTACAAAAAATTTGGTGAAAAATTATAATATTTTATGGAAAAAATGTTTATAATCTAAACTGATATAAGCTATAGTTGCGCGTTAGTAGATTTTTTAAATCTCAATTTTTTTCCACAGACATTCATTAAATGCTTAGTATTGCTAATAGGTAACCAATAATTGTTTTAATGTTTATTTTAAAACCCGACTACATTCTTATTTTTCGTCATAATCGTGAATTTAATTTATAATTTCACAATAACTATGTTAACTCGTCTGTAAAAGAAAACTGCTATTTCGAACAGAACTCTCAGTGTTATCATACTTGAACACTAAGAGATGGAGCCACACTTCAACATCATTTTAGATGAAATGTAAAATTACTTAATTACCTACTTTAATCTATATAACTATTTCAAATAATTGAATTAATTAAGGTTTAATGATAACAAAAGAAAAATTATAAATTGACCGATAGTGAACTGTGAATGTGAACTTATTTACTCCAAAATCTGTAAACCGCATTGGTAACTTTGAAAGAAGTCATCCTCTCACTATAAACAAACACAACTATTTCGGTAGGTATGTAGCGGAAGACTGTTTTTAGTTTACCAAGCTCTTGCAAATCTTTATTTGCATCATCAGGGTGCTACAATAAACAAAATTAGTACAAGTTACAGAATAAAAAGTATTTTGTATTTTACACTATATTTTATAATTATTAAGGTTGTTAGTTGTTATGCATGATGTTTAGAAAATGGAATAAAAAACTCATACATAAAATTATGTTATAAAATCATCACAAAAAATGTAGTCTTATTATAAAAATTCTAGGTTAAACATATAATTAATCAGAAACAAAACAATTAGTTGCGAATTCATAAACGACAGAACGTGGATCTTAAAATTATAATATATGTAAAGGTAATAGTATACCTAAAAGGCGCTGGTTTTTTTTTTTTAAGAAGAGACAAAAAGACTTATGAAGTTGAACAGATATTATATATCACATTAATATAATGAAAGTAGATTTGTAATTATCTAAAGTTAACAATTTTATTATGATTATAAGGTGCTCAATTTGTAGGTATATGTTTTTTTATTAATGGTTTCCTTTTCTTGAAAAATTAATGTTATCTCGAAAAACAATCTTTTTGAATAATTACTCTCCATGGATAGGATTTTTACATTCGGAAAATCGAAAGAGTGCCCTGCTGTATTAGCATGTGTGGCTAGGGAGCATCTATCAGAGTGTCACCTAATGTCACTCTTGTGAAGAGTCAAACGACTGGAAACTTTTTGGGAGGTGTGACCAATATAAGAACCTTCACAGCATAAACAACTAAGTTTGTATACAATATCACTTTTATCTAAGTTTGGTACTTTGTCTTTCAATGAGTTGTACAAAAATTCCACAATTAGAGTGCTTTTATAAGCAATTTTTACATTTGGTAAGTATTGAACAAAAATTCTGGTCAATTTGGGAGTGACATCCTTAATAAATGGAAGTGATACAAAAGAGATTTTAGGAATATTGTTAGTCTGTGAATGGAACGTGAATATTTGTACTTGCATCAGTCTGTTTTCAATTTTTCAATCAGGACGTGCGTCGTTTCCTTGGTCCTCTTTTTCCTTTCACTTTTCCTTGTATAACCAATCGCTTTTATTTTTGATTTTTTAGTATTTGATTAAAGTTGCTCATTTTTCTTTCCTTTATAGTGTTGAATATTTCTTTTTGAATATTTCTTCGAAACAATACCTTATTATTGTAATATGTTATAAAAATTATAGGATAAAGAAACACCATTATAGTTATATTTATGTTTTATTAAAAACAATAGATTTAATCCGTATCTTTTACAAAATTAAAAATACTTTTTGTATATTATTATAAATTATGGCAAGGAATAAACTGATTTCAGCTACTGGTACTATAGTTATGTGTCACTACAATATTTCTAAATATTGTGACATAAATTATGCCCAAGTAGGTATTTACTTTTCTAGTTGGATAAATTCTATTTGTATTGATATAATCGACGTAAAATCAATGTTTGGAGAATAGAATGTTGTAAAACATCTTGTATAATTTAAATTCTCACCAATATGTTATTTCTTAAATCGTTTGTTGCCTCTTTACAGTACAGTTATTGTTACAACATTGGTTTTGTAGTACAAATGTATTTTTTTCGATTATTGGAACGAAAACCTTTAATATCATATAGTCTCAGTCTTTCAGCAATCTCCGTAGTACAAGAAACAAGTTATTTTTTAAGTATTTGTTGAATCTCTTCCAAAGTTTTGCCTTTTGTCTCTGGAATAACATAAAATGCAGCAATCGTGGCGAAAGTGCAGCAAGCAGCGAAGAAGAAGAACGGTGCATAGAATCCAATTCCTACGTTAAGGTTGTAAAAAATAGTATTCATCAGTATGTTGCCCAGACCAAATTCCATCATGAGTATAGTCATGGCTTTAGCTTTGATGTTGCTAGTGAACATCTCTCCCAACATAAGCGTTGGTATTACTGATACTCCAAACGATAAGAATACTTGATGCAAAACCATGCTTGTGATGGGCATCCATTGGAATGATGAAAGGTCTGTGTTTGTATTGGAGTCTAAGTAGAAGTAGGCGCCCATGATGTATAGTACTATTCCAGCTGCTGACACCGATACAACGTAGCAACCTTTTCTTGAAAATCTCTTTACAATAAAGAATAACGCAAAAAGGTTAAGAACCAAACTGGTAGCGAAGTATATAATAGAAGCCATTTCATGCGTAACATTACCACCAGACTTTTGGAAAATGAATTGAGTATAGACCAGGAAAACACCCATACCAGATGTTTGCTGCGTAACCCTTAGAAAGAGACCAGCAACAAAAGCTCTTCTATTGCTTTTAATTTTAACCAAATCAAACCAGTTTCCAGATTCTGTTAGCTGCCGTTCCACATCTTGCTTTAACTGTTTGAAGTCTCCATCAATGTTCTGTTTTCTTTTCAAAAATTTTAAAGATTTTTTAGCGTCTTCATATCTTCCCTTCATAATGTACCAGTAGGGTGATTCTGGCATGAACCAAAACAAAATGACGAATAAAATAGGTAGAGGCATGCAAATAAAAGAAGTCATTCGTACTCCGCAGTAGCTGCCGATAATATTGATCAAGAGTTCTCCGACGTACATGGATGTGGGTAGAGCATTACCCCAAGTGCCCCTTATATCCGGATGGGAAATTTCTGCCATATAAACGGGCAATACTGAAAAAGAACATCCATTAGCAGCACCTGCCATAAACCGCGCTATGTAAAAATGATACACATTCGTGGCGAAGGCCTTGATGATCCATGCTAAGGTATGCGGGATAGCTATAAGTAAAAAAGTACGTTTTCTTCCAATCTTGTCGGAAAGCTTGGCGAAGAGTGGGGTGCATATTGTCATAGCCAGAGGGGTCACGATGTTGAAATAAGCAGCTTCTTCTTCGGTGATGCTGTAGTTCACCTTGTCGTTGGTGATTTTTACCAGGAATGGAGACACCCATGAAAAGTGAAGACCTTCGGAGAGGCCGGCCAAATTGGCTGCAAAAAGAAAAATACCAATTAGTTTATTTCCTCTTTTTTGAATATGTTTTAAGAAGCTAATCTTTTTACAAATAAAGTGTTTGTTTATATGCACACTGTTAGAAAAAATATGAATGGCTTTATATTTGTCTGGTTATAGTCTATTAAAAAAACTTTAAAATTAACAATAAATCATTGAACATCCAACTAAAAATGTCTTATATAAAAATTTAGATGTATTTATCATTTTAAAATTTGTCCTGGGTATCATATTTTTCTTATATTAAGTTTCTTCAGAAGTTATCCATTTAATAGGCAACGCTCTCCAAAAATTGGCATGGCAAAAATCGGAAGTGCTAGAAGATTTACGTGGGCAAATAAACAACGTTCCAACACTCGCGAACATCCGTCATTTCATGCAGGAGAATGGAGTTTAATATTCATTTTATAAAATAGATAGGCAGACAAGGAATCGTTGAGTGTCCCGCACGGTCATGTGATCTGACACCCTGTGATTTTTTTCTGTTGGGTCTTCTTAAGGACACGTTTTTGCAAGAAGACCACGCACCCTTCCCGAACTCCTGACTGCAGTTGAAGAAGAATTTAAAAATCTTCCCAGACAGCTTGACATGTTTCGCCGGACCTGCCTTTTCATCGTGAAACGTTGCATTGATCAAGATTGCACTTGATACTTCTTCATTAATAATTTAAGTCGTCCAAGGAATTTTAAGAGATCGTCTGAAGAGCCACTTCTTATGCTTAACATTTTTATGAATTGGGATTTCACTGTCTAAGTTTCTACCCCATAAGGCAGCTACCATTAAACATATTGTAAGAACCGCAATCTAATGCCAGACTTAATTTCTTATTTGTGAAAATTTAGTTGTATTTTACACCTTCAGGCTATTTCTATTCTGACTTTTTTCTTCCCATCTGGGTCTAATTAAAAGTTTGTCAATGTAGGGTTTAGAGATTCCCATATATTTAATTTTATTTGTGACATCCTCTACAAATCTTCTGTTATTAATGATATTCCCTCAAATTCTTACATCTTCAGTTCTTTACCATGGCGTTTTCTTAAATATTAGTTGAGAGCATATAGTAAACAATTATGGTAATAATACACACCAATGCCTGACCTCTTTTTGAATATCTTATCTGTTTGGTCCAACTACCTTTTATCCTTACTTCTGTTGTTTAATTGTAATATAGATTTTTAATTAGAGTAATATTCTCAGAATCTAAGTTTATGTTTCTTCTTCCGTGTTGGATTTGCTCAAACGCTTTTTGAAAATCTATGAAACATACGAACAAACATTTATTATATTTAATACATTTTTGTAATAGTACCGCCACTACAAACAATGCTTCTCTTGTATAATTCCACCTTTCAATCCACCTCTAAATACCGTCCTTTTAACAAAAATACTGACCTAATTAGGTTATTATTTCGGTATGAGTTATTATTTGGTGGAAAGCATAAATACGAAAAATAATCCAAAGGAGGAAAGAAGAGAGCTAATACGAGAGCTCAAAAAGAAAGAATGCACAAACGAGATGATACTAGCGTCCTGGAATTTTAGGGAGCGGAAATAATGGAAGTTAAGGGAATAGCGCTATTTAAGTGTGGCGGAAAAGAGAGGATCCTGGGAACAGGTCTCGCAGTTTCAAAAAATTTCAAAGAAAAAGTTATGTTCTTCAGCCCTATGCCAGACAGAATGTGTGTAATACGAATAGAGGGAGAAAAAAAGGATATGAGTGTAATTAACATACACACTCCATACGAGGAAAAAGATGATGAATCAAAAGATCTGTTCCACGAGTAACTGACTGATCAGTATGAGCATCTACCAAAACATGATTTAAAATTAGTTATCAGTGATCGC
Organism: Diabrotica undecimpunctata; assembly: GCF_040954645.1. Taxonomy (NCBI): domain Eukaryota; kingdom Metazoa; phylum Arthropoda; class Insecta; order Coleoptera; family Chrysomelidae; genus Diabrotica; species Diabrotica undecimpunctata. Next base: position 13,466,436 of record NC_092803.1, on the reverse strand, counting down.
AATGCAAAATTGGGAAAAAAAAGCTATATATAACATAGCTTGCTAGAATATATAGCAAGCTTGAAATAACAATTGATTATGACCAAAGAATAGGGAACCTAGATGTTTGCTGATGAAAGGACGGTTCGGACCATTTTCTGGTTAGAGCTATATGTGGAATTGTACAAGAAGATAGATACTGAGAAAAACAAATTCACAAGTGATGTAGAAAAGATGAGCGAAATGGAAATAAGAAGAAAGTAGATCAATGAAATAAATATATCCCAGAATGTCGAAGAGAAACTAAAAATAGAGCAAGTGTACCAAACTACAACACAGGGGATACCTAACTATAGAACATTATAAAATTACTCCACAAAAGAGCGAAATAAAAGTAGGAAAGAATTGATTTAATGAAAAATGCCGTGAAATAGCAAAGGAAAAGAAGGTATTAAGACAGTTGACAATAACAAATATTAATGATGGCATAAACCATAGTGTTACAAAAATCAAAGAAGATTAATGAGAAGGGTATGTGGTCGGAAGAAAAGAGAATATAACGAAAAATAATTTAATTAATTTGAGGAAAGATTTCAGAAAAAGGAAATACTATAGTTTTATCAAGAAGTTGAAAAACTGAAAGGGGTTACTAGAATTACAATTCATACATGAAAAAATAAAATGGAATACTCACTAACTGTCTAGTGAAAGAGAGATTAAAAGTATAGTCAATGGATTTTAAAATATCAAAAAATGGAAAAAATTAAATAGCTGCGTAAATGGCAAAAAATGTTGAGAGTGTTGCTCTGTTGGATAGTTATTACAAGATATTAGCGAGGACACTAAGATAGAGAATCAAGAGATTTGCTGCAGATAAACTAAGTGAGTATCAGGCCTGATTTAGAGTTAATAGATCAGTGACAGATCAGATTTTTACACTAAAAGAAATCCAGACTACCTGCTATGAGTATAAGGTAACCGTTTATGCGTTTTTCATAGATTTTAAATGATAGAATAAGAAGAAATAAAGTGTATGAAGCACTGAGCCCCTTGACCATACCCGCAGAACTGGTTAAGTCAGTAAGATTGACTCGGAATATCACACGAACTCATGTAGTATGTAAAGGATTGTCATCGGATAAATTCGAAGTGAACAGAGGTCTTAGACAAGGAGATCCGTTATCGACTGTGCTTTTTAATTTGGTTTTGGAAACAATAATCAGAAATAGCCAAGTTAAAACGAATGGATCCATTTTTTGCAATGAACATCTCAATGTCTGGCCTTCGCTGATAATCTTATCGTTCTAACAAAAACAAGAAAGGAATCATGAATGCCAGATTGACAAAAGGAAAATAAAAGGATGGGAAGCCTAAAACCACTGATTAAATCCAAATATATATCGAGAAAAGTAAAGTTAGGAATGTATAAAACGGTAATAAAGCCCACAGTAACGTATGATAGTGAAGTATGGACAATGAAAAAAGCAAATACGGAGAATTTGAAAAGATGGGAAAGGAAAACGCTCAGAGCTATATATGGATGCAAAAAGACGGTGGAAGGTTGGGTGCGACCAACAAACAAGTAGCTAGAGGAACTGAGTAACGAATTAAATATCAGTCGCTTCATAAAGGCACAGGGGATATCAAATGTGATCCTAAAATGTGGCCCAAAATAGGTACTTGATGTTTGGGGAGAAAGTGCAATAAACAGGGATGAATAAAGGAGAATTGCAAGTCAATTTAGAAGGCAAGGAGCATGATTGGACAAGAAGCCTTTCCATTTGATACAAGTTTTGTAATATATAAGTAGGATATTGGAAAGATGGGGAGGCAACATTCTCAGGGCTATATATGGAGGCAAAAACACAGTAATCGGGTGCGGCCAACTACAAACTGTATAAAGAACCAAGCAACAGTCGCTTCATTGAAGCACAGAGAGTGAGATCCATGGGGCAATAGAAAGAAAGAGATTCCAAATATGATCCTGAAACGGGGTTTAATTACGAAAAAAGGAAAGGACGATCCGGACAAACATCGTTTAATAGTTTACAGAAAGATCTCAGAAAATAGGTATTTGATGTTTGGGGAAAAAGTGTAACAAACAAGGATGAGTGGAGGAGAATTGTTAGTCAATTTAATAGGCAAGGAGCACGATTGGTCAAGAAGCCATCCCCTTGGATATGTTTTGTAATATATAAGTAGATATTATATTAATTGTTTTTTAGCCCTAGGTCTTCCAGGCCTTGTATGGAGGATGGAGGCATTATTACAAATAAGAGGATATTGTTGATGAAGTGAGTCGTGTGATGTGTGACAAAAAAAAGTCCAATGAAATTAAAGTGTAAATTAAAGTTTAAGGCCGCCGCTAGTCTAGCTATTCACTAAATTTTGGGCAGTTAAAAAAAATAATAATTTATGTATTTAGAATTAAAGATGCATAAATTAATGAGTAGTGTAACTTGCATGAAACGCACAGTATCTATATGTAGCTGTGTATCAAAAGAAGGTATTGGTTAAGATCGTTAGGGCAAGATAAAACGAAAATAACGCATGATTAAGAATCGCTTAATGTCAATTGTAGAACAAAAGGAAAGTATCACCAAAATATCTAATGGAAGACAGGATATCCGTCAGGATACTTCATGGGGATAAAATAGTATTTGCAAAGTACTTCGAATATAATAAATATATCATTTATATTTGTAGTAGATTAAATAAATCACACAAAAAATATACTTATCTTACTGATTTTATCACGGTAGATGCCAAGGTTATGACGACAAAATTTACATACCAGCTATATCTGTGTAATTATACATTCAGGTGCAAAAATGTGTGCAATTGTACAACTTTAACAAGTTATTGCACAGTTATTGTCAATCACAAGAAAACCAGTCAAAATCGAATACCACTACCCCATCATGGGAAACAGCGAAATAGATGGATTGCTGCAATTTATTTTACAGGAAGAAGAAGAAGGAACACGGGTAAAAAAAATCTGTTCATAGCAGCAGTGTATAAACTATAGTTTTCAACATAGTTAACAACATCCGAAACTGATAGGCACTGCAAAAAGAAGAATCGTACAGTGTGTGATTTGAATACAGTATTGTGACATTTTTGAATAAAATGAATATTGATGAACGCTGTAAGGCCTGTATCTTTAGTTCTAGATGGTCGTAGTCAGTATTATAAAGCCCCTGACCAGAATCATACCTTAAACGAGCAATATCCTTAGACAGTGATCTATTTTGTATCTTGATATTTGAAAAATATGCATATAACTTTATTTGGACTGAAAAAGTCTAAATGAAGTACTTAATGTGAATTTAATCAGGAGGACAATTCGCCAGCGACTTACTGAATACAATTTATCAAACAGAAGACCAGCCATATATCCATTACTATTCGTAGAATATGGACTAGATCTGGAATGGACTGAAATGTTACACAGATTGGACTAGGTCTGATGTGGTTTGTTTTTAAGATCACCAGACAGTCGCGAAAGACTCTGGAAAGCAAAAAAAGAAAAATGTAATATTGCGGAAAGAATAACACGTCGGGAAGACTTAGTTATGGTTTCCCCTGGAACGAAGATGGATTTGCTTCTTCTGTATAAGATGACACATCATAGGATTTTATATGGTTGTATATAGGATGTCACATGTCATATGAGGCGACAAAGGTACATAAAAACTATTTCAAATAAGCATAGGGCACCATTTACGCCATTCTTATGGGTCCATTTTATTTTTATGGACGATTACTTGCGTCTATATCATACTAGGATTATTAATGAGTCTGAGTACAACTAGAAGTGAAAGCGTTGTACTACATATCGGCAAAAATAACAAATCACTACTGTATATAATGCACATCCATTAACGCGGTAACTTCCACTACAACCTCATACGGATAACTAATAGAGATTTAAATTGTTCAGATAACATAGTGTCGTTGCCCCCAAACGTGCCAACCGCATACTATTTCTGGTCTATAAATGCTTATACTTCTTTTTCTTCTTATGCCACTCCTATCGGAGATTGGAAATCATCAAGGCTATCCTGACCTTGTTTACAGCTGACCTAAAGAGTTCAGTAGTGGTACAGCCAAACCACTCTCTCAAATTACGCAACCATGACATTCTTCTACGGCCTGGATTCCGTTTTCCTTCTATTTTTTCTTGCATTATATTCTGAAGAAATGCGTATTTATGTCAGAAGAATTTCCTCATCTTTATGAAGGTGGCCCTGGAAATTTCGATACGTCTTTTTATTTCATTGCTTTGGTCTCCAGTATCGTTTACTGAAGTCCCCAAGTATTTGTAACTTGATATTTTTCAATATGAATGCCGTTTATACTAATATGTGCTGGTTGTGTCATGTTCTTACTGAAGACCATATACTTGGTTTTTTTGATATTGATACTTATGCCATAATTCTTGCAGGCAATATTTATATTTGTAAGTAATCGTTGTAGTTCTTCTACTGTTCTTGTAACTATTACAGTGTCGTCTGCGTATCGAATATTATTTACAACCTCTCCATTGATTACGATTCCTTCTTTTGCTTGCAAAAGGGTTTCCTGGCAGATGCTTTCACTATAAACATTAAATAGCAGCGGTGACAAAATGCATCCCTGTCGTACTCCTTTGCGCATTTCTATTGCTTGTAATATCTCATTTTCTATTTTGATGTTAGCCTTCTGATTCCAATATAGATTGAGAATTATTCGCAGATCTTTATTATCTATGTCCTTTCTTTCAAGAATGTCTTTTAGCTTATCATAGCGTACTCTGTCAAACGCTTCTTCAAAATCGATAAAACATGCATGTACTTCCTGATTAACGTCTAGGCATCTTTGTGTAAGAACATTAAAACCGAAGAGAGCTTCTCGAGTACCTAGTCCTTTTCTGAACCCCATCTGTGTATCACTAATTTCTGAATCCAAATTTTGATAAACTCGGTTGTGAATAACTTTTAGAAATATCTTTAGTAAATGGCTCATTAAAGATATTGTTCGATGTTCTGAACATTCTTTTGCATTGGATTTCTTTGGCAGTGTAACGAATGTAGACAACAGCCACTCTTGAGGTATAATACCAGTTTTGTATATTGTGTTAAATAAGTGCAATATTATACCTATTGAGTCATGCTTATACTATAGATATAGTAATAATAAACTAAGTTTACGGCGTGTGTTGTCCGCAAGATGTCCACAATAAAAACAAGTAAAACAAGATTTGAAATTCCATGAATACAATGAATACCTTAGGGTTAGGCTCCATGAATACTTTAGGGAAAAAGTAAATTAACGCTACTTCAAAAAGGCGTGACCTAACTAAATATATCTTATTTAGTAATTCTTGAACTTTTTGTATAAATATACCCACATAATATTATTATATCACTTAAATAATAATTATCCGAATTCAACAATCAACAATCCTTTCTTTTCTTTTGACGTGACAACGTCTTAAATTAGGTTGTGGCTCGGAGTCATTCATGAAAAAGTGTAACGCCCGCTCACGTCTGTTACGGTGAGTAACCGAACGAGAGAGAGGCCCGCCGGATCGGCGAATGCCTTGCGTCTCTCTCCCACTCAAACATGATCGGTCCGCTGCGCGCGCAGCACTAGAGAATTAGGCGCGTTGAATCACATTACAACAGAAACACTTCCTTTTATTTCATATTTCTCCTATCATCGTCCTATCCTCAACAAAATCACTCAAATAGAAATTAGTTAAGTTTAAGTTTACATGTACAATGTTTTAGTAAACAAAATATATTTCTATAGTTAAAATTTCTGCAATTCTTATTTTCATTCAATTCCTTGTTCCTATTGTGCAATTTAATAATATTCATATCAATAAATATTCTACCGAGAAAAAGACGTTGTCACGTAAAATCTTCGCCCGTAAAACCGACTTTACAGGCAACCGATTTTTTTCTTAAGTTTCTGATATTGCTGAGTTTTGAATTCAAGCCTCATTCATGTGTATAAAAAATTAAGAATAGATGATTGGATTGAAAGAATATAGAGAAGAAAAGTTTAAAGGCGTTCAACCCATCTAGATCTAAGTGTAATATTAATCCCGTTGGATAGGTATCTTTTTTGTAACTGTTTTGATGTAAAATAATCGTTTTGCTTGGATACAAGTTCAATTTGATAAAGTGAGTTCCAAAATTCAATATTCCATGTTAAAAACTATCAATAGTGCCAACATAAGCAAGATCTTTCAAAATTTTCTTATATTTAGTCAAGTTTAATTTTCAAATTTATGCCCCCTTATTTTTTTTCGCCGAAAAATAGCGCCCGCTAGCCGGCTTCATTTCTATTTTAATAAGATCATAAGGAGTTCGATCTTTAGGTTATTTCATAGAACTCTTTGGCTTATACTTTTTTCCTCTAACCTCTTTCGTCAATATACGTCAGACTTATTATTGGTTCAGAATATCGGACTGGTCTGGAGTCCAGATATCCTTCTTGATAAGATTTTACTCGAAAATATTTAGTTTGAGACTTTGTTATGAAGATAAAGTCCACATGGTGGACCTTAAGAAGGCATTTGACCGGATTAAATTCAAGGACGTTATCTAATTATTGTACTCAAGAGAGATACCTCTAAGAATAATCAAAACGATCGAAAATATTTACCAAAACAGCACAATAAAAGTAAAAGTGGAAGAAGAACTAACCGACCCTATTGAAGCTGGGAATGGGATAAGACATTAAGATTCCCTGAGTCATATATTGTTTAATCTGATTATGGATGAAATAATAAAAAAGTAAGAACTAAAAAAGGATACCAAATGGGATAAAAACAACTTAAAATAATCTGCTATGGAGACGACGCAATACTACTCTCTCAAAATGAAGATGATTTACAACGTTTGTTGCACCAATTTAATATAACCCCCAGAAAACTTAACATGTTAATTTCCCCAAAAAAGACAAAATGCATGGTTACAATAGCAAATTTCCTTAGATATAAATTGGAGCTGGAAGGTTAGATAATTGAACAAGTGATGAAGTTTAGGGCATCCAGGCATCGAGGCATCACATTATCTAGCTACAGAAAGCTCGAAACTTAAGTGAAAGATGAAGTGAATAAAGCAAACAGAGCCGCAGGCTGCGTGAATGAAACAATATGAAGAAATAAAAATATCGGGAAAGAAATAAAAGGCAGAATTTACAAAACAGTCATCAGACCAATAATGACATACGCGACAGAAACACGACCTGACATAGAACAGACAAAACGATGTTAGATACAGCAGAGATAAAAACACTTAAAAAAATTAATGGCAAGACACTATAGGACAAAACTGGAAGTACATACGAGGTAGATGCAAGGTGGAGAACGTCATGAACTGGGTAAGAAATAGAAGATATATAAGCCGAATGACAACAAATAGAGTAGTAAGGACGGCAAGAGACGGTTCTCCAATAGGAACACGATCAGTAGGATGGCCATAAAAACAATGGAACGATAACTTACTAGACAACTGAAAAACAGACAGAGTTATGCCTACATAAAAACAAGAAGAAAAAAAAGAATAGAAAATTTTTTTTACAGAGACTGGTAGAATTTGCTGCATAAATTGTTCACAAAATGCTAATCTATAGGCAGACATTTGTATCTTATCCTATAAAAACGACCATATGAAGATATTTTTGTTTATGTGTTTAATAATAACCTACTTACCAACCAGAATCGTTAAGATTTGGGCCCAATATTTTTCCTTGTCAGGAACGGCCATCACTTTGGCACCCATTAGTGTATTGTACTCTTCTGCCAACATTTTGATGAGTATATTATATTTATATGCAAAAAAGAACAAATATTTGACGTGGATAAAAGCAGCTGATAGTCCTTTTTGTCAGGGGATTTAACTTCAACAAACACTTATATTTTAAGTGTTTGATTTATCTTTTGTTTGATCCCATTCTATTATTTACTGAAACAAAATGTGATTATTGAAATTTTTATAACAGTCAGCCTAAAAAAACATTTGCATTTGAAAAACAATAAGGATAACAGTTTATAATATATTCCTTTCTGTTTTTGTTATAGTAAATATTTTTCTAAGATATGTGTTAGAGCTTGTGGATTTTCTGAACGGATATGACCTTGAAAATTACACAATTGTCAATTTAATAAAATTTGAAGGGGAGACTACACCTTCTTGAAACGCGTGCACCATAAGAGAGTCGCAATAATTTTCAAATTACGCGGTAAAAATAGCATTTTGTTCTACATACTATTCGCTGTTGACGGGCAGTATAGTTCTCGTGTTGTTTAGGTACGTGTACGCATCCTGAATTTTGTTTTACACGTGTTATTTTCGACGGAGATAAGTTTTTTTATACTAAATACTTTTTTTTGCTTATTTGCTCTGGCTTGGAACCTTTAGCCACGTAATTACATATGAATATTAGTATTCGTTCATACAGGATTGTACAAGGAGGACACAAGTAGTGGACAGTTGAAAAATATGTGATTTAAATCAGCTATACTAGTTCCACACTCACATCGGTGTGTTGGGAGAACTCCTATTTTGTGTAGATGTTTAGGAAAACATCCATGATCTTCTTTTAATCTTAAGACAGCTGACACTGTGTTTCTGCTTAGTGTAACATCTTTGTAAAATTGTTTTACAGCTACTGTTGGTTGAAATTTGTATGAATTAGTGCCTGTGCTTTCACTAAACTGAATCCATCGTCTGTCCCATTTAAATTTAATATGTTGTTTGATATAGGCAAGTAAGTCACATGTGTTGGATTCTTCTATCACCATATGTGGGTGCTATAATGGATTTTAAGCTATAGAATCAGCAATAGTATTGCCAAAAATATCTAAGTGTCCCTTAACCCATACAAATTTAACACCAGATGGATATGATAGTTTTAGTAATTGTTGAAAAATTTCTAATATGAATATGTTGTTATTGACTGTGAATTTAAAGTTTTGTGAGGAGTGTAATACTGACAGTGAATCACTGCATATGACAATTTTGTTCCACTGGTTTTCAAAGCACAATTCAAGGGCTTTGTATATTATAGCACAAGCTTCAGCAGAAAAGATGCTGGATTGATTATTTAAAATAAATGATTTTTTAATCTTCATTTTTGATACAAAGTAAGCACTGGTTGTACATGTTAGTAATTTTGACTTGTCTGTATAGATCACAATATGGTCTGAATAGCCACTTAAGATTTCTTTGTGAGTAGTGTAACAAAATTCGTTTTGGTGTTTAGGAATAATAATATTTGTAGCTAGAACACTTGTTAGATGTGATTATCTATGTGATCTATGTGATCTGCATACGCAGATAAAATTACAAGGGGAATTTGTTAACTTGAGTTCGTTGCAAGTTATAATTGCTCTTGCAAGTGGGGGAGAGTTTTTTTTAATGAAATATGTGGATGTTAAATCAGCTGTATTTAATTCAATAATTATTTTTGTATTATAAGTGCCACTATAATATTAGTTTAGGAAATATTTGCTTGCCAGATATTCTCTGCGCAATGAAAGTGGATTTTCAGATGCTATAACTAGGGTAGCTTCATTGAAAGTGCTTTTCACCAATCCTAACACAATTCTTAGATCTTTAAATTGGATTATATCAAGTTTACGTAAATTGGTTATGCTAGCTGACCCATATACCAAACAGCAGTAATATTTAATAGATCTTATATAGGCTCGATAAAAATCCAATGCAATGTTTTGATCTGCACCGCAAGATCTCTTGCACACCATTTTAAGAAAATTAATACCTTTTTCGCAGCGACCAATTGCATAATTAAAATGTTGAGTCAAGAAATTTTCTGTTAAGTACGACACCAAGATATCTAAATTCCGAAACAATTGGAATATCATTGCCATGTAAGGTTACAGCGTAATCTTAAAAATACGTTGTTTTCTTGAAAAAAACACTACGGCACATTTTTGGTACGAAATATTGCATCCATTTAACCAAGTCCAATTATCCAAGTTGTACATAATAGGTTTAAGTTCAGTAGTGCTTTCACTGTACGTTTTCTTATGTGAGTAGATTGACAATGTCATCAGCATATTGTAAGCAAAGAATATTGGGAGACCATAATTTGTGCAAATCGTATGTGTACAAATTAAATAGAAGTGGACTTAAAACAGCTCCCTGTGGAATACCTTTTGATGTAATCTTGGGTCTAATAATATTGTCACCTACTCTTATCGATACACTTCTGTCTTTGTATAGATTTGATAGTAAAGGTGCTATCGATTTTGGAATACCAAGAAACACAAGTTTATCACAGAGTATATTGAAATCAATATTGTCATATGCATTTTTTATGTCGATAAACAATGCACCTGTTGTCATAGAATTAGAAAAACCAATTTGAACATCTGTAGTCAGATATTAAATACTGTAAGGAGTTGAATGAAATCGTAGGCTTCCACGGCCAGAGTCAGAATTATAGTTTATTCGTCTTCCGGGTTTGGACCGTGTCATTTGTGAGTGACCCAAAACTGGGTTCATCTCGACGTTTCGCTACAATTGTATGTAGCTTCTTCAGGAGAACAAAAAAAGAAAAAGAAAACAAAAGACAGGAAGATGGGTAGTTAGCAACGGTAACTCAGTTACTCAACGCAACCAGAGGCGATTACTAACTACCAAGATGGGCATTTGGTCACAGTAACTCAACTACTTAACGCAGCCAGAGGTGAAAACCAAATGCCAGGACAGGGATTCACGTCCAACAGCTCAGAACACTAACGCGTCGAGAGGCGGGGAGTGAAAGATACTCCGCTACCGCTCTATTTATAGTCGCGGTGACCTGTCGTGTCGGGACGTATCGGCACACTCCGTGACGCGAACGTCAAGAAGCGCGCGCTGGCCAATCATGTGGCTGCATCGTGGTAGCGGGACCGGACGGCGGCTCTAGACTGAGATTCCATATGGGAGACAAGTGGTATCCTTCCTCTCGATTGATATTATGTGGATTTTTTCGGATCTCTAGAGATTCGCGGATTTTCCTGGAATAAAAGAAGGGGCTCTTAGAAATAATATGGGTTTTTTCGAACAATATGGAATGACCGGTTTCTTGGCAGTGTTCTGCAACTGCAGAATGGGAGAAAAGACCTGATCGAATGCATCTTTGATGCTCTTGAATCCGAGTTTTGACGGAACGACCAGTTTCGCCAATATACACTTGTCCACATGAACAAGGAATAGAATAGACACCACAGGAAGATAGGGGCGGTAATGGGTCCTTAGGAGAGGGTAGATATTGTGAGATTTTCTTGTGTGGTCGAAAAGTAGTCCTGATACCTTCTTTGCGAAGAATTTTGCCAATCCTATCAGTGACACTTCGAATATACGGAAGAAAAGCCACAGGAGTATCACCCGAAGATTCTGAATTTGTCGTCCTAGGGTGTAAAGGGGGATGTAGATGTCGGTGTGTAATATTTTGAATTGTGGACTTGGAGTAACCGTTGGCGACAAGGGTTTTTTGCAGATGGCCAAGTTCTTCTCTAAGGTTGTC